>NW_027532203.1:12046821-12067042 GCF_008692635.1 Crocuta crocuta | reverse complement strand
AACATAACATAACATAATATAATATAATATAATATAATAAATACCATGTTGTTAAATTGGAGAAATGGTGTGAAATCAATACAATGAAGGTCAAATAAGAAAGAATACAGAACACAGCAAAGATACAAAATAAGCAATCATATGGAACAGTTTTGCTAAGTCACAGTCACAGAAATAATGACTCGCTCAGACTGCAATGAGTGAAGAGCAGTCTAGAATGTTGCCTTTCTCCCACCCTTAAAAGGCAAATGCTTTTGATAAGTAGTATAAATGGAAATATGACAGTTCCACATAGATAATGATGTTTTCGGGTATTATATACAGTTTCCAAAACCATATCCAAGAGAAATTAAAAGGACTCTAAGCGTGAAAGGCATTCGGGATAAAGAGAACAAAAATTTTTTTTAAGTATTAAAACTGAAAATCTCTGAAGCAAGAAAGTTTAACAAGAGTTTTTGAGTTTCTGCCTGTGGGAATAGTGACTAATGACGGATAGAACTCTTTCTTTTTTTAATGTTTTATTTATTTCTGAGAGAGAGAGAGAGAGAGAGAAAGACAGCGTGAGCAGGGGAGGGCCAGAGAAAGAGGGAGACACAGAATCCGAAACAGGCTCCAGGCTCTGAGCTGGCTGTCAGCACAGAGTCCGATGCAGGGCTCAAACCCACAAACCGCGATTTCATGACCTGAGCTGAAGTCGGACGCTTAGCCAACTGAGCCACCCAGATGCCCCTACTCTTTTTTTTTTTTTTAAGTTTATTTATTTTGAGAGAGAGAGTGTGCAAATGTGTGCTTGAGAGCAGGGGGAGGGGCAGAGAGAGGAGGGAGAGAATCCCAAGCGGGCTGCGCTCTGTCACTTCAGAGCCCAATGCGGGGCTTGATCTCACAAACCATGAGATCTTGACCTGAGCCAAAACCAAGAGTCAGACACTTAACCCATTGAGCCACCCAGGTGCCCCAGACCTCTTTTAAAAAGTGCAGATTGCCATTAAAAAGAGAAGGGATGAGGATTTGGATGAGCCAGAATTTAGAGAGTGATTTTAATAATGTGACAAAATTATAGACTTAAATGTTAGATTAATGAAATGTTAAGCCAGTGAATAATTTAGCAACATAAGACTTCCTGAATGAGTAGAAAAAGACAATAAATAAAATTGATATTCTGGTATAATATAACCATTTTGCCACTAGCTGGAGCGTTAATAAAAATTACACTTTGGGGGGAGGATGAAATGGGACCTGCTGTTGAAAGGCTATTAAGTTTCCGTTGTGCACGCTGAATAAATTCTAGAAACCTGCTGTATAACATCATGCCTATAGTGAATAATATTGTATTTTACCCTTAAAAATTTGTCAAGAGGGTAAATCTCAGGTTAAGTATTCTTACAATTAAAAAAAATTACACTTATTATGGCAGTATGGGAGAAAAAAAGTAATTTTTAAACATCAATTAACTAATTAAATCCAGCAAAATTTTTCTGACTCTCAAATCATATTCATGAAAAGCAATAGAATGTAGGAGGTATCACTTCCAAAAGTTGACAAATGGTGTTTTTTGACTATTGCTGACCACCCAATACCATGATGATTAGACTACTAAAATACTAGTAGTGAGAAGAGGTTATCAAATCTCTTTCATTTTGGCTTTCAACCATTCATTGCACACACACCTCTTGCTCTCCTAAGCTCTGACCTATGCTCCTGATTTATAGCACTTTGTGACCATAGCTACCAATGAGTTTCATGTGCATTGGTTGATGCTGATGTATCACACAAGCTCTGCTGGTCATTTTGAGAATGTTTCCCAAATCAAGTTGTGCAATGACATGAAAAACTGCTAACTATATTCTAAGGGATATCTGCAAGTTCTTAAAACAAAATTAATCTAAATTTTCAAAGTGAGTCCATATGCCTGCCATTGTAGCATAATGGATGACAAAAAGTGGCCACGATGTGAACAAATGAAAAGGCTCAGGATCACCGAACATCAGAGCATCACAATCCGATGGAAGAGCATTTCCATCCAGGACATTTTTAAAACAGAGCTAAAAAAAAAGATTGGTTTAAAATCATTTGAGGTCTATCATTTATTCATCTCTGACCTGAGTGCCACAGAGCCACCAGAAAAGCCCTTGCCTTCAAGAAATACAATTCCAAGGGAGCCTGGGAGGCTTAGTCAGTTAAGCATCTGACTTCGGCTCAGGTCATGATCTCAAGGTTCATGGGTTCGAGCCCTGCATCAGGTTCTGTGCTGACAGCTCAGAGCCTGGAGCCTGTTTCAGATTCTATGTCTCCCTTACTCGCTGCCCCTCCCCCACTCATGCTCTGTCTCAAAAATAAATAAACGAAAAGAAAAGAAGAGAAAATTAAAGAAGAGAAATACAATTCAATTGAAAAGAAGAGAGTAACAAAATTAAATTAGAAAACTGTGAAAGGTATAGAGTATACGATAACCCATGTGGTATCCCAAATTCATACTGTGCATGCTTAGAATGGGGCAGATCGATGGGTACAGTAGTGCTTTAAGATGTGGAAAGCCATCATTTGTATGGCAGAGATAAGCAAGAGGACTTCCTGGTAAATAGAAGAGTAAATCAGTAATGCATGCAGACAGGTGCAGCGCAGGGAAGGTCCCTTAGAGGAGAGAATATCTGAAAAGAACAGAAACGTCTTCAGAAAGCAAAGATGGTGTCAGATTATGGAAGGGTGTGAAAACCACCCAGTTAGTTTAGGCCTGGTACAATGACCGGGTGAAGTAGCTATAGGTTATCAAGTGAGGAAAGGCCATGATAAAGGATGCTAAGCCTCAGAGAAGGATTTTTCAAAGCTCTGAATTGTACCCTTGGTCTTGTCAGGGTGCTATTGTAAGAACTGGATGAAATCATAATATTCTCAAGGCCTAAGAATAGCATTAGGGTCAAACCACATGTAAGCTTTTTGCAGAGTGATATATTGCTGGAACATCGTTACTAGAATACATGCTATGGGTTATTTTCAAGTAAGGAGATGTATCTGAAGTACACCTGGGTAAAAGCAAGTCTTCTTAGGACTCTTACCCAGGGATGCCTACTTCTTCACCGGCATTTTGGGTGCAAATCAGTGACTCTCGGCCCACTTTAAATCCGTATCTATTGCGATACTGGCAATGGTTCTTTCACTTGGGGATTTATAGAGACAACATGGTTCTAACAGGTGGGAAATGACTAAACCCACAAAATGATAACTAGCAATTATGATGTAGTTATTAAGCACATTTGTATAAACCAAACTGAATATAACATAGAGTAATTTGTAATTCTTCACCAAACAGGGTGAAAGGGTATGCCTAAGGGAAAGAATTATGTTCAGTCCGTATTTCTCTTTTCCATGTACTGTTTTTAAGCTCCCTCCATATGCTCTCATACCATATGCTATAGAAGTCACTGCATGTGCACAAAACCGTCTTTAGATAGAGTACGAATTTTATTGGTAAGAAAACAGCCTTCCTTCAACATCCGTTGCAAAGTCTTCATGGGGAAGGGCTTCTCTTGAATTTTTCGTGCTTCTGCAAATTCAGTTTTCTGATCGCAATACTCTGTCTGCTAATCAACTTCCCTCTCAATTCTGTATGACCTGCAGCAGTTAGGGCTTCCATGAGCCTTCATACTGATACCTCTTTGCTTCCTGAAGATGTTTCCGTTATATTCAGGTATTGTCTTCTATAGTCAGACATCACCTGCTCTACGCATCTCTGCATTCATTACTTGATTTACCATTGATCCAGTTCCCAACCTTCTCTCATTTTAAACTCCAGATTAAAGTCCTAACTTAAAAATCCGTCCTCTGGTAGACAAAAACATCAAAATTTTACTTCGTATGTTAATAATATTAAACATTTTTTTCTGGTTGTAAAAATCAGGATTTTATTTGCTCTAACCATTTTGTATCCAGCATAATACAATAAAACTGTTTTCCCTGTCTTTCAAAGGCACAAATTTGTAAAATGCATGGAGCACTTTGGAGTCAGATATGCAGCTGATCATAGCTGTCTCCTTAGCAACAGACTGATTTACCCACCAAATTGCCATATGGGCTCACAAATGACCCATAATATCTTTTTCAGGTGCTATACAAATTCTAAAAGAGAATGGCAACTGGTCTAGACACTTTAACTGAAAAAGAAAAAGTCCATTTGCCTACACATGCTTACTTACCAAGCAGCATCCAAGAATTTCCTTCATCAATTCATTTATTTATTGGATAGTCATTGAACAACTATCATTCCCAGCACTCTGGCTAAAGTTCCTAAATGAGATATTACCCCCTAAGCTAAGAAAGGAGCAGACTCAGAATTACTCTCCTGAAATCACATATCTCCCTGAACACACACTAAGAAAAAGAAATGGCCACTTAAAAAAGGAAATGACACATAGATGGGATCAATTTTAAAAAGTGCCCTTCAGTGGAAAAAAGCAGGGAAAAGATGACTATGCTGTTATTTCTTGAAGACCCCACTGTCTACAACTTTACTTCTTCTTAGAGCTAATGTTTTTCAAGTGACCAAAGACAAACTCTCAGTTACAAGCGACATGATGGTACTAAGATGCCTACGTAGGAAAACTGAGTTTGAAGACAGGGTAATGAAAAATGGAAATCCTTGGGGCACATGTAAATTTCGTAAGCTCCTCCATTTGACAACTCAGCGACTTAGAAGTTTTTATTTCATTTTAGGCATCATAAACAAGTTGCTCTTGAAGCTCTCAATTGTTAATTGGTCCACTTTAAAATGAAGTTATGCTCTGTTCCTTAAGGCTGGCTCTCTACTTGAAATGCATTAGTATTCATTTTTAAATGTTTAATCACATGAAATTTTATTTCCAACTCAATAATTTAGCCTGGAAAGTTTCTAGTTGATGAAAATGTCAAATGCAAAAAGATAGGAATGTTTAATTAGTAAAGTACCTTAAGTTTTTGACAAATACTGAGTGGACTTATTAAACATTTGCTGCCAGGACCCAAGAGTTTTATTAAAAATAGAAACAAAATCAGCTCCCTGAATATATGGTTCTCCATGGTCTAGGCAGAGTCTGCTCCTTCCTTATGTCTCATTCTGAGTCTCTTCTTCCTGAAGAGAAGGCTCACTTCTTTATTCTGTTTGCTTTTACTGACAACCTATTTTAAAAACAACAACAAAAAAACAAGAAAACTAAAGAAGGCCTAAGTCCTAGAGGTAGCTAAGTGAATGACTCTAAATTAACACCTTTCACTCTTTTGGTCTACATTTCCTCATCCGCAGAAGTAGGAGATTACATTAATGTCTTTTAGATGGTTTCAGCTTATTCATTCCATGAATTCCATTTGTGAGGTTATCTGATTTCCTCCCTCCTTCCCTCCTACTTCCTGCTCTCCCTTCCATTCCTTCCTCTCTTCCTTCCCTCTTTCCTTCCTTCCTTCCTTCACTTCCTCTTCCCTTCCTTTTTTCCTTCTTATGGGAAATACTTTGGGGAAAAATTGCATCAATTAGTTTTTTCTTATCTTTTTTTATAACAGCATTATTGAAATATATTCCTTTTTTGAGAGAGTGTGAGTGCACACAAGCAGGGGAGGGGTAAAGGGAGAGGGGAAGAGAGAATCTTAAGCAGGCTCTACATCCAGCACGGAGCTGGACATGGGGCTTAATCTCACAACTGTGAAATCATGACCTGAACCAAAATCAAGAGTCAGACGCTTAACCAACTGAGCTATCCAGGTGCTCCAAGATATATTCTTATACAATAACTCATTCATCAATTGATCTTTAGCCATAGATATTTTGTAACTTAACAATGAAAATATATTCCACACATTCAGCATGGTGCTTTTCAAGAAGCTTGCGGTCTAGACAGGAAATGATACAAAACCAGAAGCCATCTTGGTGCCTATAAAAAGGCAGCAAAATGTGGTGGCTTTACTTAAGCTAAAAGTTCCCTGAATCTATGTTTGGGTTGAGTTGAATCCAACTCAGAACTCTCTCCTAATAGCCAAACACATATTTCCTCCTAGCTACTGGAAATTTCCACCTGAATATTGACAAACCTTAAATTAACGCTCTCAAAAACTTAACTCTTCAACAACATCATTTCAAAACTAATTTCTTTCTTTTCCTGCACCACTAACCAGCATCTTGGTTCATGCCACCTTTATCCATCTAATTCCATCCATTGGGGGACTAGTAGACATGCATGAGGGGTACCTCTTCTTCAACACCTACTCTGAATCAATCAATAACTGACTCAGCCACTGTCTAAATAAATCTTTAATCTTCATCTCCTTTATAGACATAATTAGTTGCATTTTCATCTTGCATCAAGATATTTGTTTTTACAGGGTGTTTGTGTGCATACGTGTGTGTGTGTGTGTGTGTGTGTGTGTGTGTGTATTTACCCTTGTGAAATTGAATTTCCCTTCAAATCTAGGTATGTGGCCTCTGAAGTTTATGTCCTGAGCACCTTGCATAATATTTGACACATGATGGGTTCTTGGTAAGTTGAGTTCAACCCTTAACAACTAAATAGTAAGGAATGAAGGTTTACCAACCCCTTGTGAGTTGATAAGGTTTAAACTTTCTGAAGCTTCAAAGATAGAGCTCAAAATTCCAGAATGATGGGAAGTTCATTTACTCCACCTCTAACATTTTTAATTTCTACATTTGAATAATCTGTCCCTCACCAATTACTCATCTTTTCATTCAGTCTCTATAACTACATCCCCAAGCTATGATTGCACCATTTTCCATCCGTCAGAAACAGAGCTAGCCTAGGAGCTAATGGGCATCCTCCCCTAGGAAAGAGTAGATTTATGTCAGCCCAAATCCTACTAATGTGTCTTCTCTACTTGCCAGGAAAACACGTTATGTGTAAAGTTCTTCGGAGGCTTCCTCTTCCCGCAGAATAACACCTAAAGGAGGTGATAGAATGCAGGAACATGTGGCATTATGCTTGGAATGTTTCTCTGCCTAATTGGCCTGAATTTACGAGTACATAATAACCCTCTCTATCCATTTTCAAATCCAGGCAGCATATAAAATAAGCCTGAGTAATATTCAGGCTGCTTTGTTTTATGGGGATCTTTACAGCCTGAGTATGTTGTGCACAAATGCATGGGGTACGCACAGATGTTTGCATTCATTTATACTTCTCAGGGCAGCAGCAACAATATGATTGCAGTTTGGACGGCATCATTAAGAATTACACGTGGACTCACTTTGTTACATTAAAAGGCAATGTGTTTCTTCCCACTTCCAATTTATTTTAAAAGTCAAGATCCAATTTGGCCAATAGGTGACCACCTCTCCCTTCCCAACCTCTTTTTCTAAATCGTTATTGTATTTGCTTTCACATTCTGGTCTCTAGGTTTCTCTGCTGTTTTGTACTTTAAATAGCTAATCAGTTCCAGAAGCAGAACATTACTGCTGTTCGGGGTCTGCTATTTTTTTTCTTACTGTCTGGTTACTTGAATTAATGCTATAATATTTTGGATGCCATTACATTATGCTAGAACAATCTATCCTCTGCTATGAGGACCAGAAGAGAACAGTTTGTAAGTAATATTGTACCTTCCTGATTCAATAAGTGGGTAATTTGTTCCAGTGAGCAAACTTGGATGACTTTCCCATTATAAAAATAAATGAAATAAGATACTCACCTGGCTTTTCAGGACTATACTCTGAGGTTTGTTTGAGATTTTAAAAGACTTTAAGAAAATTAGGTAAAATCTTTGGAAAATAATGTAGGCACGCCTGATGGCATCTCTAGTAAAGGGTTTGGTTATCGTGCTGTGTAATCTGCTAGGCTCCTCATGGCAGATTCTTTGACACACCAATCCTCTGTATGAACCAGGAAGAATCAGAGACCACCTAACGTGACCATTCCTACCTAAATCCTTTCCAGATAGGAGGGGCTCCTGGAGGATCTTTCTTGCACAGGCAGCCCCATATTTACCAACACTGAAAAGCCTGTAACACAAGTGGGGACTTGGAGTCTCACAAGATAAGATTCATTTTATATTTTCTCTTATAAAATCCTATGCCATGCACTCCTTGATCTGGCAACATATTTAGCTAAAACTACACACCCAAATGTTCTATTCAGTCATATAAACTGCTTTTTAAAATTGCTTTAATTTTTTTTAATGTTTTATTTATTTCTAGGAGAGAGATAGAGAGAGACAGCATGAGCAGTGGAGGGTCAGAGAGAGAGGGAGTCACAGACTCTGAAACAGGCTCCAGGCTCTGAGCTGGCAGTCAGCACAGAGCCCGACGTGGGGCTCAAACCCACGAACCGCGAGATCATGACCTAAGCGAAAGTCAGACGCTTAACCGACTAAGCCACCCAGGCGCCCCTAAAATTGCTTTAAACCAGAGTTTTTCCACCTCAGCACTACTGACACTTCGGGCTGGATAAATCTTTGCTTTAAGGGCTCTCATGTGCCCGGCTGGCTGTTCACAGCATCACTGGTCTCTACTCACTAGATGAAACTAGCGCATTCCCCAAAGTCATTGCAATCAAAACTGTTTGTAGACATTGCCAAATTCCCCTGGCAGACAAAAATCACCTCTGGAGAAGAACCACTGCTTTAAACAAAACCAGCTCATTATATACATATATACATACACACACACACACNATGCATATGACTGCACAACTTCCAAGAAGAAAATGTGCCCTAGTAGGATCACAGGTAAGGTGAATGCATGAGTTTGGAATCAGCCTCTGAGGGTTTACAATTTCCTCATTTGTACAAAGCCAGTAATAAACCCTGATTTCGCAGGTATCTGAAAGGTAATATATGCAAAGTACTAGCAATGTGTCTGGAGCATATTATTATTTAAAAAGGAGTAGCTGTTTTATTATTAGCAAATGAAATCCGTTAAACAGTGAAATCTCACTGCCAACCTCAAGATCATCTTTGAGTTCTATGTCATGGTCCATCACCATAGAGAAATGAAGATTGTATGGATGTTCAGCTGAATTTATACTAATCCAAGGATAGATTCTGAATTTAATTTTCTACATAAATTTATTTTACCCAAAGAGAAAGGGAACAACTGCCTTGTGGTGTGCCAAGTTGTATGGTTGGTAGATTCATTGGCAATTGTTTCAAGCCGGCTACTGGCATATCAATTCCAAGCAGGAGAGCAATGCCAGTCATGGTCAGATAAGGGCTAGCAAGCAGGGGTCCAAGGGAAAGCAAAGGGTCACAGTGATTGGACTTGAAAAGGAAGAAGGTTCTTTGCAGTCCCTTAGTGTGGGTGATTCCTAAGAGTCTAAGTTGGCTCTCCAGAGATCTGCTACCCACTGGGTAGACTCTGAGGCCTGGGCAGGCAGTAGGGATCAGTTCACTGGAACCATCAAGGTCAGGTGTTGAAACAACAGGGAATGTCCAGAAAAAGAACTTGGAAGGGGAGACTGAAGAAGAAGCCAAAGCTTATAAACAGGAACATTTTTGTTGCCTCCAAAATAGCAGGTGTCGCTTTATAGGTTTGACATCAAAGAGTTCCTCCTTTTTGGTGTTTAGCCTACAATGAAGAAGAAAATGGGAGGGTTGCCTGTAGCTTTCTGGCCTTTGCATTTAAGAGGGGTTTAGGCTCAAGCGGCATCTACTAGCACGGGAGATGGGATTGAATAACAAGCTCAAATCTCTTTCTTAGCTCCCACCCCTTTGTAATCAACACACTGAATAAGTTAGACTTGTCATATGACAGAGACTCCCATATTCTGTTTCCTTATGACCAATCTGCAGGCCTCATCTTTCCCTTACCCCTGCTTGAGAACCCAAGCAAGCTCCTCAACTTACATGCATACATTCTGGTAACTAACTGCTGTCCTTAACTTTAGTCCTTGAATAGTCACAGGTGAGTAATAAAAGTTTTTGTGCAATGCCATATCAAAACTCCAACTTGATTCCAGGTTTATCTCAAGCCTGCTGGCAGCTGGAAGAAATAGTTTGGAACTCTTTCTAACTGAAGTGTCTGAAAATTCCTCTCAAGTAGATATGGGGAGAAAGGGATAAAGAGATAAGAGTATAGAGAATGACTTTCCTAATTAGAATTATCTGGACTTACATCTGTCTGGCTAGGGCTTTAAGACCATCTCTCTCTTCAGCACTTTTGGGCATTTTGCCGAGCTAATTGCTGTGGCCTCTCACCTGCCACTTCCTGCCACATGATAGAATTCTTCCTGGTCCCATTTCCCCCTCTTAGGCTCCTGGTTCTCTGTAGCCCTCTTTCTCACAGATTCTTTCTTTGTGGGTTCCATTCTCTTCCAGGAAGCCTTCTTTGGACAGTGCATGCAAGATGACCTTAGACCCCTGGCATGGTGGCTCTCTCTCTGAGACCAAAACTGGTCCCTGGGAAACATACATCTGTAGCCCAGGATTGGTGGGAATGTAGTGCAGTCAGTTTCTGCATGACGGCCACAGCCCACCTTTGCTCTTCAGATTCCTCAGGCAAGAGTCAGACTGTAATCTACCATTCCTCCAGCATAGGGGGTAAGAAAATCTCTCCAAGTAGTTTCCTTATAGCCCTTCAGGTGCTGTCCTTGAAGCCCTTCTAATTCGACTTGAGGTTAGGGGACAGCCCAAATAACTAAATGTCTCTAATCTTCAGCACTCTTGGCCTCTACAGTGTTAGCCAATCTAGAATCATAGGCAGATGAAGAGACAAGGGACAAGCCCCACATAAGAATACTCTGGAGTCTCATCTTGGGATGTGGGCAGCAATCAGGCCTGGAACTCAGCCAAAACTGAGAGGAAATATTCCCATGTTGACAACTTATCTAAGACTAAAGACAGACTTAAAATTGTTGGAGATGGGTAGGTGTGTTTAAGTCTCCCAGTGGACTTTTTAGTGCTGTACCACGGTCCATGGAGAGGCTGAGGTGTTCAGAATAGGTGAGAACAAGAGAGATCTATGTGACCCTGTTCTAGGACCAGGCTGCTTGGAGGAATGAGTCCCCTGTCACCCATATCTTAGCATGGTGCCAACAGGAAGTCACTGCGGGAATCATAAACTTACTTTTAAACCACTGAAGCATAAGCAGTGAGAACACCACTACGTCACGGTTGTCAGGCCCCTGATAGGTAGATTCTCACTCCATTAGAGAAGAAGCATTGCTTCTAGGCTTTTCCACTTAAAGTTAAGAAAACCAGAATTCCCTCCAACTGGAGGGACAAGATAGTGCCTCCCAGATTCTCTAAAACTTCACAATAGCATTAAATCGTTCAAAGAGATCCTTCAAAAGACTGCCTCCAACTGAGAAATAACACAATGAATACTTGGCAGACAGTTGCTTGTTAAGAGGAAAGGAGTCTCCATGTCACAGATGCTACTGAGAGAAACCTCCGGAAGGGAGACTCTAAATCCAAATAGACTTATAGAAGTTGGAATCAAATTTTAAGAAAGAAGAAGAAAATCTAGTAAAAAATATGTTTTTCCTTGTGCCACCAGACATCAGCCTGAGCAGAACAAACCAACTGTCCTTAGTGCAAGAGAAAATACATTGTCTTATAAGACAGTATCATAGCCCTGGTAATAGAAGAGATACTACCCCAAGAATATAAAATTAGGCTGTGTAGCTTATGAGAAAAATTAAAGTTTTTAGTGACATGGTTAGTTGTTAGGTTTCCTAGAAAGATCAGCAACAGCCTCACCCCAATAATGGGTAGAAAGATGTGAAAAGAATTTGAGGGCCTACCTGTACCATCATCCCTTGACTGGATCCCATCCTCTATCCAGAGCCTTTGGAAGTGTTTAGAGGGACCCTGGGGCTCATCTGACCACAGTCCACAGCTGCCCTTGACATGAAGATTCAAAGAAGAGCCTAGAAACTCTATCAGTGTACAACTGGACTTTACCATAGAATGACTTGAAGCAGTCACTAAAGATTCTAGGGAAAAATTCATTAACTGGTAAAGGGTATATCCACAGTGGACCCTCTTAGAAAGTCCAGTCTTGAAGAGGCTTCACTTTTATCAAACAATAAAAACCTAGATTAGCTGATATTTGACCCATCAATTGTTGAGTTATATAGATTGTTGCACTGTAACAAGTTATAGATTAAAACATTTTTCCAGATCCCCTGTAAAAGTGTTTTAATCATAAGTGCATCCAGGAGAGACCCATAACCTTGGGGTGTGAGAGGGTAGGGATGAGCCCCCAAACCCAAAAACCTTAAATTGCCTTTATTCAGACCCATGCCGTTCTAGTCTCAATATGACATTTTCCATTGACTTTACCATAAATTAATAAATCAGTTAGATCATTACATTTACAGCTCCCTGGGACCATCCCTCTCCCACATATTGGAGAGGCATAACCCCCTCTTTCCCTTTTGCAAATTGCAGAAGCTTAGGCCACACGATACCAGAATACACATAATCTCCCTAATGGTAGGAAATAAAGAAGGCTGGGTGATTCATGGGCAATTCCGAGGGCTCGATACATTAAATCGGGCTGCTAGTTAAAAATTATTTGGGAATCCCAGTGAGTTCTCTTCTGTTTTCTACCCATGGAGCCTATAAAACAGATTACCTAACCTCTTTCCTAAATTACAATTTTACCACTCTGTTCCTATTCAAATGCCCACATGCTACAGTGCTTGTGGCAGCCTTTCTAAGATGAAGCTCTATTCATCTTTGAGGATGACACACTCTGTGCTTGCGGGCAATGATTGGTAGCACAGCACAGATGGATAGGAAGTTGTGTGTCTTCCACAGCACACAACTCACAGAGTTTACTACCGAATATAAAGTACAGAGGCTGTGTTGGGGGCAAAGAAATTTGGGTCTGTTGGAAATCCAAAACATTTTTACACCCTCACGGTATAACTGTTAGCTAATAAGTCTCCACTTTCCAGCTTTGTTCCTCCAATAAGGACCCTGAAAGACTTCCTTGTTTTAAGGTCCTCAACTCATAATAAATTTGAAGTCTATCAAAGAGAAATCTCCCTGCTAGCACTTTTCACTTCTCAGTGGAAGAAAATTTTCAGGGAGGGGCCTAGAGATGATCCCAGTTATTAGAAGTAGTTGTTTAGGACATTCTTCTGACATTTCCATAAGACTGTGTTCAGTGGGACAATCCTCCTGTAACACAAACCAGCCTGTAGTAGAGATCCCTGGTGGGGATCCCTGGTGGGCTAAGTAATGGGCACTAAATAAATGCAATGTGTTACAGTTGTTATTTGTTTCCTAATCAAAAGCAAGCCTAGGGCATGAAAATGGCATATTTTCCTTTCAAATACTCTTTATTGAAGAGTATTTTGCTCATGTACTTCTTGTAACATCCTGACTTGCCTTAAGTAAGGCAAACTGCGTGTGTGTGTGTGTGAGAATTTTCCCCTAAAAAGATAAATGACATTTCTCCTCCTCCTCCTCCCCCTGCTCCTCCTTCTTCTTNCAGAGCCCGATGTGGGGCTCAAACCCACGAACCGTGAGATCATGACCTAAGTGAAAGTTGGACGTTTAACCGACTAAGCCACCCAGGTGCCCCGTCTCCTTTTTCTTTTATTTTGGAAACTGGGTAACCCAGGCCTTTACTACCACTGCTAGACAAAAGAAAGAAGGTTAGGCTAAGGATCAAAAAAAGCATGCCAAGTTTTTTTCCACTTTTTTTTTTGATTGTGGTAAAATAGACATAAAATGTACCATCTTAACCATTCTTAACTTTATAGTTTGGGAATATTATATACATTCACATTATTGTGCAAATATCACCACCATCTATCTCCATAACTCTTTTCATCTTGTAGAACTTAAACTTGGTGCATACTAAACTTTGAGCAAGAAAACAGTGTTTACTTGGGCAGTGTGGTCAATGAGATAGCTGATAACTTTTGCTATAGCCAAATATATTTTTTAAAAACCTTTATATACATACATATATACATATATATATGATTAAGAAATTTATAAACATATATACAATAAAGAAAATACTCTTGCTCAGATGTTCTCAAAACCATTACTAAAGAATAAAATGGGAAAGTCTGCAGAGAAAGTGACTGGGGGTTTCATCCTCTCTGGAGGGTGGGCCCACCCTCTTCCTCCTAAGTGTGACAGCCCCCTGCAGCAGCAATATTCAGAATATTCAGAACATTCAGAATATTTCATCCTAAAGCAGCAGAACACACATTTTTTTTCAAGTGCACATGGGGCATTCTCCAGAATAGATCACATACTGGGTTATACATAAGGACTCAACAAATATAAAAAGACTGACATCATACCATGCATATTTTCCAACCAAAATGTTAAGAAACTTGAAGTCAACCACAAGAAAAAATTTGGAAAGATCACAAATACATAGAGGTTAAAGAACATCCTACTAAAAAATAAATGGGTTAACCAGGAAATTAAAGAAGACATTTTACAAATACATGGAAAAATTTGATGGAAAACATACAAAATACATGGAAAAGACAGTGGTCCAAAACCTTAAGCAGTCTTAAGAAGGAAATATACAGCAATATAGGACTACTTCAAGAAGAAAGAAAAATCTCAAATACACAACCAAACCTTACACCTAAAGGATCTAGATAAAGAACAGAAAATGATACCTAAAGCCAGCAGAAGAAGGGAAATAATTAAAAAGAACAGAAATAAACAATATAGAAACAACAACAACAACCAGAAAAAGCAGTAAAATAGATCAATGAATATAGCAGGTGGTTCCTTGAGAAAACTAACAGAATTGATAAAGTCATAACCAGTCTTATCAAAAGAAAAGAAAAGGGGCCCTAACAAATAAAACCATGAATGAAAGAGGAGCGATCATAACCAACACCATAGAAATAAAATCAATTATAAGAAAATATTATGAGCAATTAAATGTCAATAAATTGGGCAATCTGGAAGAAATGGATAAATTCCTAAAAACATATAAACTAACAAAACTTAAACAGAAAGAAATTTAAAATTTAAACAGACCCATAACCAGCAAAGAAATCGAATAAGTTATCAAAAATCTCAGAATAAGAACTATGTGATCTTCTCAATAAATGCAGAAAAAGCATATGGGAAATTAAAACATTCATTTAAAAAAAAATCCCTCAACAAAGTAGGGACAGAGGGAACATACCTCAACATCATAAAGGCCATAGATGAAAGACCTACCACTAATATCATCTTCAGTGGAGGGAAATTAAGAGCCTTTCCCCTAAGGTCAGGAACAAGACTCTTAGCATCATTACTTAACATAGTACTAGAAGTCCTGGCCTCAGCAATAAGACAAGGAAAAGAAATAAGAAGCATCCAAATCTGCAAGGAAGAGGGCAAATTTTCACTATTCGCACATGACATGATACTTTATGTAGAAAACTTGAAAGACCCCACCAAAAAATTGCCAGAACTGATACACAAGTACAGCAAAGTCACAGGATATAAAATCAATGTACAGAAATCTGTTGTATTCCTATACACCAATAATGAAGCAGCAGAAAGAGAAATCAAGGAACTGATCCCATTTATAATTGCACCAAAACCCATAAAATACCTAGGAATAAACCTAACCAAAGAAGAAAAAGATCTATACTCTGAAAATTATAGAACACTAATGAGACAAATTGAAGATGACCAAAGAAATGGAAAAATATTCCATGTTCATGAATGAGAAGAGCAAATATTGTTAAAATGCCTATATTACCCAAAGCAATCTACACATTTAATGCAATACCTATCAAAATAACATCAGCATTTTTCAGAGAGCTAGAACAAACAGTTCTAAAATTTGTATAGAACCACAAAAGACCCAGATAGCCAAAGCAATCCTGAAAAGGAAAAGCAAAGATGGAGGCATCACAATTCTGGATTTCAAGCTATATTACAAAGCTGTAGTCATCAAGACAGTATGGTCCCAGGACTAAAACAAACACATAGATCAATGGAACAGAATAGAAAACCCAGAGGTGTATCCATAACTCTACAGTCAACTAATCTTCGACAAAGCAGGAAGAATATCCAATGGAAAAAAACACAGTCTCTTCAACAAATGTTGTTGGGAAAACTGGACAGCAACATGCAGAAGAATGAAACTGGACCACTTCCTTACACCATACAAAAAATAAACCCAAAATGGATGAAAGACCTAAATGTGAGATAGGAATCCATCAAAATCTTACGGTTAGTATACAAAATCTATAAAGAACTTCTCAAACTCAACAACCAAAAAAACAAATAATCCAGTGAAAAATTGGGCAGAAGACATGAACATTTTTCTAAAGAAATAATACAGATGGCTAACAAATACATGAAAAGATGGTCAACATCACTCATCATCAGGGAAATAAATCAAAACCAAGATGAGATACTACCTCACACCTGTCAGAATGGCTAAAATTAACAACAATGGAAACAACAAATGTTGTCAACGATATGGAGAATGGGGAACTCTCTTACAGTGTTGGAGGAATAGCAAATTGGTGCAGCCACCCTGGAAAACAGTATGGAGGCTCTCAAAAGTTAAAAGTAGAACTACTCTATTACCCAGCAATTGCACTACTAGGTATTTACCCAAAGGATACAAACACACTGATTGAAAGTATACATGCACCCTGATGTTTATAACAGCACTATCAACAATAGCCAAATCATGGAACAAGCCCAAACGTCCATTGACTGAATAATGGATAAAGAAGAGGCAGTACAGGGGCGCCTGGGTGGCTTAGTCGGTTAAGCGTCCGACTTTCGCTTAGGTCATGATCTCACGGTTCGTGGGTTCGAGCCCCGCGTCGGGCTCTGTGCTGACTGCCAGCTCAGAGCCTGGAGCCTGTTTCAGTCTGTGACTCCCTCTCTCTCTGACCCTCCCCTGCTCACGCTCTCTCTCTCTCTAGAAATAAATAAAAAAAAAAAAAAAAAAAAAAGAAGAGGCAGTATGTATATATGTATATACATACATACATACATACATACACACACACACACACACACACAATGGAGTATTACTCAGCCATCAAAAAGATTGAAAAGGAAAAAAGAATGAAAGCTTGCCATGATGTGGATGGAACTGGAGTATATTATGCTAAGCAAAATAAGTCAGTCAGAGAAAAACAAATACCGTTAAATTTTACTCATATGTGGAATTTAAGAAACAAAACAGATGAATATAGGGGAAGGAAGAAAAGAGAGAAGGCAAACCACAAGAGGCTTTAACTATAGAGAACAAACTGAGGGTTGGTGGAGGGAAGGTGGGTGGGAGATGAGCTAAATAGGTGATGGGTATTAAGGAGGGCACTTGTGATGAGCATTGGGTGTTGTATGTAAGTGCTGAATTACTAAATTCTACTCTTGAAACTATTATTACATTATATATTAACTAACTAGAATTTAAATTAAAAACTGAAACAGTAAAATGGAATGTGGAAATACCAGTTTTGATTAATTTGATACTTTGTTGTCTTGATTTTTTTTTGTATGTTTACTTCAGATTTTTAATCCACCAATATAAAGTTCCAGTTAAGAAATGGAGGGGAACAGTCATGTGAGAAAAGTAGCTCTTGAGACTAAAGACAATGTTGCCTATACAGTTTAGCACCATTGGGATACAGCATAAATTCAGCTCAAGAAAATATGTCCATTGGAATTCTGATCCATTGATCTATGTGCCCACCAGTATGATATTGTTTTGATTACCACAGCTTTGTAGTATATCTTGAAGTCTGGGATTGTGATACCTCCAGCTTTGTTCTTTCTCAAGATTGCTTTGGCTATTTTGGGTCTTTTATGGTTCCATACAAATTTTAGGATTGTTTCAATTCTGTGAAAACTGTTGCTATTTGGTAGGAATTACATTAAATCTGCAGGGTTTTCTTGGCTAGTATTGAGATTTTAACAATATTGGTTCTTCCAATCCATGAGTATGGAATATCTTTCCATTTGTTTGTGTTGTCTTTCATTTCCTTCATCAATGTCTTACGGTTTTCAGAGAATAGGTCTTTTACCTTCTTCTTCTTCTTCTTTTTTTTTTTTTTGAGAAAGAGAGAGAGCATGTGCACAAGCAAGAGGGGGCAGAAGGGGAGAGAGAGAGAGAGAAAGAAAGAGAGAGAGAGAGAGAGAGAGAGAGAGAGAGAGAGAGAGAGAGAGAGAACCTTAAGCAGGCTTCACACCCAGTAAAGAGGCCAATGTAGGACTTGATTTCACAACCGTGAGATCATTACCTGAGCCAAAATCAAGAGTTGGATGCCTAATGGACTGAGCCACCCAGGCACCTTTACCTTCTTGGTTAAGTTTATTCCTAGGTATTTTATTATTTTTGGTGTAATTGTAAGTGGAATTGTTTTCTTAATTTCTCTTTTGGCTACTTCAATATTAACATATAGAAATGTCACCGATTTCTCTATATTATTTTTGTATCCTGCAAATTTCTGAATTTATTTATCACTTTTAGTAATTTTTTGGTGGAGTCTTTAGGGTGTATCATGTCATCTGCAAATACTGAACATTTCATTTTTTCCTCACCAATTTAGCTTTTATTTCATTTTCTTGTCTGATTGCTGTCGCTAGGACTTCCAGTACTATGTTGAATAAAAGTGGTAAGAGGGGTCATCCTTGTTTTGAGTCAAAAAAGGCTTTAAAGAGAAGATAGTATGGGATCCTCGGTTGGCTCTGTTGGTTAAGTGTTTGACTCTTGGTTTTGGCTCAGGTCACGATCTCACAGTCTGTGGGATTGGGCTTCGCATCAGGCTCTGCTTGGTTTTCTCTCTTTCCCCTCTCTCTCAAATTAATAAAGTTTAACAAAAAAGAGGAGATAGTAACATAAAGAAGACATCAATGTATCAGTTTGAGAGAGAAAAAAAGAATTCACTGCAGGAAGTGAGGGAGACAGCTGAGTCTAACCCATCTACTGTAAGGGCTGCTTATAACAAAACCCAATTGACAATCACAACAGACTCTTAGAATGAAGAAGTACTTAAGGGTTATTGAAAGAGGACTGTCCCAAGAGTTAAGAGACTGAGGCCACTTCTCATTGTCATCAGTCTCATTAACTATGATGTAGCTATGCCTACCTTCTGGGCCTTTCCTTAACTGTTAAATGAGTAGATTAAATTGAAGAAAATAAAATATAAACTTTTACCTGGAAAATTACAACATTACTCTTAACTGCATCAAAGGTAAGACTAATTTTTTTTTTATCAGTGAAGGCGCTCTTTTAACATAAGTCTGGGTGCAGACAACAAGATCTTATCCTTAGAAAGCCCTAAAAAATGAATTTAGAAAATTGTTAGAAATAAACAAATGTGACAAATTTGCAGAATACAAAGTCAAAATGTAACTATCAATTGCATTTATATAGTCTACCAATAAAAGATCTGAGACTGAGTGGCTCAGTCAGTTGAGTTACCGACTTTAGCTCAGGTCATGATCTCACAGTTTGTGAATTTGAGCCCTGTGTCAGGGTCTGTGCTGACAGCTCGGAGCCCAGAGCCTGCTTCAGATTCTGTGTCTCCTTCACTCTCTTCCCCTCTCCTGCTTATGCTCTGTCTCTCTATCTCAAAAATAAATAAACATTAAAATGTTTTTAAATCTGAAAGAAAACAAAAACATTCCACTTTACAATAGCATTTAAAAAATAAGTACTTCACAAATAAACTTCACGAAAAGGTGGAAAAACTGAATCTTTAAAACACCGCTGAAAGAAATTAAAGACACAAATAAGTAGAAAGGTATACTGTATTCATAGGTTGGAAGATTTTAAATTGTCAATACTAGTCTAAGTGATCTACATACATAAGGCAACTCTTATCAAAATACCAATGATATTTTTTGCAGAAATTGATAAATCCATCCTAAAATTAATATGGAATTTTAAGAGACACCAAATAGCCAAAGCAGTATGAAGTTGGATGACTCATACTTGCTGATTTCAAAACTTATTACAAAGCTACAGAAATCCACTTCTGGACATATCCCAAAGAATGGGAAGAAGAGTCCCAAAGAGATATGTGTATGCCCATGTTCAGAACAGCTGCATTTATAATAGCCTACACGTAGCCCGAGTGTCCATCAGTGGATGAAAGAATAACAATGTCCTATATACATACAGAGAAATATTATTCTGTCTTTAAAAAGGAAGGATATTCTAATATATGCTGCAACATGAATAAACTTTGAGAACATTATGCTAAGTGAAGTAAATCAGTCACAAAAAGACAAATGATTCTATGTATCTGAGGAATTTGGAGCAGTCAAATTTATAGAAGCAAAGTGGAATGGCTTT
>NW_027532203.1:12029463-12046801 GCF_008692635.1 Crocuta crocuta | reverse complement strand
TTGTGGGGGGGGGGGGGGGGGGGGGTGGAATGAGCAGTTGTTATTTCATGTATATAGAATTTCAATTTTGCAAGATAAAAAAAAAACCTCTGAGGATTGTACAACTGTGAATTCACTTAACACTACTGAACTGCACACTTAAAAATAGTTGAGAAGGTAAATCTTCTGTGTATTTTACCACAGTTAAATTTTATTTCAAAAATGCATAGTGGCCGAGGTATAGAAAAGTTGAAAGGCCTAGCCCAAGGGCTCCTTTGTGGCACATTGATTCTCTGTTCCCTTAAAGATTTACCTAATTCCCCATTTGCTCCAAGAAGACAGGCATATCTAATGAATCCCAGCCCATAATAATCTTTCCCATTTCAGTATTCAGTATATATGGCACCCAAGAATTTTGAATGATGCCCATCCCAAATCCAGCCTTCTGTATCAAAGTTTTGCCATTTCACCTTCACGCCTTAAGAACACCCCAGCACCAATGGATATAACTATGAGATTCCAAGGAGGAAAGATTAGGGAAGGGGTTTTAGTAACCTCATCAAAAAAAACTTTTAAAACAACAGAAATAACAAAACACTTGTTACTAAGACATTCTAATTAAAGGAGGAACCACTTGGCAGCTATTCAGCTAGTCACAAGACTTCAATTTCCCAACATTCTATCTTTCAAGGCACATCTCAAGCCTCATATTCCCTATGAAGCTGCCTCTTTTCTTCCTCCCTACAAAACCGTGTTACTGTATTTAATGATGGTATTGTAAGCCCTACGAAACTGTACATTCTTCTAGGTTACAGACACTGTCTTAAAAAATCATTGTCTNGAGGACTGATGGATGTGGGGGGGAGGGGGGATGGGCATGGAGGAGGGCACTTGGGATGAGCACTGGGTGCTATGTGGAAACTAATTTGACAATAAACTATTTGTAAAAAAAATAAAATAATAAAATAAAATAAAATAAAAACTTTAAAAAAAATCATTGCCTCCACCACACCCTCCAGCATTTCACGAAGTGTCCTACATATAGATACCGCTTGATTTATGAAGTCAGTTCCTAGCCAGTTTTCCCTCACACATTTGCCATGAGAACTATTTCAACTCTCTCAGATCCCTCTCCAAATTTCACTTGCTTAATGAAGCCATTCCAAAAAGGCAGTGAATTGGACTTCAGGGACCTAACAATGAAAATTGAAAGAAGCTGCCGACCACATCACTTTAGTATAAATCATTTATCCTCCACCGGGTACTTTTTACCCTTGCAATTTGTCAGTCTTACCTTGATTGTCAGTTCATGAAGCTGAAATTACATCTCTATATGCATTTCTTCATCTGGAGCTGGATAATTGATATCAGTTATCATACATTTATTCACTATAAAAATTTCCCCAAGCCCCTAATTCTCTGGACACCGTGTGCTTGTATATTCAATATTATCTGGTAATACTGGATGCAAGCAAAGTGAGGAACAGGAGAGAAGAGAATTGACTGATTGTTTTAGCTTTAGTTTTGTTAACTCTGTAATTATGAGCAAGTTATTTTTTGATTTTAGGTCTCCATTTCTCCATTTATTAAAAATAATAATAACAGGGGCGCCTGGGTGGCTCAGTCGGTTAAGTGTCCGACTTCAGCTCAGGTCATGATCTCATGTCTGTGGGTTCGAGGCCCGCGTCGGGCTCTGTGCTGACAGCTACCTCAGATCCTGGAGCCTGTTTCAGATTCTGCATCTCCCTCTCTGTCTCTCTGACCCTCCCCTGCTCACGCTGTCTCTCTCTCTCTCTCAGAAATAAATAAGGCATTAAAAATTTTTTAAAAATAATAATGATAACAAAGGGATCTCTAAGTTCACTTCTTCATTCAAGCTGCCATTCAACAGAGCCAAAAGTATGTTGATTTAAATAAAAGTTTATATCTCCTTTACAGTCCAGAGGTAGCCAGCCTAAGACTATTAGAATGGCTCTGCCATACCTAACAGATGGCTTCTCTCCTGAGTCTAAGGTTGTCTTTCCAGGCTGCCACCGTTACGTCTGTATCCCAGGCAGATGGAAGGAGGAAAGGTCAAGGGCTGTCCATATCTATTCCTTTTATGATCATGATCTGGAAGTACTGGCTCACATCCCATTAGCCAGAACTTGATCACAAGGCCATGAAAAGGAAGAAGGAAAAGGTAGTCTCTAACCACGGTGCCCAACCAAAACTCAGGCGCACTTTCCTTAAAGAAAAATGTTTAATCCAGGAGACCGCATAATTTATTGAACTAACCAGACTGTTAAGAACTCTGAAGAGTCTGAGATTTTATGTCACTTGCAAAATAACAAGTTTACCTGGAACAGTCTCGTGGATACGGGCAAAAGACACGGGATTGCTGGGGGAGGGACAAAAGTTTATTACACGTGGCTCTGCAGATAGTGTGTGCATCACCATATTTGCATCAGTTTACCGTGGCCTCTCACGTCCCACAGCCGCAATGCTGAGGGGTCTGGATGGATACCTACGCACAGAATCAGCTGCATTACAGGAAAGGAAATTTGAACCCAATTCTTATAAGAGCCTTACATGTCTGCATTTTGCTCCAGAGTGAGGCACATTTTCTGTCTTCCAAGGCTATTCACTATATAAACGTCCTTAAAAAGATAGTCCAGAACAAAGAAGCCACTGCCTCCCTCAGAGGATGTACAGAAATATGAGAGACCCATAGCAGATTGTCTCACAACATAGGACACTATTAAGAAAGACACAAGATGCTATTACTAATCATACTGGGGCAAGCATGAATGAGGACTTTTCCAGAGAAACCATGACATGTGTTTATCTTAATATTAGCAGACACTTAACAATCTCTGCTACATATTCTAATTCTGTAGTATGTGCCATCTGATGGAATAATATAAAGGCCACCAGTTCTTTAGGGATCAAGATGCATATAAAGATAACAGTGTCCAATGTAACATTTTCCAGTTCTCACAATCGGCTCCTTAAAATAAATGCCTCCAGCATTAGATCTCAAAAGGATTTGGTGTGTTGTAATGTGACTGCTGTGGAATTCAGTGTGAGGGCTCTAGACTAGGACATCAGGCACCGGAGATCTAGGGTCAGGTTTTCTGTTAACTCGACTTCTGATCTTGGATATATCACTTAACATCTTTTAACCTCAATTTATATATTCTGTATAATGAATTATTAATGCTTTTTCTGTCTACCTCAAGTTTCACTTGACCCCAGCCACCGACCATAGTCTAGTAATCTGAGGTGAATCTAGGTCACTGGATAAGCCCCCGGGTCAAGTGTCAGGAGTTCCACGAATGCTCCAGGCCCTTCTTGCCTCTTTTAGAAGATATTCCTTGTTTGAACCACCCAAATATAAAGAAATGTTCTTTCTCTTAAACCTGGCAAGTTTGGGTCTGATTTTTAAATAAATTCAGCAGCAGCCGAGTGATTTAGTTACAGCGTGTTTCCAGTTAGGTTTATCTAGATCATAGTTTTCATCTCACATAGTAATCATAGTGGAGATTCTAGGAAACTGTAGAGGAAATTTCTGAGCCGGGAGCCATAAGGGACAGGAGGAGGGATTAGGTAGAATTTGTGCCAAATATCTCCATCCTTGGTCTGACTTCCCCCTCCTTATTTGCTACTGTTTGATCCATTCCTTTTCATCCAACCGCTTCAAAAGACAATTAAAGAGTGAGAATCTCTTTAATCACCTCTTCAATAAAGACCCAAGAAACACATTATCTAGTATATTATCTCTTTTTTTATCCATGGCCTTCAATTAGTTCCACTGTTTCTTTGGTGCTTTTTTTTTTTTTTTGCCTTTCATGTTTTATTTTTTTATACAGTTTTCCCAGGCTATTCCAAAGTAGAGCATTCCTAGAAAAGCCAAAATGACATAAAGCCAAGAAGCAATTGCCATTAGTTTATAGGGAAAATTTTTTGAGCTTTCCTAAAACCCGAAAATAACCTGTCTTAGGCTTAGGACATACCTTGCCAACAGGTGCACAATATAAACCAAGATAAAGCACAGATGCTTTATTTTTTTTTAAATGTTTTATTTATTTCTAGGAGAGAGAGAGAGAGAGACAGCGTGAGCAGGGGAGGGTCAGAGAGAGAGGGAGTCACAGACTGAAACAGGCTCCGGGCTCTGAGCTGGCAGTCAGCACAGACCCCGACGCGGGGCTCGAACCCACGAACCGCGAGATCATGACCTAAGCGAAAGTCGGACGCTTAACCGACTAAGCCACCCAGGCGCCCCAAGCACAGATGCTTTAAAGCATAGACTATTTAAATGCTTAAAGACTAATAAATGGTCTATTTAAAGCGTTCAAGGCTCTGGCGGCTGGATGCCAAGTGTGGTTCCTGGGGAAGGAGCCAGGTGGCGCCCCGCTCACTGGTCGGGGTCCGCTGCCTGTGGACAGCTTGCCGCAAACAAATACTGACCGCTATCTTCGCTTTTCGTGTTCTTTAAAAAGCAAAAATCCTCTTCAGATTTCTTTTCAGTTAGCAAAAACAGATACTATTGTAGGCCTTTTGTAAAAGCGAAGCGGCCTAATGCAGATTCAATAAGTGGGGATACTTGTATTGGTTCTGAAGTCTTTGGCTTTGGCCTTGGCCCCTGAGACAGGGTGGGGAGGAGTCTGCCAATATGCTAATTTCTGGTGACCGCCTTTGCCATATTTCCATCTTTCTCATTTCATTTTCAAAACCCATTTTTTTTTCTTTTTTTGCTTGCAATTGTCTTTTTGCGAATTAGTCCTGTAGGATTTCTGTTTAAAGAACTTGTCTAGATCTAAGCTTCTGATTGTGATGGCTTCGAACAGGGACTCTGGGCTTCCTCTGCACTTTTCATGTTTTCTTTTCAATATCTTCCTAATTAATGTCTTTATTTTATAACAATGTCCTATTTATAATTTAAATTTTCATTTACCTTTCTTCATTTTTTTATTCAAAGTCATAAATGCAAAAGGTTTAAGAAGCAAAAAGAACAGAAAAATTTATACAGAGAACTAAGAATTCTCCTCTCCATGCTTCCCCACCCACAGAGTCTGGAGCCCCATAGGCTAACACTTTTAACTGCTTACTTTTTGTTTTTCTGTGGCTCACCTCGAAATACTTAATTAGCACATTTATACTTCTGCTACTTGGCTATAGGCCTCCTGCTGTGATTGATGAGGATTTTTATTCACTAACACAACTCCCTACCTCCACAACTTTATACAAAACTATACCATACTTTCTCCTCTGAAACAACAACAAAATTTGTTAAACTCCATTTCTAGGACTATAAATTATAAACAATGTATCTTGGTTACCTCCTTCATCAGATGACAGGACATAAAGTTCTCATCCTTCTCCTCTCCCCCCTCCTAATGTTAGACCACCTTTTCCAAAGGAGAATCACCGAGGACAAAGTCCACAAAACACAAAAGGAGTTGGTTATTCAGGTTTATTTTAGTCCAGCCGGACAGCCCCTTCGGAGCACCCGAAAAGTTCTCGGAAGAGCGCGCCGCGAGCCATAGCTCAGGGTTTATATAGGGAGAGGGGCGAAGCCGGGGTACAGAAGCAAGAATTTTGCGGTTAGAGGCGGGGGTTGCTTAACAGTCGCTTGAAGAACATGTTTGACCATTCTAATCACAATGTTCACTAAAAATTTACATCTCAGGGGCTTGCTGCAGCCAGGAGGAACTAGGTAGCTCAACCCCTGACCTTTTACCTGAATAGAGTTTGAGATCAAACAATGGTTGGTATCCTCATTTGCAAGCCCCTCACCTTTTGGCCCAAGGGAGTTTTTACACTAATAATAATAATAATTGCTGTCTTATTCTTCTGGAGTATCTCCCATCTCTGACTACTTTATCTATACTTTTTAAAAAAATTTCTTTCTTAGTGTTTTTATTTATTTGTGTGAGAGAGAGAAAGACACTGTGAGCAGGGGAGGGTCAGAGAGAGAAGGAGATACAGAATCTGAAGCAGGCTCCAGGCTCTGAGCTAGCTGTCAGTACAGAGCCCGATGCGGGGCTCGAACCCACAAACCGCGAGATCATGACCTGAGCCAAAGTAGGTCGTCTAACCTACTGAGCCACCCAGGCACCCCTCCTTTATCTATACTTTTAATAACAGCAGGGTTGCTACTGGTTACGATCTGTTCTATAATCTTAGTACAGTTTCCATGATTGGTCTATATACTGATCCTAAAAGATGAAAACCCATAAGTGATACTTCATTTACTTCGGCTGTGTCAATAATGAGCTATATGATCAGTCATGATTCCATTTCCTTTCCCAGTGTGGGATGGCCACTTAAAGTAGGAGATAACTTAGAATTGGTTCCATTGGATTCTACATTTTACAGTTCACCAACTTCCTATAGCACATTCTCAAACATTTCTAGATTCATATAATATTATCTATCCTTTCATTTTTCCTTTTTTGCCCTTTTGAAGACTTCTCTTTTGGGGTCTTCCTTCTCTTTCCATAATATAGATTAGTTACTTTCTAGGTCTGGCATACAGGCCTTCCCTTCACTGCTGTGTGCTTTGGATGCTCTGTTTCCTGCATTTGGAATCTTTCTATTATTGTTGTTGTTGTTGTTGTTGTTGTTGTTTGCAGTCTTACTTTTTTGGAGCATATTCTCAAGAAACTTTCAGTGAAAGGGTATCTGAGCATCTTAGTGACTCAAAAATGTTTTTACTGTACTATCACCTTTGACTTATTGGCTATTATCTTTAACTATATAGTGCTGTTAGTAAGAAATCTAGCCTCCCTCCTTTGCAGGCAACTTCTGTTTTAAGTTCTCCGTTACCCAGTTTTTGAGATGTTTTCCTTATCTGTGCTGTTATAAAGTTTCACAATTATGCCTATTGGTGTCCCTTTACACATTCGTTCCACTTGGCACTACCTGAGATTTTCAATCTTAACACCTGTATTCTTTTCAATTCTGGGAAATGGTTTTCCTGATTTCTTCTGTTACACCAATTTGCTGGATCCAGTCTCTGTCTTCTAAATTTAAGACTCAGTTCTGTCCCTCATTTTTTTTGCGGTATGCAACCTCTCCCTAGATGATTTCCTTATTTCCTGTGGCCTAAAATTTACTCATATCCTGACTCCTAAATTTATATCTCCAGCCTGATCTCCTTCTAGACCAAAGATTCTATAGACCTATGAATCCAATTGTCTACAGAACCTACATGCTTGAATGTCTAATAAACACCTCAAATTTAATAAAGCCCAACTAAAATCCTTCATCTCTCTTCTCCCTCTTAATATTTGTTCCATATCCAATTTGTCAAAAGTCAGCAACACTATCTATCCACTTAACTGCACAACAACAAAATAAAATCTAGAAGCCATTTGAAATTCTTTTTGCTCTTTCTCACAAAATTGCAGATCTAGCAGCAAATCCAAAATTTATTCTGAACTTGACCACTTCTCACCAATTCCACTAATCAGCAAAAAAATGGTCTTTCTTCACGACCAGTATCCCAAGGGTATTATAATCTGGTATGTGAATGAATGCACATGTGTTAGAGCCCAACCAACCAACTGGCTTGGTTTCAAATTCTGGCTTAAAAAAATAGGCAAAACAGAAAAATCCCGTTGTAACATTGAAACAAACACACACAAAAAAGAAAAAAGGCAATGGGGTTCAATTCGACTAATATCAACAAATATGCCAGTCCTCTGCTTAAGTCCTTTAGTGGGTTTGGATTTGTGTTCCTTAGACTCCAGGATGAGAGTTCATGTAAAACAGATTTATTTGAAAGTATCCCCAGGAAAACATGGGGAGACTAAGAAAATGGGACTGGGGAGAAAAAAAAAAAGCCAAGCAAGAGTATAATATCAAGTCTCATAGATGGTAACTTTATTGCAACCACACAGAAAAACTGGAGACAGTGCTGGCCACTCCTCTGAGGCATCCCCATTAAAACAGGAGAGCTAGAAGGGGAGCCTGAGTGGTTCAGTGTGCTGAGTGTTCAACTCTTGGTTTCAGATCTGGTCATGATCTCACAGTTCGTGAGTTCAAGCCCCACATCAGGCTCCACACTGACAGTGCAGAGCCTACTTGAGATTTTCTCTCTCTCCCTCTATCTCTGCCCCTCCTCCACATGAATGCACACTTTCTTTCTCTCTCTCAAAAAAAAACTATGTATAATAAAGTTTAAAAATTTTATTAAAAAAAAAGAACAGGAGAGCAGGGGGTATTTATACTCCTGTGCCAGTCACTGGTTAAGAGAACTCCCAGGGGGACAAAGGTGCCCAGGCCCTTACTGCTCTAGAAACAAGCCATCCCCCAGGCAGGCTCTGGAAGGTGGGACAACCCTTGACAAAAGATACAGATGCTGGCTGCTGGGAGTGAAAGAACCCAAAGTGGTCAAGGAGGCCAAGGGAGGCCTGGCACCATCTGCTGAAAACCGCTCCCCGTTGACAGAGAGAATACTCCTCTAAGTCTCTCATCAGGGCCTCCACATCCACATGATTGCCCACACTTGCCGTGCTCTCCAGCTCCCTCACTACACACTGGTCCTGTGAACCTTTCTGATCCTCTAGAGTAATAAGCTTTCACTTCGGGATTTTGGACTTGCTATTCGCTGTGTGAGAGAGTACAGTGTGATGTTTTGAAGCACACACCGCTCAGAAACAATATGAAAAAGAATCAATTTGGCATGGGAACAATACTCATGGAAGACATCCAGCCAAAATAAAAAGAAACGGAACCAACCAGAATAGCCACAAGAAAAAGAGAAAGATAACAATCAGAAAACAGTGATAAGTAACCAATAAACTCTAAAATTCCGAATTATTTAGATAAAACTTGAGATTTAGTAGGGGTAGGTTGGATAAATGAAGCAGGAAAAAGCAAAATAAAGCTAAAAATTATCATATTTGGGGAAGGTTATGTAAAAACTATAAAATTATCTCTAAATGTTAAAATGTGGGTTTCTTCAGGGGTGCCTGGGTGGCTCAGTCGGTAAAGCATCCAACTTCAGCTCATGTCATGATCTCACCGTTCGTGGGTTCGAGCCCCACGTCAGGCTCTGTGCTGACAGCTAGCTCGGAGCCTGGAGCCTGCTTCCCATTCTGTATCTCCCTCTCTCTCTGACCCTCCCCTGCTCACGCTGTCTCTCTCTCTCTCATTCTCAGAAATAAATTAAATATTCTAAAAAATTTTTTTAAGAAAAGAAAAGAAAATATAGATAAATGTATTATAAATATTAGGGTAGGGAAATGCCTAATGTCACCAACAGAAACTAAAGAAATGATTAACGGGTCTATCTAAAAGCACTAAAAAACAAAACAATACTATAACTCGACAAATACAATAGACAAGTTAGAACAAGATAATGATAGAAAAAAATGGTTTCAAACACATAACACATCAACAAAATATCCTTCAACAACAACAAAAAAACTAAAAGAGAAAAAGAAAATGGTAACAAACAAAAAACCATGAGTAGGTAATTCACTGAATCATAAAAGCATCTGGCTCACTCAAATATGAAAAGATGCTTAGCTTTACAAAAGTCAAATGAATATTAATGTAATTTAATTAAAACAAAGATGTCACTTTTTACATATCACATAAACAAAGATTTTTAAATAATAATATGTATATGTAAAAATATTGAGAAATAGGTACTCACATATTATCAGTCAACAAGTAAATTGTTATGATCTCTTGGAAAGTAATTTAGAAATGTGTTTCAAAATCTAAAATTTATTGTAGATTCAAAAATCTAAAATTCTAAAATTTAGAAATGTGCTTCAAAATCCAAAATTTATTGTAGATTCAAAATCTAAAATCTAAAATACCCTTTGACTCAGAAATTCTACTTTAAGGAATGCATCCTACAGAAGTATTAATCCAAGCTCAATAAGATATTTACGGCAAAATGTTTGTGTAAACCTATTTACAATGAAGAATTGGAAATAAGCTAAACAATTTAAAAACATTTTAAGAGAATGACTTAAAAACATATATACTGGCAAAATATAATAACCTGTAACTACTAAATAGAATGAGATAAATCATATATATCAAAATATATGCAATATTGCAAAAGATGGAATGACATTAAGCTAGTGAAGTAAAATTTTAATACATACTACACACTTGAACTTCAAAAACATTATACTAAGTTTAAAAAGACAGCTGTAAAAAAATTGTATGATTCTATTTATATAAAATGTTCAGAAGAAGCAAATCAATAGAGACAGACACAGATCAATGGTGCCTGGGGCTGGGATGGGAACAGAAATTGTCTGCAAACGCGCTTAAGGAATCTGTCTGAGGTGACAGAAAAATTCTAAGTCAATTGCGGTGATGATAGTACTGTTAACTCTATCAACTTACTAAAAATCATGGAATTCACTTCATGAACTTTATCATATATAAATTATTCCTCAATAAAGCGGCCTTTTATAAAAGGCAAAATGCTGATCCGTATGGTAATATTTACATTTCCACAAAGATCTGCCTTAGGACATTTTGATACTGTTTGAACATTTTTTCAGTAAATGTTACTTTTACATTCAGAAAAATTTATAAGGACAAATATAAATATTATCTTTGAAAACTTTAAGATCAGATATGGTATGGTACCCACCCCCCTCCCCCAGCCTCCAAGAAAGCTAAACTTGATTTCATATAGTCTGTCAGACATGGCATTTTGATATATTTTGCAAAAGGAGAGTAAATAAGGAACGAGCCAACTGTGATGGCAACATCACAGAATGGGACGCAATAAAGGTAATTGCTACACTGACTGAACACTGCTCTAAGGGCTTTAAAAGAATTCACCTATTAATCCATATAACCACCCAGTATTGCAATTCAACCACTAGTCACTTGGCAAAAGCCACAGAGCTAGTTAATGCAGATCAAGGATTTAAGCCAGGGCAGTCAGAACCCAGTGCCTAGGTGCTCAAAAGCCATGCCAGGCTGCCCCTACCTAGACGGTGGTCATATTACACAAACAAATTCTTCTCTGATTACACATATTTGCTTTAATAAAGCATTTCCTACATTTTTATTTTGGTAGTCAGCTTAAAATGTTTTTTTTTTAACTATTTGCACATTGCCAATTCAAGTCAATGGAAAGACTCAAGGCTTCTGCTTTCACAATCCCGATGAGTTAATGCTCTAAATAACACAGAAGGAGGCATAGCGAATATTTGTTGAATTACACCGTATGCTTTCTACAGTGCTTCTCTCCACAAATCCAAATCAGTTGATAAAAACAACAAAAAGGAATAATGAATTGATCAAAACCCTTCCCATTTCTTTCAAGGTTTAAGACGTTTGGAAGCCTAACGGTGTAGGGATCGCCCACTGAAAGAACATCGCAGCCCATCACATTTCAATTATCTCTACATCTTCACTGTCTAGTAATTAATAAGCCAAGCTCCCAGAGACAGTAATCATATATCAAATAGAGATGCTCTCCTACACCTCCCACAAAAACAGGTAATGCAGCATGTTAGCAATGAAAAGAGGATATTAAAACCCATTTCGATTCTCACATCGTTAGATGAGGAAAATAAATCTGGCTACTAATGCTTGGCTATGATTTCCTTAAAATGATGCTGATCCTGCTAAGTCCCACATTTTTGCAGTTAAAGGTTATAAATGTTCACACCATGAAACAAGCCTTAGAAACTCAAAAATTCCATTTGTCTTAGAATTTGAAAATAATGGCCTCTTTTCTCATTAGGGGACCCATAAAGCCCCAAAATAAATGCAAAATCCCAGGATATGCTGGTAGAGAGGACTTCTACCCTTACCTTGGGTTATTGATATTATCCCTCTACCTTTTTACGTCAGGGTGATATTTAAAAAAAGAACGGTTCCCTGAAACAGCTGGGCTCACAATTCAATCTAAAAAGCCTCATTTAAATGTGGCCTCATTCATTGACTTTGAAATTGAGTTATATCAGCTCTTGCCATCTCAATGTTAAAGTCCTCAAATATACATGAAAAAGTTATTATCTTATTCTTCTGCAGTTTTTAAAAATTAATAATGGTGAAAGCCCAATTTTCAACTGGCCACCTCATAGGATTGAAGTCAGTGAATTGCACAGATTTTAAAAAGTTCAGACATCATTAGTAGTTTTAGCACCTTCTGAACTTATAACCAACACTCATATTCTGTCAATATCATCATATTAAAACTCTTTGCCTTACAAAGCTAATTTTACAAACCAATTTCTCATTGCTACTCTTATTCCACATTGGGCACTATCTTCATGGTAAGCATTGACATAAAGAGTCTCTTCTAACTGAACTCTTGTTGAGAACTAAATTTTGCTGAAAACATCAGTTTCCATCCCTGGAACACTGAGGTGAGCTTCTGTATTGTGTGTTTGGAGTTTAGTTTAGTTTTTATACCATCTTTCTGATTTTCATTTTGATGGGGATCATTGCTTTAAGTCATCTTCTGTTAGACAGTTGAGAAATGACTGGCTTATATTTGAAGTACACATTGAATTGTCTATATACCTATTGACTTGCATGGAGGTGTCAAGAAAATCAGCTTTGTTTTGCACATGGGTGAGTTCTCATGGAGTTTATAGCAGTTGCCTTGTAAGCGAACTAATGGTCACACTACCATGTCATCAGAGCTGTAATAAGGGCTGTGATATACATTTTCTCCCCCTGATAGTTAGAAGATCTTATTTGATTTTGTTTCCAGTACAGCTCCTCGCACATGTTAAGCACTTGAGAAGACGGAAGAAAGAAAGGAAGAGAGGAAGGGAGGGAGAGAGGAAAGAGAGGAAAGAGGAAGGAGGGAAGGCAGAGAAGAGATAGCATGCCAAACTGCTTTGAAAGCTATAAATGTCAAACATATATTAAAACCCAATATTATGATTGTTTTCATTAGCACTGAAAAGTGGCTGGTCTAACAACATGATTAGCTATACTTACAGCATGTCCTTCTTATATCTTACTCTCTCAGTAGGACTGAATTAACTGTCCTCTGTTAAAGCCTGACAATTCCCAAACCCAAATAAATCCATCTTCTTAAGCAAAAAGAACAATTGTTGCTTACCTAGATGTAGTTGACAGGGGAATAAACAGCTTTTCCATTCTAACAACAAAAAAAGGTAGTCTCTGTTTTCTTTCAAATTTCACACTTCACTCAGACTTGCAGATTCCCCCAAAGAAAGGATGAACAAGGCCAATGGGCCATGGAGACAAATGGCACTAAGAAAAAACTACTCAAAATAACATACCACAGCATTCTTTGTCTTCATATAGATTGAAATTGCTCTTGTGATCCTCTCACAATGCCCTTTCCTGAATTTAGAAAGTATCTTAAAATTACATTTTAAAAACCAAACTGTTTTGTGAAAATCTGTCAAGATGTGTTGTATTTTTTCTAGTGATGATTGTCCAGTTTTATTAAAAATAACAACAACACAATAACATGGCTGACATGTACAAAGAAGTTTAATACAAGAACTTGCAAGCGATGCATCTACCCTAGTGAAGTGTGTGTGTGTGCGTGTGTGTGTGCGTGTGTGTGTAAGAGAGAGGGAAGAAAGGAGAGACAGAGAAATATCCCGTATCAGCTAGACCATATCAGAAATGTCAGACTTAATTTTTTTTTTAATTTTTTTTTTTAATGTTTTATTTATTTCTAGGAGANTGTGTGTGTGTGCGTGTGTGTGTGTGTGTGTGTGTGTAAGAGAGAGGGAAGAAAGGAGAGACAGAGAGAGAAATATCCCGTATCAGCTAGACCATATCAGAAATGTCAGACTTAATTTTTTTTTTAATTTTTTTTTTTAATGTTTTATTTATTTCTAGGAGAGAGAGAGAGACAGCGTGAGCAGGGGAGGGTCAGAGAGAGAGGGAGTCACAGGCTGAAACAGGCTCCAGGCTCTGAGCTGGCAGTCAGCACAGAGCCCGACGCGGGGCTCGAACCCACGAACCGCGAGATCATGACCCAAGCGAAAGTCGGACGCTTAACCGACTAAGCCACCCAGGCGCCCCCGTCAGACTTAATTTTTGTTGTGATAGTTTGAGAGGAACAAAAAAATAAAATAAAAAACCTGGAATATTTACAGAGAAGAATGTGACAAACCTAAGAAAGTTGTTAATGTGAGGACATTTGAGTGAAGTAGGTTTATTGAACCTGGAGCCTAGAGAACACTGGAAGAAAAGAGGCATGTCTATTTTCTTTAAATATTTTAAGATCTCTCGTATGATAGACAAATCCAGGACCAATGTATCCAACATAAAACCCAAAAGATCATGTTGGATATTCAGTTCCCAATCACTGGAAGGAGAAATTCAAGAGTTTAGTTTAGGAAATGTACCTTGGGGGAATGGGCTAAATGGGTGCTAGACATTAAGAAGGGCACTTGTTGGCATGAGCAGTGATGTTACTTGTAAGAGATGAATCACTAAATTCTACTCCAGAAACCAATACTACACTCAGTGTATGTTAACCAACTCGAAATTTAAATAAATCTTTAAAAAATAGTTCAGGTTCTGAAAAGAAGGCAAAGCTTGAGGCACCATTTTAGATGATATTTGAAATCTTGGGTTTCGATTAATTCTCCTAGGAAATAAGTTTAGTTAAGAGAAGTGCTCCAAGGGCTAAGCCCTCACATATTTTAACATTTTGATGTCCAGAAGATAAGGATCAAGAAAAAGTGACAAAGAAGTGTCTTACTTTGAATTTCCCCAGAAGTAGACCCTGAAGCAGCTATTTGAATATAATAGTTTATTTGGAAGGTGACCCTGGGAAACACTGATAGTGGAATCAGAACACAAAACAGAAGAGAGGCAGTCAACAAAGCATGCATTTCAAGCAAGTTTGTCATTGTGCACCATTGGAGCTTAATTCCCTTGGAGAGCTCTGTAAACCAATGGAGAATGGATGCCTCGAAGTTATCCTTCCAGAAACAAAAGAAAACTAGGATATGTAGATACCAACTGCCATCCTTCTTAAGTTGGGAACTGCTCCCAGGAGGCATTAACTCTGTGATACTTGGAGCCTCCCATGACTGTGGTCTGAGTGGGTTCCCGTAGCCAGAGAAAGCTCCAAAGTTGACAGCTAAAGGTTTGCTGGAGCACATGACCTGATGCAGTGTGAGCAGGTGTTAAGGGCAGGGTGGCAGCCTCCATCACAGAACCAAATGGTCAGAAAGAGGGGAGAAAATGAAGAGAGGGTAGTTTCCTGGAGGCCAAGTGAGCTAGGAGTTAATAACGCAAAATGGATCCCTGCATATGAGGACCATGCCCTCTAATTGTCCTTTCAACAATAATATTCTATTATATTAACCAGCAGAAAAATAAAAAGTCATTGGCATTGATTGAGTCCCCAAAGTAACATTCTCCTTCTTCCACCTTTAGAATGAGTTCTGTACAATAGGAGATAAGTGGCTTATAAAGACACATTGAACAATATGCTAATTAAAGAAATGGTGCTAACTGTGTGAATGCTTATAACTTTTGTGGCAGAAAGAAAACTTTTAGAGGGCATCATAGAGGGCCATTGTTTGTGCAAAAAATACTAACTGGGTGCTCATCAATAATGTATACCAATGAGTATAGTATACATTTTATAAAATGATGAGAATATACTTAAGTTGTTTCTATATCCAGCTTCGGTTTCACTAGAATTTATTGACTTCCCAAATAAAATTCCCCACTTTCAACGTGTCCAGAGTCTCATAAACTATGTTCCCATACTCATTTTATGCAGTTCTTTAAAAAATATTTTCATTATTTAGGGTGTGTCAGTGGTTCAGTCAATTAAGTGTCTGACTCTTGATTTTGGCTCAGGTCATGATCTCCTGGTTCATGAGACCGAGCCCCGCATCAGGCTCTGTGCTGATGGTGCAAAGCCTGCTTGGGATCCTCTCTCTCCTTCTCTCTCTGCTTTTCTCTGCCTCGCTCTCTTTCAAAACAAACATAAAAAATATATTTTAATGATTTGAAAAATAATTGTAGGTATTCTTAATTCTTAAGTGTGTGCAAAAGAGCCAGAAGAAAAGATTTATCTCTGGTAAAGTAAAGAAGTAAATGAGATTTGCTCTTCAGCTCACCTTTGTGGTAAAAGGTAACCTTTTGTGGCTTTACCATCAGGAAAGAGCAGAAGCAAGGACATTGGCCATGTAAATAATGGCCTTTGGAATGACCAGCTGCAAGCGTATCCTAAAAGCACTCTCTCTTAAGCAACTCAGAAAAAGATCACTGCTATTTTGTACATAAAGAATACTACTTCAAAATAACTGTAAACTGCCCACGAAGTCATTCACTGAAACTTAGATTTGGACATTTATTCAGAAGATACTTATCAAGAAAAATTATCACGGCTGATGTTCTGAGGTATTGACAGTTCCTCCTCAGTTGTTTGCCTTTAAGAACCATTTAAAGGACCAGGACAAGGAAAATTGAAAAGCAAATTAAATGTCACAAGTGAAGGGCTGTCACCTCAGATTTAATAATGTCATTATTGAAAGTTAAATACCAGGTAATTATGAATATGAAGATGTGTGAGAAATCCATTGCATAATTACAGAAACGTTACAGCCAGCTTTCTCAGAGCTAAGAATTCAACTTTACCTACAGAATTTTCTAAACTGCACACACAGCCTATCCTTACCAGCCCATCAAATCTAGGTAGTCAGAAATTTCTTGATTTATGAAGATAGGATTTGGGTTGTTTTTATTCAAATGCAATCTATTTGATTTTTTTCCCCCCTCATGCTTTGTTTGATTTTCGTCCTTAAGAGACGTGGCCCAGTGTGTTGGTGGTGTATGTGCGTAGTTCGCTTGCAAATTGCTTCCCTCTGCAGGCAAATACTTTCTGATTACATGATGCTAAACACGGATAATAATTCTATTACAGTTTTCATGGGGATTATTCAAGAATGCACAGCACACAGACTCATCCCTCAACCTCACTCTTCCATTCCCATTCTCATATACATCACCGGAATGATGACATTCAGGACCATATTTCATCCGTACATGTCTTTCTCCTGATGTATTGTGCTTCATACTAACGCTTTTCAAGCGACACAGAATTCCTAGTGAGTGAAAACTCATAAATAATATTACAATTAAAAATAAAAGATTACTTAGAAGGTAGCAAGTATATTTAGATGTGACTTTTAAATGGCAGATGCATGGCATTTTTCAAATCTCAGAAACATCTATTATGCAGGCCGTGAGGGACCTGGTGGAGACGATGGTTTTTCAGACTTTTATGCTTTCTTGGTCCTTTCTCAGATCAACATGCACTCAGAGAAGCAAACTTACATCCAGATTTTAGGAGTATTGAGGATGGAATATGGAAGTCTGTTTAATCTTTTTTTTTTTTTTTTTTTTTCCCGGGTTT
>NW_027532203.1:12000209-12029071 GCF_008692635.1 Crocuta crocuta | reverse complement strand
TATTGTTTTGTTTTTTTTTTTTTTTGCCCATATTGTAAATATATCCCTTGGCTATTAGCCCTCTTAAAGTGCCAAAAATAGTATACATACTGGTTTTCTTTTTGATTTTCCTTTCACATGCCTCTGTCTTTCTCATTTCTCTTCTGGTCAGTTTAGACAAGGATAAATTGATGTGTAGAAATAGTCCAGGGGCAAGAAAGGAGCCACAGTGCTCTCCCAGGCTGATCCTAAACGACCACCCTCACAAACCCTACTGAAGATGTTAAAAAGACACAGGTACTTTGTGCATGTAATTCAGGGACTAGCAAAGCACAATAAAATGAAATGCTATGAAACACTAGCAGGTACAGTGTTCTTTACAAATTAAAGGTCTGTGACAACCTTATGTAAAGCACGTCTACCAGCCTCATGGTTCCAACACCAATTGTTCACTTCCTGTCTCTGTGTCAAAGAGAATTTGGTAACTCTCACAGTATTTCCATTTTTTTCATTATTATTATATTTGTTAACGGTTATCTGTAATCAGTAATCATGACTCATAAAAGATGATGGTTAGCACTTTTTAACAATATTTCTTAATGAAAGTATGTACTTTTTTAGACATAATGCATTTACTAGACTAGGGTGTAGTGTAAACAATTTTTCGATGCACTGGGAAACCAAAACCTTCATTTGACTCACTGTATTGTGACATATGCTTCTAGTGCAATGGTCTAGAACCAAATGCATGATATCGTCAAGGTATGCCTCTCTGCATCTAGATACCCAACACAAGTTAGTAAGTTACTGGAATAGTACACGTGACAGTAAAGAATATCTTCATTACAATGGTGTCATTGGAGGTAAACAGAAGGTAGGGTTGAGATAATGTGGAGGTAGCATCTCACCATTCTCCATGCCTTGCTTTCTCTACTCTACCCTCAATACACTATGTGGTAGTTTCTAACAGAGCATGCTGGTTCACACATGCCACCATGGCCACCACCCTGCTCCCATGTCACTTCTTACCACAAGTAAAATAACGACCATCACCTGTCTCATGGGCATTTTTATAATCCTACCTACTCTAGATAGATATGCAGATGTTTAGATATACTTGTTCTTCTTCTTACCTATAAGTTTCTTAAAGTTGGGTCTATGTTAGTTATATTTTATTATTTCTCATAGCCCTAGCAATATGCCTGGCAATGATACCAAGAACAATGACTTATAGTGTGCTTATAATAATAGTAATTCCCTTTTTTCCCATCTAATAAAATGAAATGCTTAAAATAATGCTACAAAATTCCGTCTCTAAGTACCCAGGTCATGTAGATATACAGAACCTTTTCATACTTCCTGCTGTATCTTCCCCAGCTACATATCTCCCCTGAAATGGGGTGTTGTAAATATCATGTTTCAAAGGGCACCATGTCAATATTAATCTCCCTCTGGTGCACTGGATGGTGCTGGATGGAGGAGTAATCCTAGGATCTTCTCTCTAACCTTGCTAACACTCCACTCAAACCAGAAGCTGTCGCCATCAGAGTCCCAGGAGACTTTGACTTCACTTTGCCTTGACAGATGGCTCATGTACAAATGCTACCAGCCCTGCCTCAGGTTCTTGGCCCTTTGAGTCAGTAGCCCTGTCCCTGAACTAGACACTGTCCTTCATGAAGGACAATACCTTCCAGTGTCTGCGGAAATAATCTAAGACCACACTTTTACCTTCCTTATTCCCTGCCCAAGACCCCCATGCTCCTCTAGCCCTTATATTTAGTCTGGGTTCTTGGTGTCCCGTGTTCAAACTTTGGCCTTCCTTCACAGACTGACTTGATTTTTCCCTAAGTTCCTCATCTTCACAACTGTCTTGGGCTGAAACTCTCACTTTAACTACATTCTTATAAAACTTTAATCCTTTTATTAAGCACCCTAGATTTAGCATTGGCAAAATTCATCTTCATCTAAAGACCCCCTTATGACAATATGATCCAGAGATATATTAAAGATAGGCTGAGATTGGAGAGACAGGATATAGAAAATCCAGCTATTCTACTCAGCACCTTGCTCTCCACTCAGAGCTCATGAAATAAAGGTCGACCATCTAACCTATCATCTTCCTCTGATAAAGTATAATTTGGATCTGTCTTTTTTTTTCCTCCAGAACATAACTAAATTGGAAGAATATACAGCTCACTTAGTGGTTGTTTATGTCTTACTGTAAAGAAAACGCTAACAGGTTAACTATAAATATTTGGCTCTCAAAATGTTATGAATGAGTGATTAGAGGTATTTTCCTACCCACCCACCTCCACAGACATAACTTGAAACAGAATCAAGAGGATTGATGATGAGGGACCGAGCTGAAACTGTCACTGTGAATGTCATTAAGGAGATGAAATGAATGTGAATGCATTTTCACTGGGCAGCAGAGATTTTTCTCCCACATAATTCACAGTCAGATATGACAGCGTGGCCATTATTTTCCCAAAACAACAGCAACAATCAATACAGAGGTGGCAGATTTTAAGGACATCATCCCTGTAGAGCAAAGCTGAAGGAGGGAGAATACCAAAGGTATGACCAAGCCCACAAGAATACATTAAAAATATACTAACAAATTTCCAAATCCCTTTTATGATTTTCAAATAACTGTAAGATAGGTTAGATACAAACCCTCATCCTGACTTGGAATATGGCACAGAGAGGCTTAATATAACGGAGCTGAAAAGTCCTAGACAAGAAATCAGAATATTTAAAACTGAGATTCCAGAAATGCTGAGCTGAAGCTACTTCAAGATGACTTTACCACAGACAGATGAGAAAAAGAATGTGGTCTTTTGCCATGGATGTCTCCTAAATGTATCCAGCACACCTTCTTCTCCCCCCAGAAGAGTTTGAAATTTCCTTTTCACAGAGGTAGTTTCTTTCTAAGATGATGTTTTAGATGTGTCTTACTTGCTGGAGGGCAGCTCAGAGGAAGTTCTATGGCTTACTATTCAGTATGGCAGCCACTGGTCACGTGTGGCTATTAGCTCTTACAATGTGGCTAGCCCGAACTGAAGTGTGCTGTAAGCAAATCTGCACATGCCAAATTTCCAAGACTTACTAGGGGAGAAAGAATGGAAACCATCGCAATAATATTTTATATTGATTACATGTTGAAATGCTAACAGTTTGGACATGCCTGCTCAAATAGAATACATTATTAAAATTAATTTTAGCTGTTTCTGTTTTATAATGTGGCTACCTTAATTTAAAATGTTCTATGTGGCCTGCATGATGTATTTCTATTGGGCAGCATTGCTCTATAGGATTCTTGGAGTGGGTAGAGCTATGAGATTAGTATAAATTAAGAAGGGACAGAATTGCAGACATGGGATTGTTGGTCTGGTCTGCACAACCAGATACAAGCTGAGGGATAGAATTGGTTGCGTAGAGCTCTCCCCAGTGTGGTCCACAGGAGAACATCAACCTGCAAACTGTCACTGGTCCATGGCAAGTATAGAAATTGAGGGGGCACCTGGTTCAGTTGGTTAAGCGTCCAGCTTCTGCTCAGGTCACGATCTCACGGTTGGTGAGTTCGAGCTTCGCATCGGGCTCTGGGCTGACAGCTCAGAGTCTGGAGCCTGCTTTATATTCTCTGTCTCCCTCTCTCTCTGCCCTCCCCTGCTCATGCTCTGTCTCTCTGTCTCTCAAAAATAAATAAGTGTTTAAAAAATTTTTTAAAGAAATTGAGGGTACATGGGTACATCTTTAGAAACTTTAATACAGTTGGACAAATCAATTTTACATCTGTTGAATTCAATATCATTTTTAAAATGGGCTTGTGTTTTGTATGTCTTTGTATTCTTTTACTTATTTTTTATTAATGTATATTGTAAATAATATTACAAAGTTATTATTCTAAGATACTAGAAATACAATCTTCACCGGAAATTTGAAAAAGACTGAGATGGAGCATCTGACTGGCTCAGTCCGTTAAGCATCAGACTCTGTATTTCAACTTAGGTCACGATCTCGTGGTTCATGGGATCTAGCTCCAAGTCAAGCCCCACGTCAAGCCCCGAATGGAGTCCCATATGCACTGTCAGCGCAGAGCCTGCTTGGGATTCTCTCTCTCCCTCTTTCTCTGCCCCTCTCCACTCATGCTTTCTCTCTCAAAATAAACGAATGTAAAATCAAAAAAGAAAAACACTGAGATGTGCAATTTTGGTGATGCTAACGCTCACTCTTGACATCCACAGAAGCAGAGATTTATGGATTTCATACATACTTCTTGAAAGCCAGTGTTTAATGGAGAATGAAAATATTCCATTTTCTTATGCCTACCTAAAGGGTAGCTTAGCTATACCTAAATTTCTTCAAATGCATAACCAATTTAAATATAAAACAAAGGAATGCGCTAGCCCCTTAACTCTATAGGCATGTTTCGTTTTCTGTAAAATATAGACACTGGAAAACTTTATATCTAGCCAGCTTCCAAATGACATAATTTGGGGAAATCCTCATTTACCTGAGGAGCTGATAGCAACCTGCACTACTGTGGGGGCCAACGGGCTCCTCGCTGCCCCGAATCAGGTTAAATTGGATGTGTGATGTACTGCAGCCTGGGAGTGTGACGGAAAACACAGGAAATGCTATTTGATAATAAGGAGAAGAAAGGACTCGGAGTTAAGTGTAATCCAGCTTGGCAGTTCATTAGCAAACATCTGTTCACTCTTGCCAACGTATGAAAACCAAAAACACCCTGCTTAGAAAAATGGAAGATTTCTCTAATTCCCTCCAAGATAAGAAACATGCTCAACTCAGACATGTTGGCTGTAATCTCTGCCTCAGTGCACAAGGCAATTCTCAACGCACCTGCCTGGCAACACCACATTCCAAAATACCTCTTGAATACCGCAAGATCACTTCAATCCTTGGTGTCAGGAGATGCTCCCATGTACAGACTCCAAGGTAAAGACACATACAAAACAAAATAATTGATAATTTTTTAAGATAGCTTTTTAAATCCTATCCTCATGTTTCATGATTCACTCAGCTTGCTTTCTACAAATTCTAGAAAAGAGGCCACAAATGGCCCCCTGTTAATTTCTCCTTTCTCATGTGTTTTAAAGGTCCTTCATATTAGATATCACAACTCATAATCGGATTCTCCTCCATTCTACTGACACTTAGTTTGCTGAAGGATCTAAGACAATTAAGGATCTAGAGAGGGTTATAGAAGAAAGGGAAGGGTATTTTTTTTTTTTAATGAAAGCAGTGTAGTCTAGATGTCAGATCTTAGATGGCCAGTACTCTGTCTTGATCACAGCAGTTAGTACAATCTTTGAGAAATAAGGAAATAACAAACACTGTAACTGAGTCTAGGTGGCCAAATATTAAGCATCTACTATATGCCAGCACCGACTAAGCATTTTATTTTTCCAAATAATCTGGTAAGGTATGCATTTTGTGATAAGGAGATTGAAACTAAGACAAGTTAGATAACAAACTCGGGTCACCAGCTTCCCCTCTCATTTACACATGCTACCACCATAGAAAACAGCTCAGAAGCACTCACGATTCCATCTACTAATTGTGTTACACATTCCTTTTCAAGTTCCCTTCTTGATCTACCTGGTAGTGAGTAGATAAAGTTCTGCTCTGACAATTAAGGGAGGTCTCTTAAGTTGGGCAGCATGGTTTCTCCTTGACTTTGGCTTTGGCTTTGCCTCTGTGAATGAAGTGCCACATTCATGTGTAAGTTGATGTGTAAAAAAACACTTCACTTGAGGTTCTTTCTCGTATCAGATGTCTAAGTTGCTCATTTACCTTGATATGTTTTCATATGATTTCCTTGCTGGGCAGAGAAGGCCTGTACCTGGTAATTCACCAGACACCAGCTCTATGTTGATTCCCCAAAAGAACATGTAAACTTTTCTTCCCCCCAAAATATGAGAAAACTCTACACAGGACTGACTTTATGTGTGTGAAGATTAAGCTGCCATCTGCAAGAAGGGTCCTTCCTTCTACAACATAATGTTTTTACCTCTTTACTGAAACTGAAGTCTCTTTGCAAAGAACACAAAGAAGAATTCTTCCTAAAGGAGAGTTTCCTTCTGCAAGTAGAAGTCACTGTGCTCAAAGGTTATGGACACGGACCATGGATATGATCCAAGGATATGGACCTCACAATCAGTCCAGCTAAAGTCCATTACTGCTTTGGCCACTCAATTACTGTATGACTTTAAGCAAAACATATGATCAGGGTTTAACCAGGAAAAGCAAAACCATTTTAAGCATTTTAAGGAGAAAGAAATTAGGTTTAAAAATTATAAAAAGAAGTAGAGTAGTAGAAAAGAGGGGAAGGAATCTGGTACTATCCAGCCCTCTGGAACAGTAGGAAGCCTGACATTATTGTCCAAGCCCACTCTCCTCTGCACAGCCGTAGCTGCTGCCAGAGCCCTCAAGCCAAGCTTCCGTCAAGAGATCCCATCCACCTTACCCCTGCTTCAGGGACCCACATTTCCATCGCTAAAAGTTTCTTGCAAATCTTCACTAGTGTTCTGCCATGGCTATTGCCAAAGTCAAAAGAATAACGTCCTCTCTCCTTCTTCCTTCCCATCTCAAGTGAGAGCCTCCTGTTGAAGGAACCTAAACTAAAGCCATACTTCTTAGCAAGTATGTCTAAGAAATGGAGTTTCTAGGCTTCCAGCTTCTAGCACACAGGGGGAAACAACACAAAATATCTATTACAAGTTACTTACTCTGTCTGAGTCATAGTTTCCTCCTCCATAAAATAAAAACAATGGCTGTATGCTGTATTCACTTAAAAAAAATTTTTTTTATGTTTATTTACTTTTGAGAGAAAGAGAGACAGAGTGCGAGTGGAGGAGGGGCAGAGAGAGAAGGAGATGCAGAATCCAAAGCAGGCTTCAAGCTCTGAGCTGACAGCACACAGCCCGACACAGGGCTTGAACCCATGGACCGTGAGATCATGACCTGAGCCAAAGTCGACACTCAACTGACTGAGCCACCCAGGTGCCCCTGTATTCCCTTTTAAAAGTGCTTACTTTATGTTGGGCTACCATCCCCTGGCTATAGATCCAGGAACTGTGGGTATAAATATTTTTTTAAAGTGCAGTCTCTGCTTTCATATGATTTCATGAGCATGTATTTAAGCAGATAATTACAATAACAGTTGGATGCCACCTCTCTGCACAGGTTCCTGCAATATCACACTGAAAAAAAGGCTGGGGGATTTAACGTTGGGAGAAATGAAAAGAATTTCTAAAGGAAATGATGCCTAGGAGTACCAGAAGAAGAAGAGAGGTGGGGGGAGGGGAGGGCGAAGGTTGAATTGAGAATATTATAGCTGAAAACGTCCATAATCTATGGAAGGAAACAGACATCCAAACCCAGGAGACACAGAGATCTCCTATCAAAATCAAGCAAAGCAGGCCAACGTCAAGACATATCACAGTAAAATTTGCAAAATATAAAGAAGGAAAACATTCTGAAAGCAGCAAGAGAAAAGAAATCCNTCTCTCTCTCTCAAAAATAAATAAAACATTAAAAAAAATTTTAAATATAAAAATAAAATATTAACATACAGAGACCTGATGCATTTCTATGTACAATAGTGAAGCAGCAAAAAGAGAAATCCAGGAACTATTCGCATTTACGATTGCAGCAAAAACCATAAGATACCTAGGAATAAATTTAACCAAAGAGGAAAAAGAGCTGTACTCTGAAAACTATAGGACACTGTGAAAGAAATTGAAGATGACACAAAAAAATAGAAAACATTCCATGTTCATGGATTGGAAGAACAAGCATTGTTACAATGTCTACATTACCCAAGGAATCTACACTTTTAATGCAATCCCTATTAAAATATANAGACAAATAAGGTTAGCAGCAGATCTATCCACAGAAACCTGGCAGGCCAGAAGGGAGTAGCATGATATGCTCAATGTGCTGAATGGGAAAAATAGGCAGCCAAGAACATTTTATCTAGCAAGGCTGTCATTCAGAATACAAGGAGAAATAAAGAGTTTTCAAAAAAAATAAAACCCAAAACTAAAGGAGTTTGTGACCATTAAATCAGCCCTGCAAGAAATATTAAAGAGGAATCTCTGAGTGGGAAAGAAAGACTAAAGCAACAAAGACTAGAAAGGAACAGAGAAAATCTCCAGAAACAATGACTTTGCAGGTAATACAATGGCACTGAATTCATATCTATCAATAATCACTCTGAATGCAAATGGACTAAATGCTCCAATCAAAAAAAACGTAGGTTATCAGAATGGATTAAAAAAAAAACAAAACCATCTATATGTGGCCTACAAGAGACTCACTTTAGACCTAAAGACACCTAAGGAGTGAAAGTTAGGGGATGCATACCATCTATCATGCTAATGGATAGCAAAAGAAATCTGGAGTAGCTATACTTATATCAGACAAACTAGATTTTAAACCAAAGACTGTAACAAGATATGAAGAATAGCACTATATCATAATAAAGGAGTCTAGCCAACATGAAGTTCTAACAATAGTAAATAATTGTGCCTCCAACTTAAAAGCACTCAAATATATAAATTGATTAATGACAAACATAAAGAAACTCACTAATAATAATACAATAACAGCAGGGGACTTTAATGCCCTGCTTACAGCAATGGACAGATCATCTAAGCAGAAAATCAACAAGGGAACAATGGCTTTGAATGACACACTGGACCAGATGGACTTAACAGATAAATTCAGAACATTTCATCCTAAAGCAGCAGAATATACATTTTTTTCAAGTGTACATGAAACATTTTCCAGAACAGATAACATACTGGGTCACAAATCAGACCGCAAAAAAAATTGAGATCAAACTAGGCATAGTTTCTGACCACAACAATATGAAACTTGAAGTCAACCACAAGAAAAAATTTGGAAAGACCACAGATACATGGAGGTTAAAGAACACCTTACTAAATAATGAGTGAGTTAAACAGGAAATTAAAAAGAATTTTTTTTAAATGCACAGAAACAAATGAAAATGAAAAAAGTAAAAGTAAAAAGTTAAAAGCCTTTTGGATGCAGCAAAAGCAGTTGTACGAGAGAACTATATAGCAATAAAGAGCTACCTCCAGAAGTAAGAAAACTCTCAAATACATGACCTAACCTTACACATAGAGGAGCTAGAAAGGAACAGCAAATAAAGCCCAAAGAAGAAGGGACATAATGAAGATTAGAGTAGAAATAAGTGATATAGAAACAAACAGTAGAACAGATCAATGAAAATAAGAGCTAGTTCTTTGAATTAATAAAATTGATAAACCCCTTGCCAGACTTATAAGAAAGAAAAAAGACCCAAATAAATAAAATCACAACAATAGCATAGAAATACAAATATAAGAGAATATTATGAGCAATGATATGCCAACAAATTGGGCAATCTAGAAGAAATGGATAAATCTCTAGAAACATATGATTAACTAATAAAACTGAAAGAAGAAGAAATAGAACATTTGAGTGGACTGGTAACAAGCAAAGAAATTGAATCAGTTATCAAACAAAAGTCCAGGGCTACATGGCTTCCCAGGGGAATTCTACCAAACATTTAAAGAAGAGTTAATACCTATTCTTCTCAAACTCTTCCAAAAGATAGAAGTGGAAGGGCAACTTCCAAACTTATTTTAGGAGGCCAGCATTAGTTTGATTCCCAAACCAGACAAAGACTCCACTAAAAAGAAGAATCTCAGGCCAATATCTCTGATGAACACAGATGCAAAAATTCTCAACAAGATAACTAGCAACTCAAATCTAACAGTACAGTGAAAGAATTATTCACCATGATCAAGTGGGATTTATTCCTGGGTTGCAGGGGTAGTTCAACATTTGCAAATTAATCAATGTGATATACCACCTTAATAAAAGAAAGGACAAAAACTATACGAGCCTCTCAGTAAACGCAGAAAAAGTAAATGCAAACTACAGCACTCACTTTTGATAAAAACCCTCAACAAAGTAGAGATAGAGGGAATATATCTAAATGTCATAAAGGCCATATACGAAAAGCCCACAGCTAATAACATCCTCAATGGGGAAAACTGAGAGCCTTTCCCCGATGGTCAGGAACCAGACAAGGATATCAACTCTTACCATCACTATTTAATATAGTACTGGAAGTCTTAGCCTCAGCAATCAGACAATGGAAAGAATAAAAAGCATTCAGATTGGCAAGGAAGAAGTAAAACCTTCACTATTTGCAGATGACATGATACTCTATGTGGGAAACCTGAAAGACTCCACCAAAAATTTTTGCTAGAATTGATACATGAATTCAGTAAAGTCACATTATACAAAATGAACATACAGTGGGGGCACCTGGGTGGCCCAGTCGGTTAAGCGTCCGACTTTGGCTCAGGTTATGATCTCACAGTTCATGAGTTCAAGCCTCGTATCGGGCTCTGTGCTGACAGCTAACTCAGAGCCTGGAGACTCTCTTCAGATTCTCTGTCTCCCTCTCTCTCTTACCCTCCCTCACTTGCACTCTCTCTCTCTCTCTCAAAAATAAATAAAACATTAAAAAAAATTTTAAATATAAAAATAAAATATTAACATACAGAGACCTGATGCATTTCTATGTACAATAGTGAAGCAGCAAAAAGAGAAATCCAGGAACTATTCGCATTTACGATTGCAGCAAAAACCATAAGATACCTAGGAATAAATTTAACCAAAGAGGAAAAAGAGCTGTACTCTGAAAACTATAGGACACTGTGAAAGAAATTGAAGATGACACAAAAAAATAGAAAACATTCCATGTTCATGGATTGGAAGAACAAGCATTGTTACAATGTCTACATTACCCAAGGAATCTACACTTTTAATGCAATCCCTATTAAAATATAACCAGCATTCTTCACAGAGCTAGAACAAACAATCCTAAAATTTTTATGGAACTACAAAAGAACCCCAACTAGCCAAAGCAATCTTGAAAAAGAAAAACAAAGCTGGAGGCATCACGATTCCAAACTTCAGGCTGTATTACAAAGCTATACCCATCAAGAGAGTATGTTACTGGCACAAAAACAGACACATCAATCAATGGAACGAAATACAAAACTCAGAAATGGATCCACAACTATATGGTCAACTAATCTTTGACAAAGCAGGAAAGAATAGCCGATGAAAAAAACACAGTCTCTTCAACAAATGGTGCTGGGAAAACTGGACAGCAACATGCAGAAGAATAAAACTGGACCACTTTCTTAACCATACACAAAAATAAACCCAAAATGGATGAAGGGCCTAAATGTGAGATAGGAAACCATCAAAATCCTAGAGGAGAACACACGCAGCAACCTCTTTGGCATCAGCCATAGCAACTGCTTACTAGACACGTCTCTGGAGACAAAGGAAACAAAAACAAAAAAGAACTATTGGGATCTCATCAAGATAAAAAGCTTCTGCACAGTGAAGGAAACAATCAACGAAACTAAAAGTCAACCGACAGAATGGGAGAAGATATTTGCACATGAAATCTCTGACAAATGATTAATATCCAAAATCTATAAAGAACTTCTCAAACTGAACACTTCCCCACAAAAAAATAACCTGGTTAAGAAATGGGTAGCAGACATGAATAGACACTTCGTCAAAGAAGACTTCCAGATGGTTAACAAACACATAAAAAGATGCTCAACATCACTCGTCATCATGGAAATACAAATCAAAACCAAGATGATATACCACCTCACATCTGTCAGAATGGCTAAAATTAACAACCCCAGAAACAACAAATGTTGGTGAAGATGTAGAGAATGGGGGACACTCTTACACTGTTGGTGGGAATACAAACTGGTACAGCCACTCTGGAAAACTCTGGAAAACAGTATGGAGGTTCCTCAAAAAGGTAAAAATAGAACTACACTATGACCCAGCAATTGCACTACTCAGTATTTACCCAAAGGATACAAACATAAGGATTCAAAGGAGTATATGCACCCCAATGTTTATAGCAACATTATCAACAATAGCCAAATTATGGAAAAAGTCCAAATGTCCAAATATATATATTTGTGTGTGTATATATATACATTATATAATAATAATATATATATAATGGAATATTACTCATCCATCAAAAAGAATGAAATTGTGCCACTTGGAATGATATGGACGGAGCTAGAATGCACTATGCTAAGTGAAATAAGTCAGAGAAATATGAATACCATATGATTTCACTCATGTGGAATTTAAGTGAAAAAAAAACAGATGAACATGGTGAAGGAAAAAAAGAGAGAGGGAAGCAAACCATAAGAGACTCTTAACTATAGTGAACAAGCTAAGGGTAGATAGGAGGGTGTGGGGGGGAGGGATTGAGCTAAATAGGTGATGGGTATTAAAAGGGCACTTGTGATAAAAATGNTGACTGCCAGCTCAGAGCCTGGAACCTGTTTCAGATTCTGGATCTCCCTCTCTCTCTGACCCTCCCCTGCTCACGCTCTCTCTCTCTCTCTCTCTCAGAAATAAATGAAACATTAAAAAGAAAAATGGGTGTTATGCATAAGTGATGAATCACTAAATTCTACCATTGAACCAATATTAGACTATATGTTAACAAACTACCATGTAAAAACTTGATACAAAAAATAAAAATTAAAAAATCAAATAAAGGAGATGATGCTTATTTGAGTTTTCAATCATGAGACAATAGGTAGCAGGAGACTGGGTGTGGAAGAATTCATCCTTTCAGCAGGAAATAAAAGCAAGTATGAGAGAAGAATCAAAGACACCTTACAGTGCAGAGAATAATAAAAGCAGTCGTAAATTTCTGGAAAAAAAAAATGAGGAAGGAAATGCGAAGAGAGAGATAGGCAGAGGCAAGATCAGGAAAGCTTACTATGTCTGGTTAAAAACTTAGACATCAACCTAATGGAAGAGGAGAGATACTTAAGAGTGTGAAGTCCAGCTGTGGTGTGGTTAAATTTGTGCTGACCACTGGCTATGAGAGGATGGATCTAAGAGGGATTAAATAGAAGCAGAGAGGCCCGTTTAAAAACGTTCAATAGTTCTGGAATGAGTTAGTGAAAAGCTGAATTAGGATCAATGCAAAAATTGGGTGAGTCAATCAAACACACCCTAAATCAATCAAACACATCACTAAAATAACAGTAGACATGTACATGGTAGCACATCTTGTGTTTGCCAATCTCTTTTTGGGAGTGGAAGTGTATGTATTTAGAAGGAATTCTTTAACAAGACAGCTGGAGTGGAAGAGAGCACTGCCCAATTCCCACAACATCATGTAGCATCATACTTTATATAAAGACTATAGGTTCAGTCAAGTGCAGACCTTTTCTTTTACTAGGTGGAGACACAAAGTTTGGGGCAAAGTTAGATTACTCTGGACAATAGAGGGGAGGCTGATCTCATAGCCACCAGAAATCCTGTTCTCTGGCTCGATTAGCGAGAACAGGAATAGAGCAAAAGAGGTAGATTTCACATATAAAAATAGAAATTGTTAGGTCTTGTTGGCCAGTTAATGTGGAAGGTGCCAAAAGCCAAAAATCAGAAATAGTTATTAGAGTGCATAGTCACAACCCCTTATTGGAAATCCATGTAACCAGAAGTGCTTAAGGTTGTGAAAAGTTTCAGATTTCATAAAAATAATATAGTGTATTACCATGTATAATAGAACATGAGCAGGGATATCTACACTAAGGGCCACACTCCAACATGTTAATAGTTTTTTAATGAAGTATATGAATATTCATAACAAGTGGGATAAATAAAAAAATTAAGATAACTTCATTTCAGTTCAGCCAGGTTTCACCTCAAATGAATTAAGACAAGTTCAGGTTTCATTGCCAAGTGGATGATGAAAACTCTTCGTTTTCAGAGCTCTTGCAATTTCAGAACTGTGAAACGCATATTTTGTTGGGACAGAGATAAGACTGTTTGGTGATTTAGGTAGATGTGCCCTCTATTTGTCCCGATCTCCAAATGTGGGCACCTTCTTGACTATCATGAACAGAGGTGGGAATATGGCTGGCTGGCCACATCTGCTGATTGCCATGGGGCTCAAGAGCTCTGTGGAAAATCACCTGACCTCAGACATATTATAGATTTTGTGATTTTTTTATGATCTTGGTGTGTCCACTAGGGGTCTGGTTTAGAGTAAGAATGAATGAAGTCCGTGAGAGAACATCACTATGAGACGGTAAGAAATCTGCCTAAGTAGCCAAGTAGCACACTGTATACTGGGAACCTTGTCTCAGACAACAACTGCAAGTAAAGAGTGGGACTCTGAATGGCTGTCTCCTCAGCTAGACACCCTCCTTTCCCACTGCCAGACAACTCCATCAACAATTTTCAAAAATTAAAAACTCTCTCAGTGAGGTGGTTATCCTGGCCAGAGAAGGTGAAGAACACAGGGCATGAATTGCCAGTGTCGGATAGAGGGATTGCAGCAATTCGGGGAGTGGCCCATGGAGACCAGAGGTCTGAAGGATATCAGTGGGGACAGCAGAGAAATAGAGAAGCTTGAAGGGATGTGCAGCAGAGTGAAAGGGACCTGTGGAGTAAAACAGGGCTAATGGCATAGACAACAGACCATGGGGTCTGCAGATCTGTTGAGTAAAAACTGATCACAACACCCACCCACAGTCTCCTAGGGAGAATACTTGCAAAGACAGACAACTAGGATGAATGAGTTTCTTTTTTCTTTTTTTTTTTTTTTTTATTTCTAGGAGAGAGAGACAGCGTGAGCAGGGTAGGGTCAGAGAGAGAGGGAGATACAGACTCTGAAATTGGCTCCAGGCTCTGAGCTGGCAGTCAGCACAGAGCCCGACGCGGGGCTCAAACCCACGAACCGCGAGATCATGACCTAAGTGAAAGTCGGACGCTTAACTGACTAAGCCACCCAGGCGCCCCAGGATGAATGAGTTTCTTGCTTAAAGCAAGTGGCGGATGGTCTATATTTGGAGCATTATTGTGCATTTGACATGTTTCTGCTCACTAGCAAGAATCCTGCAGAACACACTGTTTATAAATGACTCACAGGTTTATAGCTACGATAACTGAATGGATGGTGGTACTACCAACAAAACATCTCTTCTTTTTAATGTGAGGTTTTAGAGGAAAGACAGTTCATTTGGGGACATACTCAGCTGGGGTGTTCATATATTATCAAGGTAGTGAATTACTGGGTATACAATTCTCAAGTTGGTAGGAGATGCCTGTGCTGGAGATAATGATCTCAATGTGTACATATAGAACAAAACTACAAGAATGTTGAAATTACTTAAAGAGAATAAGTAGATGAGAATATATGGGTAAGTTGATGATAGAAGCCTGAAGAACACCAACATTTAAAGAATGAGTAGTAGAATAAAAGCCACTGTTGGCAGATAGAAAAAGTAATGGTAAAAAGTAAACAAGAAAAATCACTTAGTACAAAGTCAAGGGAGAATAAAATTGATAAGGGGGCAAAATGGTTGTCAAGTGAAAAAAAAGAATATCATGTATGCACAAAATTTGGGAAAAGAAGGACATGGATGACATAGGGGAAATAATTTTAAGTGCGGTGGTGGAAGCCAGCACTAGGCTGTAGTAAATGGGTGGGAAGAAAGTGAAAAACACAAGCATAGAATACTCTTTCAAAGATGTTGGAAAAGATTAAATGAGGTAATGTTTCAGTAGAGTGTTTGGCAGTTAAGGGGGCCCATTGTAACACAATGACTTCAAATCACATAAAGGTCTAAAGTGTGACGTCAAGTCATTTGCGGGGAAGGTATTTGCTTGGATGAGGGAAGAGAGTTGTTGATTCCCCGTGTTGTATTCTCACTGCCTCTATTTGGGCACATGCAGCCCCCCAGGCACCTGGAAAGGGGGTGGGGGAGGGGGGAACAACCTGAACAACAAGCTTAATGGAGGTAAGATGCTTGGCCTAGGAGCCAGAGGCCGGGGGCCCAAACTACTCCCCTGCAGTGGTTTGTTCTAGAAACTTCGTGTTGCTTTCCATCCTGATAGCAGAAGGGATCTGATATATTTACTTCGAAACCAATGTATTCGTTGTTAAAATCCTTAACTTGCAACCGGCCAGGTGTATCACCTTTAAAGCATTTTCTTATAGATATGATAAGCTGACTTCCAAGCCACCCCAATTATAATGCCTATTTGTCCAAAATAATTGACAAATATGTACTGTATTATCATTGTTATTATTATTATTATTATTATCACCTCTATATATCTGACATTTCAGAGATCCTTCCCACTTTCTTCTCAGGGAAGAGAACCTGGCAAAACTGCCGAGTCATTTTCCTGTCACTCTATCCTATTTAACCTCTTACTTCCCTCACCATTGTAATTAAGAATGGCTGGTGGCCCAGAAACCTCACTGCGTTCATTGTCAGAGATTTCGATCTTCAGGTTGGAAACTAACCTTCCAGAATGTGTGGTTATCACCTTTCCCGCGGCATCCAATTAATCATATTGAAGGAGATGACTAAGCAGGTACAGGGTGGCGAAGAGTTATCAACAGGGAGATCAAGCCCCTGGCTTTCATAGTCTCTATGCCCTCACAGTCATTTGTCCTTTGGGGAGTAGAAAACGCCCTTTCCTTTTTCTGTCTTCTTTATGGAAATATCCAGCTCCCATTTTAAAGGACATAGCTGCCACTCTTTTGTTCCCACTATCAGAGTAGGTGTGGAAGAATATTCAGGGGTGATTCACTGGGGTCACTAGCATTGCTGTTTATTTCCCTCTAGCCCAAATCTTCAGAGATCCCTTTATTCTCGTCCCTGTGCATGGATTCAAAACCATTTTATTCTGGTCGTCAGAAAACTAGCTTCCACCTATCTAAAGTTCCTTCCAGAATCAATACTGATAGGCATGAAGCTATATAACTTATGATTTAATCGTTGGGGATTAAACCAGCGAGAGAAATCACATCTGCAGTAACTCAAAGGTGATCTCAGGTGAGCAAGCTTGATTTAACCCTTTTGAACACATGCAAATTATTTAGCTCATGAACCATCCCCAAACTCCTCCCTGGACCATTTCCAAAGGAGGCACCAATTAGACCACATGTTGCTGTGTCTCTAATTACAATATATTTAATTAGCGTGTATGATTTTTTTCCCCATTAAATTGTCATTATCATAAAGTTGGGAACCTTATTGCCAGGGCAACCTGGATGTAAATATGCACAATTCAACCTTTATTAAAATCCTAATTTAGCTCAAATTCAACTGTGTTCCTGGCCTCTATCACTAAAAAGTCGAAAGAATGCTAATTTCTCTCTCTTATCTGTCTCTCCAAAGATGTATTAGTGACTTATATACGTTTCCCTGAATTTACTGACCTCAATATTTCTACTCCTTGATCCCATTGCTTGTTTCAGAACTATAAATTTCCTCTTGGATCCTCATTCTAATCAACACTGCCTCTAAGAAAAAAGCACGGCAAACCTAGCAATGTGGACACAGAAAGAGTTCCACCAAGTACCACTTTAAATTCTAACTATATTCAAGGCAAATTAGGCTTCTTCCATAAATTTCTTTTTTTAATGTTTATTTATTTAGAGACCATGAGCAAGGGAGGGGCAAAGCGACAGCCAGAGAGACAGAGAACCCCAAGCAGGCTCAGCACTGAGCCCAATGTGGGGCTTGAATCCGCAAACTGTGAGATCATGACGTGATTGAAATCAAAAGTTGGACACTTAACTGACTGAGTCACCCAGGTGCCCCCTCCATGAATCCCTTTTTAAGCCTACCAGACTTTTTTCTCTTCTGAACCTATAATCTTTTCATCGTATGAATCTCATTGGGCATTTGCCCATGTTCTTTGTATTGTTAATTTACATTTTCACGTATATTGACTTGCTCCACAACTAAATCACAACTTCTTCCTAACATTAATTCCTTTGACAACCATCTACTGAGCAATAACAGTGTTCCAGACACTGAACTATATGGTAAAGTTACAAAACTGAATAAGAAAAAAATAACTTGTCTTCAAGAAGTTTAAAGTGCAGTTAGAGAAGAACTGATTTGCATACTGCTTTGTCTGCCCAGGACGCAAATGTTAAATTAGAAAAGTGATAATGACATCCATAGGATAAAATATCTAGACTTGTCCAGTGGTAACAGATTCAGATACTTCTTCATAAAGTTTTCAGTCCTTCATTATCAACTTCACTAAAGAATTCATAGCAATGACTTCAAAAGCCCCTTCTTAAGATTTTGGGCATCTCTTTTTGCTCTGGTATGCAGATCAATCTCACTTATCTTTGCAAAGCTATCTTAACAACAACAACAACAAAAATAGCTTGGGTGTTCCCTAAAGTAGCTCAGGAAAAAAAGAATATTCTACATTCTCCTTCCACCTCTTTCACATTATTCCAGAAATTATTCCCACCCCCCTTGATGTCAGTGAGGCAGTTTAATAATGGTCTTAGAAATATTAATGGAGGCATCTGGGTGGCTCAGTTGGCTAAGCATCAGACTCTTGGTTTTAGCTCAGGTCATGATCCCTTGGTTTGTGGGTTTGAGTCCCACATCAGGCTCCTTGCTGACAGTGTGGAGCCTGCTTGGGATTCTCTCTCTCCTTCTCTGCTCCTCCCTTGCCTGTGCCCTCTCTCTCTCTCAAAATAAATAAATAAACTTTAAAACAGAAAAAATTGATCAATTATAGCTACATCTTGAAAGGTTAATTCAATAAAGAATTAAGGAAAGTCCCTCCATGACCCAAGATATATATCATAAAATACTGCTAGGTTCAGACAAATATAGTGTATTGTGCCTTCTAAGCACTTTTATTTGTGATTAAAAGAAGGAATGAAAACCATGGGGATAATTTGATTATTTACTTAGGATTCAAAAAACAAACAAACAAACCATATTGTATGCAAGCAGGTTTTAGCCCATTTTCAAGGTATCATAAAGCAGGAAAGACCATGTTTCTTCCTTATTTTATCTACTTTGGAAGACTGGCTCTTGTTTCTCATGTCACTCTCATACTCTTTTTCTCTAACCCTCCTAGAATCTGCTCTCTGACCATTTGCTCAAAGAGGAAAATTTGGGAATATCTTTGCATGATTCTTCCCAGGGATACAGGTGTCAATAGCTGAAATGGAATTTCATCTGGCGTCCAACAAAAAAGAGGGTCTTGCAGGAGGAGAGCTAAATCAGGGCTCTCCTGAGAAGACTACTAAGTCACACCAATCACACAGTGGCCAAATCTGCTTGTGAAATAACCAGCCTGGAGTTAGGAAGGAGGTTCTGGGAAAATTATGGTTCTTTTGACCCTATTTCTTCCACAATATTGGTGATCATTAAATGTTATATGGCTTTGACACCCTAAAATTTCATCATTGTTTAACGATTGAGGCTGTTAGGAAATCAAAGATTCCTCAGTACTAGCTAAAAGAGGGGAAAAGTTTGCCAATAGTTATATAAAGAGAGACAGGTGAGCCTGGGCTATATCTGTTTAAAGGTCAGATTAAGCATATCCATACCATTTCTGATTAATGGGACAAGTAAATACAAGCCTCTACCTCCCGTTGCTAGAAGGAGATTTTACCGTGACAAGTAGAGTGTCATTTATTAGACTACTTTCAGACAAATCCACTCAAATTTGCCTAATTACAGGATGTGCTCTGTCCAGAAACTTCTTCAGCACAGCCCAGTGAAGAGAAACATCAGTAATTGTTCAAAATATGTCAGATACACAGTCTTTCAAGTACAGAAGTCTCTGAAAATGCCATTTCACACAACAATGATTCTTGAGTACCAGAGAAATGTGAAGCCAAGGGGTATCAAAGGAAATAATATACTCTACTCAATGCATGTCTCCCTTTATTCTATCAGGGAGCATTTATGGGATTTAGAATGAGGTTACAGATGCCAAGGTAAGGTTTTTGTATCTCCGTCATAGGCACAGATGGACAGAGGTGGAGAAAGAGAACATAAGTGATGGGGACAGAGAGAATGCCAAACTAAATCCGGAGCTACCTACACTTGCCACTCTGATTTTCCTCCCTGTCTCTCTCTGAGGGATGTTTTGTGTAAGGAATGATAACATACCTAAGCAAGGCATGGTTTGGAAGGTAGCAGGACCAAGCTGAAAGAATTTCAGAGCCAGCACAGAGGTAAGATGGAGGAGATAGAAGGTTGAGGGGCAATACCCACGGAATTGTAAACCAAGAACAGACAATAAAGTAAAAGGGAGATTATGTACTTTTACCTCCCTTCTTCTTTTGCACAATCTTCTGTTACCATCTGAAGCTGGGAAACTGTTATAAATGGATCTTCTTTACGTTCAGTGATTCATGGACATAAAAGCGATATAGCACTTTTCGTCCCAGGGACCACAATATCATTAAAAGCCTTTTAATACCATGAAGTCTGATAACAAGCTTTCAAGTAAGTCTCTTAAAGAATTTAGCCATAGGGAGTAAGCCATCATTAACTGTGTAGTGAGGTCTTCTACTTGCCAGACACCCATGTGCTAGGTGCCATAGAAATGCCAATGAAGGAGAGAGGTGCCATGGCATCCTCTTGCAAAATCCAGACCGGTAAGTCAGGGGCAAGGGGAGCCGGGAGAGTGGAGGTTGACAATGAACAAAAAACTAGCCCCATAGGGCCAAGTCTACCATGCTGGTGCTAAAATTGAAAGCTGGGTGTTTGTTTCCAAACAGGCATGGGTCACTCCTACCCACTCCCTACCAGTGGGTCAATGACATTATCTTCAGATGAAAAGGGCCTCACTTTCACAGCCCCAACAGGCCGTTCAAGTTGTAAGAAAGTTAAGACTAGAGGACTTTTATTTCTGTTTATTTTCCAATCCAAGTCATTGCACTAACAGCGCGAATGCCTCCAGGTGACTGAGTCATGAACGCTCTTGGTGGTACTTGACATTAACTAGATTGATTGCACCAGAATAGAAATCATCTGCTTGATAAGTGATTATGGTTTCTCTGAACTGGAAGGGGTGGGGATCTTTCTACCTCTTGCCAAGACTTCCAAAGTCACTAGTAGCAGAGGATAAAATTAATATCTCTTAATACAAGGAGACTTGTCACTTTCTTTTCCCTAGTATCAATATATAATGATCCACTTTACACCCACATTTTCCAATAGTACATTCTTTATATATATATTTTGAAAGAGAGAGAGAGCTATCAGCACAGAGCCTAATGCAAAGCTCAATCTTTTTTATTTTTGCAAGCTAATGTCACTCTTTTATTTTATTTTATTTTATTTTGTTTTACAAATAGTTTATTGTCAAATTGGTTTCCATATAACACCCAGTGCTCATCCCCACAAGTGCCCTCCTCCATGCCCATCTTCCCCCTCCCCCCCACATCCATCAGTCCTGTTTGTTTCTCAGCATTCAAGAGTCTCTCATGGTTTGCCTCTCTCCCTTTCCCCCGCCACTTCCCCCCTTCTTCTCCCCCATGGTCCTTAGTTAAGTTCCTCCTAATCCTCCTATACGTGCAAACATATGATATTTGTCCTTCTCTGCCTGACTTATTTCGCTCAGCATAACACCCTCAAGGTCCATCCATGTTGCTACACATGGCCAGATTTCACTGTTTCTCATTGCCATGTAGTATTCCATGGTATAGATAAACCACATCTTCTTGATCCATTCATCCGTTGATGGACACTTAGACTCTTTCCATGTTTTAGCTATTGTTGAGAGTGCTGCTATGAACGCAGAGCTCAATCTTATGAACCATGAGATCATGACCTGAGTCTAAATCAAGGGTTGGGTACTTAACTGACTGAGCCACCCAGGTACCTCTCCAATGCCACATTCTAATAGAAACAAACTGTAACTGAACTTTCACTTCATGTTCAACTAGAATTATTCTAACAGCTGGGATTCCTGGCTGGCTGGCTCAGTAGGTAGAGCATGTGGCACTCAATAATCATGAATTCGAAAGAGTTTACTTAAAATTTAAAAAGAAATTAGAATTATTCTAATAGCTGAAAACTTATCCACATGCATTATCATTCTTTACATCAATTTATTATTTATATTCTTAATCTGACAATTATAAACTTCTTAGAGTATTTATTAAGCATCTGCTCATGCTTACACTGAGGAAAAAAGATTTGAAACATAATCTTAGTGATTTTATCACTTACTTGAAGAGACTGAGTAAATATGTGTGAAATCCTTTACAAATAAGCAAGCACTACAGTATATGAAACAGTATTAACTCACAAATACTAAAACAGCAGTTAGAGGCAATTAGAGAACAGGATAATAATTCATAGCATTGTCTAAGTTTCTAATTGTACGATAGAATAAATTAAGAAGAGAACGATCAAGTATGCTAATGTTTCATCAAAAAAGGGAAGGCTTCCCTGAGGGAGATAGAATACTTGCATAAGTTTGGATTACATGTATGTAGCCTCATACAAAGCTACCTATAAGCAGACACCAGGTCTTCTAAGTCTTGTGTATTGCCGTGCCAGAGCCACCCTTAGGGTGTTTGACCTCACAGGCAATTATTTTTTATGATGTCCCTACGAAAAGAAACAATTTGATTTAGAAGTGTATTGAAAATTTGTGAGCCTTCTTGATATCAAGGGATATCTTGATGAATATTCAGCATCATGGGCAGAGAAGAGTTGCATGCATGCTTGTGTAGTGCCCAACTCGTGAATGCGAAGATCTTTGATAATGTCTAGGCACCTTCTCTTCTTCAGATCCAGGAACTGTTCCTTTGTGGTGTTCATCTTGTGTCCCATTCTTGGCTAATTTCTATCTTTTGCCTCAGTAAAGAGGTAAAAAAATATGTTATTACTCAAGATTCCATGGCTTTTTGGAACCTATTTGTAGGGAAACAATATTGATCTTGCCCAGCAGGTCCATAATAACTTTTATTTAATGCTGGTTACATCATTACTCGTGATGTTGCATTATCTATTGAATATTGGCTTTGCATAATTCTCTCTCAGGTTATTACTGTGCTAGTTGATGATGGACATAAATTCAAGTCTTATCCAAAATATGTAGGAAATGTGAATAATTCATTGTCTAGTTACAGCGAATTTACAGTTCAAAATGTTATAGTGTGGATATAGAACAACACATCTTCCAACGCTATCTCCTCTTGAGCTCTTTATGCCATAATACTTCATTCTTAGAATGTGATCTCTTTTGAGTTAACTGCATCCCTGCCTTCCAGATATCACCACCAGACCCATGAGTGGAAGAAGAATGGTCCTATTCACACAGGCATGTCTGTTCCTTATACAGCATAGCATAAGATCAGGCCAGGAAAACTCAATGTCACCACATTGATCTAGGAAACTCTGAACAAAGACATTTATCTCAAGAGCCTGTTGGTCTTGAGGAGCAATGGTGTAGAGAAGCCTGTGAAGAATATAGGGGCATCCAGCCCCAGAGAACTACCTGACATTGGTAAACAACTGGCAGAGAGGATGTTTAATTGTCTTGAGTGCCACTGATGGGGACCTCACAAGATAAAGGATGGCTGCTACCACCCCCATCATCTCCAGGTGCCCATACGTGGCACATGTGTGCATGCACACATATACACACATGGCTTAAATCCAGGGGTCGTCAGTGGACCATTGGTAGACCAGAGCCCTGAATTCATCTATGCCCAGTGTGAGTGAGAATCATCCAAAATCAGCATATCAGCACCATTCTGGTAGTCCAATGTCAGAATATTCCATGAAAGAAATTCTTCACTGGCCAGCAATCATCTTGCTGCCAAACTGTCCTCCTAGAACTGGGACTCATCACAGAGCCCTGAGACAACCCCATTGGATCATAGGCCAGAGAGTGGGGGCATATCTTACAAAGGAAACATAGAGACCAAGGGCCACACGGGTCAAGGTACAAGTCCAGGTATCCACGCTGATTGTACTGACAGCCTTAGTCAGTCCTAGACACAAGAGGGAGAGTCATAAAATGTTGACATAGACCGTTTATAGTGACCAGGATTCACATACAACCAGGTCTGGGATTGGATCTCCCTGCCTAAATTGCACTGCGGGATGAAGCCCATCCCATGCACTAGAAAAAGACTTGACAAATTTTAAGAAAGGTTCTCCAATATAAGTAACCCCCCTGGGAACCAAAGGTATGTAATTGCATGCACTGTATTATCAAATATTTCTGGCAGAGACAACTTCTCAATGGACAAGGTGTCGATGAGAACTTAATCCTCCATTTATAATAATTTTACACATCAGGTGACTTCTGGCATCACATATTTCAAGCTTTCTTTGTCTTCTTCTATTCATACATTTCTATTCATATCATGATATGACCTCTGGTTTTTCACTTTTTTGCCACGATGCTGGTCGAATTGGCATCGTGGGAGAGGGTTGGTAAGAACATTAGTGGAAGATATTCTTTCACTAGCACAGCAATAATTTCACTGGATACATGGAATTCTAGGTGAACTACATAAATATATCCTGGTAAGTCCAAGCTGAATATATTACCAGCACAACTTCCTCATAGCCTGATCTCGAAATATCTGTGACCAACCAGAGCCACCTGACACGAGCGTTAAGTATAATAAAAGGGAAATTAGATTGGAAATCAAATGGTCTTAACACATTGAAGCTATAAACTATCTTTTGCAAACTACAAAGCCATATAATCATGTATATGCATTTCTAGATGATAGTGAGGGTCTTCGTGTAAAAGCACCTCAGCTACAGAAACAAGCAACTTTCTCTGACAGTAATGCCAAACATTTGAGTTTCTAGATCCATAAACTGATAGCAGATTGTATGGGATAAATGATTAGAGAGGGGTACATTTCTAACATCTATTATCATTCTTTTTTGCTGCTGTATTTATTATTTTTAAAAGGAAAGGGTAAAAAAGCAACTCATGGACCTCTCTTACTTGTCTGGTTGAATTTCTATGAGAAGGTGGGCAGAAACTTGACATGAACATGGAACACCTTTTGAACTAATTCTCTTTAACATTGAAATTAAACAATAAACCACAGCTTTCTCTTATAGAATCTCTATTCTTCTGGATANCACAGCAATAATTTCACTGGATACATGGAATTCTAGGTGAACTACATAAATATATCCTGGTAAGTCCAAGCTGAATATATTACCAGCACAACTTCCTCATAGCCTGATCTCGAAATATCTGTGACCAACCAGAGCCACCTGACACGAGCGTTAAGTATAATAAAAGGGAAATTAGATTGGAAATCAAATGGTCTTAACACATTGAAGCTATAAACTATCTTTTGCAAACTACAAAGCCATATAATCATGTATATGCATTTCTAGATGATAGTGAGGGTCTTCGTGTAAAAGCACCTCAGCTACAGAAACAAGCAACTTTCTCTGACAGTAATGCCAAACATTTGAGTTTCTAGATCCATAAACTGATAGCAGATTGTATGGGATAAATGATTAGAGAGGGGTACATTTCTAACATCTATTATCATTCTTTTTTGCTGCTGTATTTATTATTTTTAAAAGGAAAGGGTAAAAAAGCAATTCATGGACCTCTCTTGTCTGGTTGAATTTCTATGAGAAGGTGGGCAGAAACTTGACATGAACATGGAACACCTTTTGAACTAATTCTCTTTAACATTGAAATTAAACAATAAACCACAGCTTTCTCTTATAGAATCTCTATTCTTCTGGATATACACAAATTGACTTTCCTCATGAAATCAGCAAGAAGTCTTTGGCATCAAGGAAAACCAGCTTCTATTCATTCTCCCAATCCATTCAAAGCAGAATTATAAGATTTTACATATATAACTGCTTGCTTAATTATGTTTCTGGAATTGCCACCATGATTATGTATGTTAACACTGTTGCTTACATTATAATGGCCTTCCTATTCATCTGCTTGTGTTTCTGCATTATTGATACCAGCTTTGCAAATGCCAAATTTGCTGAGATGTTTTTTTAAAGAGTCTAATCCATCATTAGAGACTACTTGGTTCTAAATTTTCCCATTTGCCTCCCAAAAACCATTGAGAGAAAGAGGGGAAATGGAAATAATCATCACTTTCTATGGAACGAGTAAGCAGAGAAAACCCCAGACTCCAAATTAAAGGTCATACTGCCAAAAGCAGCTGAGATTTTGCCAGGCAGAGAGCCTTGGAGGAAACAACAGAAAAGGCACAGAAAACACAGAGCTTAGGGGATCTAGCTGGGGGCAGCTGCAGAAATCACTACTGAATACACAGGCAGCAAAAGGAAAAGGTCAGGTGACTCCCAGATAGCACTTACAGAAACATCCCTTCAAAACTGAGGGAATCACCTTAGCATATCATACTCGTGTCCCTTAGCAGCAGGGGCCAATAAAAGATACCAGTGGAATCAACTAGGAGCAAAGATACTCCTGAACAAAGTTAGGTTTGGAGAGACCAAGAAGACATAGTTAATAGAGGCATCATATATAAAAGAAATCATCTCTCGTGACAGCGACAGTAGAGATATCCTGTCATTTAACAAACAGAAAGCCCACCCTTTCTGGCCCTTCCCTCTACTACCACCAAACTTGTCTAAGAAATTTCAACTCATTTTGATATGAGATTTTAAACAATCATATATAGGGGCGCCTGGGTGGCTCAGTCAGTTAAGCATCCTACTTAGGCTCAGGTCATGATCTCATGGTTCCTGAGTTCAAGCCCTACATGGGGGTCCATACTGACAGTGCTGAGCCTGCTTGGGATTCTCTCTCTCCCCCTTTCTCTCCTCCCCTCTGCTACTTGCACGCACTGTCTCTTTTGAGATAAATAAACTTAAAGAAATTATATTTATATAGAACCCGTACAAAAGAAAGTATGTGTAAATGAGCATCAAAACTTTCCTCTTGGTGATATGAACTCACCAAGGGGGCTGTGGAATGTTGTCATGAAGTGGAACAAAATACTAACGTAATATTATATCTTAAAAATTTTAAAAACATTATGAAGCAATTACAGCTATGAAGAAAAATCACAAGAGGAGGTGACAGCCAGATAACAAGAGGAAATGAAATAGGAATAAGCAGACATCAGGAAAAAAAAAGAAAGAAAAAAGGAAAATCATTTCAGATGTAAAGACAAAAATGGAACGTGAACAGAGGAAAGGAATGCTGTAGAGAGCACATTAAGGGACACACAAGATGGAAACTGAAAAATAAAATGAAAATGATTAAAAAGAAAGTAGAACAGAATATAGAAGAAATAGAATTCTAACATAGGCATATTTGGAGTCCTGAAAAATGGCAAATGACCGATTGCAAAAGAACACACGTTTTAAGGCACAAGAAAACTTTCTTGGAGGAAAAGAAGACTTAATCATTAAATGAGTAAAGGAAGACTTAGTCTATAAATTGAAAATGTGTACAATGTATCAGTGAAAATTTTTTCAGGTCAGTCAACATGAAAACATTTGTTTGGAAAGATACTATCCTAATAAAGGACTTAACTATGAAAAAAAAGCACTCTTTGGGGAGCCAGGCAAAACTTTCAAGTTACATGTATAAGAAAAGGAACATTAAGTTGGTGTCAGGCTTCTACCCAGCAAATTCAACACCACAAGCTGAGAGAAGAAAACCTACAAAATACTTGAGAAAAGAAAGCAGGAGCAAAGGAATTGACATACAGCCAAGAATTTTATATCCTTGAAAGTATGAGACACAGATTTTATCTTCAGCTTCTAGCTCATGAAGCATAAAGGCTGCTGACAGTCTGGAACATGTAATAAATCAGGGACCACTGTTTACAGGAGCCCTTCTTGAGAAAATGACCACTAGAGAGAAAACCCCAGCCAACCAAAATGGTGGACAAAACTTTGGCAAAAGCCTTGACAATGAATCTCAATACATTAATGTGTAAAACTAAGACAGAAACAAACTGGGAAAAGGGTCATAAAATGGCCTAAAAATATAAGAATTATATAATTTATAATAAATTTAAAAAAAGGAGATAGAGGAGAATTAAAATAAGCTTACTGCTGTCTCATCTCCACATAATGGCAGTCAAGGTATATCAGTCAAAGGTAAGACATCAATAATGGAAGAATATGTGTATTTTAAAATATGAAAGTAAATGCTCAACTGAGCCCATTCTATTGACTAAAATTGGGTGATATAGGAGAGGGAGTGTAGCCAAAGAGAAATTATGTAAACCAACAAAATTACTGTTCATAGTATGGAACTAACTGAATCCACTTAAAAAAAAAACAACCAAACAAAAGAAAACAGAAGGAGCTAAGGCTATTTTATATATAAATATGTATATATTTATACACAAACATTTATTTATATTTAGAAAAAAAATCCTGAACACCAGAAAAATTGCAAGTGTCAAAAGCAACTAAAACAAACTGTATAGTATAAGACCTTGTATTACATAAAAACAAGAAGCACATAAATTCATACTAACATATCTGTCATATCAATAAATGAAATGAGTGTAATTCATCTTTTAAACAAAATAGATTTTCATATTAGATTGTACTGAAATAATTTCTAACTAGAAATATTAGAAATAGATTTTCAAAATAGATTTTCATATTAGATCACATAGAAAACCCAACTCTGTGCTATATACAGCAGATACACTGAAAACAACTTGATTCAGAAATGAAAAAAGAAAGGGTGGAAAAAGTTATTTTAAGAAAATATAAATAGAAAGAAGCAGTAGTTAGGGTATTCATTTCAAGCAAAATGCGTTTAGGTGAAAAAGCCCAAAGGTGAGCATTTTATGAGTTGATTGATTATAAAATTCTCATCAAAAAATAAACAAGGAGGGCCAAGGAAATTCTGGAAAAAGAAAAGCAGTGCATGTGCTCTATCATGCACTAAAACATGTGGTAAAGCCTCCATAACTAAAACAGTATAGCTCTGGTACATGACTT
>NW_027532203.1:11944341-11999970 GCF_008692635.1 Crocuta crocuta | reverse complement strand
CGCACCAGCGGTATAGATAAGAAAGTCTAGAAATAGATACAAAAATAGAGAGGAATTAGTAAACACTAAGCCAGCATTTCAAATTAGCTATATATATATCAAATTAATTATATATTAACTAACATATAAGTATATATATCTTATTTAATAAGGGTGGGGGAACCACTGAGTTGCCTTGGGTGTAGAATCAGGGGCCAGAAGTGGGAGAAAGGATAAACTCTAGTGGACCAAAGATTGAAATGTAATCAATTAAATCATTAAAAAAAGTTGGACAATTTTATGTATAATGTTGGAGTGGAAGAGGCCATTAATCATGATTTAAAAATCTAGAAGCCTGGAGCACCTGGGTGGCTCAGTCCGTTAAGTGTCTGACTCTTGATTTTGGCTCAGGTCAAAATCTCATGGTTCATGGGATGGAGGCTCGCATTGGGCTCAGCACTGACAGCATGGAGCCTCCTTGGAAGTCTCTCTCTCCCTCTCTCTCTACCCTTATCCTGAGCTCACTCACTCTGTCTCTCTCTCAAAATAAACATTTAAAAAATTTTTAATATAAAAATAAAAATCTAGAAGCCCTAAAATAAATTGATAAATGTGATGTTAAAAATAAAGACATAAAACAAATGTGCATTTTTTTAAAAAAAAAAGAAGCAAAATGAAAGGAAAAAAAACAAAACAAAAAACCTGGGGTAACATCCTCAGCTAATGCCACCCAGGCTAATGTCCCTAATGATTAAATCAAAAAGAAAATTGCAATCCATTAGAAAAATGGGCAAATCATAGAAACCAAGAGTTCCTAGGAAAAGAAATGTGCCTCCCTCTCATTCTGCCTCTCTCTGTCGCTCTGTCTCTCTCTCTCTCTCTCTACCTCTACCCCCCTCTCAAAAATGAACATTAAATTTTTTTTTAAAAAAAGCCTGAATACTCTGCATCTGTTAAAAGGAGAAAAGCCCCTATGCCCTGAGATAGAAAGATCTTTAGGATGTAAGAAATGGAAAGAAGCAAATTTCAAAACAATGTCTCAAGTGTGCACCTGGCTATTCTCCTTTTATCCCTAACCTGGTAGATAATTCACAGTCCATGCTTCTCTGCCTTGCTCTGTGCTCTAGAAGCTGGACCAACCGGGCCCCCTTGCTGACTCAGTTTGGTGGGTTTGGCAAGTGGAGGGTCGCAGACAGATGAGTGAGAAGAGAGAGGACGGGATGGTTGTGCCCCACTTCTCCACTTTGCTACCCAACTTCTGGCAGTAGCTGCATCTCACCTTGACGTGACTCCTGCCTGCAAGGAAGCTTCCTCCCTGGCTCTAACTCGCACTTGGCTCTGGTAACCCTCTCTAATCCTTTTGCTTCTTTAGGTTTAGGGCCAGTAAATGTTTCCTCCTATTCTCTGCTGGGGGTGGGGGGTGGGGGAGAATGCTTGGCCTCCATTTCTGCTCCCTTAACACTATCAATCACCCTCTGTAAAAATTTGTCTCATTAAACCTGTATAGTTGATTTATCATAGCCGAATTCTGTTTCCTGCTGGGACTTTGATTTATGTGATATACTGTGTTTTACATAAGAGTGAAAGAGAAATAAGTTGATGCGTGTTTGCTTGCATTTACATAAAGAAATGTTGGAAGGAGAGCCAAGAAACCAGTGGAGTGCTGACCTTTAGGAGCTGATTAGGAAACAAAAATAGGAGCAAGATTTTTTGCTAAACAGCTTTTTGTGGTCTTTAAATTGTTAAGCCATGAGCCTGTATTATCTTTAAAAATTAAAAAAACAAAATGAGAAACATATATAAGATTATATGGGGTGATAAACTAAATTAAGCCTGGTTGATTAAGAAAAAAGAATGAAACTGCTGTCCATATATTGATATTAAACAATCTTCCAAAATCTATTAGGTGGAAAAAAAAGGGTAGAAAATGTGTATAAAGTGCTTCTATTTGTGAAGAAGGAAGGGAGGGAAGGAGGATGAGAGAGGGAAGGGCGGCCTAAGTAAGCATCTAAACACATGCACGTATGGAATGCCTTGGGTGGTACACAAGTATCTTGAAGTAATGAATGCCTAGGAGAAAAGCATCAAGAGTCTGGGGAACAGATGCGGGAAGGAGAATTACTTTTTAATATTTTCTTTGCCAATGATGCATAACTCACACATGTTTATTTTAGATAAAGAAGAAAATATGGATAAATGTATGAAATTGCCAACAATCCTGGAAATACTTGTTTCTCTTCTTGCTACCCTAAATTTTTTCATTCTTTTGTAATGATCATGAACAGGCTAAAAATATTTTATACAACTTTTGATAAGGCAATTTCACCTTTAGTAATTTATTGTAAGTAATTAAGGATGTGTGCAAAGATTTGTTTATAAGATGTTCATGGCAGTATTTTTATAATAGTGAAAAATTGATAACAACCTACATGTCAGAACTAGGATGTACATTTTAATGGATTATGATACATTCTAACAAAGGTATAACTTAGAGCTATTAAAAATAATGTTGCAGAAGACTAGTGATTGCTCTGGAAATATGTTGGTGCTCCACTACTTAATATAAAACCAGGTTACAAAATACAACATGATGCAAGAATATTTGTTTATAAACTCCACAAAATTAATTGAGACTCTATGATGGTAGGTATTCTACCAGTTAGGGACACAACCGTCAATAAGATAGAGATCTTGCTCCTCCCAGGGCTTCATTTTAGTCAAGGACACAGACAAGTAAAACTACAATGACTATATAGCATAAGACTTATTGGTGGGGCAGTAGAGAAGCAAAACAATGCTAACTAAGGTCAAATTAAAGGAGACAGAGGGGAAAAGGAGTTAGAGACTGGTGGATGGAGAGTGATACTCAGAGATGCTTCCTTTGAAGAAAGTGATTATGTCAGTTAACTATTGCTGCCTAAGAAACCATTCCAAAATTCTCTGGCTCAAAACAACTGTGATATATTATTCTATTGGTTGGCATTCCGAGCAGTCCTTCTGCTGATCTATCCTGGAATCACCCCTGTAACAATGGTAATCCAACTTCCCAATTAAAATATCCAAGATGGCCTCACTAATGTATCTGACAAAGGATGTTGACTATTGGTGGGTGCCTCAAGTCTCCACGTGGCCTCTCATCCTCACGTATGTTCACAGAATGGTAGTCTCAGGATTCCAAGAGGTTGAAAGCAGTAGTTGCAAAGACCGCAACTTTTATTCTTTGGAACTCACATAATGTTACTTTTGCCGCATTGTACTAGTCCCCAAAAAGCCACAAAAACAGCCAAGATTCAAGAGGTTGGAGGCATGGACACCACCTACCCTTTTAGGAGGGATAGCAGCATTACATTGTAAAGGTTATGGACATAAACTCGATTCAGTAACATTGTAGTAATCTTCCACAGTGATGTCAATGAGAAATGAAAGATAGTAGGAAAGAGTTCCAGGAAGAGAAAACTATCAAAAATTCCTGGTCCAAGGAAACTCAGTTCAGTGGTGAGTGAGCCTAAAACTGACGAAAGGAGGGGAAATCAGGGGAAAAAATAATAAAAGAATAAAAATTTTGTCTATTTCAAAAATTAGACAAGCAGGGGCTCCTGGGTGGCTCAGTCGGTTAAGCATCCAACTTCGGCTCAGGTCATGATCCCTCAGTCTGTGGGTTCGAGCCTCACATTGGGCGCTGTTCTGACAGCTCGGAGCCTGGAGCCTGTTTCAAATTCTGTGTCTCTCCCTCTCTCTGCCCCTCCCCAGCTCGTGCTCTGTCTCTCTCTGTCTCAAAAATAAAATAAATGTTAAAAAATAAAAAACAAAATTAGACAAGCAGAATGAATAAAAGTTTAAATAAAATAAATATCTTTAAAATTTTTTAATGTTTATTTTTCAGAGAGAGAGAGAGAGTGTGTGTGTGTGTGAGCAGCGGGAGGAGCAGAGAGAGGGGGAGACACAGAATCCGAAGCGGGCTCCAGGCTCTGAGCCCTCAAGCACAGAGCCTGATGTGGGGCTCGAACTCACAAGCCATGAATTAACAAACCATGAGATCGTAACCCAAGCCAGAGTCGGATGCTTAACCAACTGAGCCACCAAGCATCCCTAAAATAAATATTTTTAATGCCAGAAGAAAAATTGGTTGTCCATGAGAATGAGCATGAAAACTCCCAAATTTAGAAGGAATTCAGAAAAGGGATGGAGCACAACAGCCAAGGAGTTTGCCACTATGTTGTACACAGTTGGGTAATCAACGTCAGGATAGGAATCCAAGGAAATGGTCTTTGGATCTCTCTACTACGTGGCCACCTGTATAACTACAACTATTTCTGACCTTGTATATCAAGGCTGGAAACCTCTGAGTGATAGAATCATAGATTTTTTTTTTAATCTTCTAATTTATTTTCATGTATTTTTTTCTTACCTTTGAAAAACAACCCATAATATTGTCATTGACAGAAAATCACCATTTAAAAAGTCAGAAATGTTTATGTATACACATATTTTCATCATAAAAATTCTTTAAAAAGTTTTATAGCATTGTAACTAGAGCATTGTAACTTAGTCAGTACTTAGTCTTAGTATATGGAAGCAGAATAGAGTGGCTCTATCAAAGAGTCTGCAAAACTAACTTCCAGAAAAGTTCAGCCAATTTATACTTTTAGAAGCAATACATGAAAACCTATTTTCCCTAATCATTCTCAATACTGAAGGCTTAAAATAGTCTTGGTTAACTTGACAGGCTAAAAGTGTAGCATTACATTGTTTTAATATTTCTGTGTTTTGGTCTTAGGGAAGTTGAATTTTTTCTGTGTTTATTGGTTGGTTGCATTTCTTTAGAAAAACCCCTTTTACTATTTTGCCTTTTTTACTATTAAAATATTGTTGATATGAGGGAATATTTCATATATTAGTCCTAACATGAGTATCATGTGGCTGTTGGGACAAATCTTTTTTGTTGTTTATTTATTTATTTTGAGAGAGAGAGAGTGAATAGGTAGGGTAGCAGAGAGAGGAGAGACAGAGAGAGAATCTCAAGCAGAGGCCACACTGTCAGCACAGAGCCCGATGTGGGACTTGAACTCCTGAACCATGAGATAGTGACCTGACCTGAAATCAAGAGTCAGTTTCTTAACCAACTGAGCTACCCACATGCCCCAAGACAAATCTCTGTGATCTAGTTTAGGAAACAGGGACTCTCTAGCTAGGAAAAGAGACCACCTTATAGAACACAAAGTGGCAAGTTATCAGGGAGCTAGGTGTTCTTGCTCTCTAGACTCCTCTCTTCACATCTGTCCTTTCTTCTTTTCATGGACTGGTTTCCTTGACAAGACTTTCTTTATATATTCATGGGTTTATGCATTTGTGAGACTGGAGGTCTCTATAGAGCCAACTCTGGGCCCTATTCTATAAGGAATTAGAGCATGAATGTTCTCTGGCATGTACTATAACCAGCTATGTTATCTGCATTTCTACACCCAAATACATAAGGCTGAGAATCTGACTCTTGAATTGACTCGCTTTGAGCTAGATGGACATCTCTTGTCAAATGGACATGGCCAGGGAATTTGGGGGGTCAGGGGAAGAAGGTCCTATGACCTCTACCTGTTTGTTTTATTTTCAGAGAAAGGGATGTGGGCAGCCACAGAAATCAACTGATAAGTATCCTATATCCCCTCTGGTTTTCACATATACTGCAAACATGTTTCTTAGTCCATTTTAATTTACTTGACATTCCAGTGTTTTTTACAATAAAGACTAAGTTTTGTTGTGGTCATGCTTATCAAACTTTTCTTTAGCCAATCAAAATTCATTATTTTCACAAATTTAGGTAGTTATACCATTACAGTTTTTTGAAAAATTCATCTGTTCCCCACTGACTTGAAATGAGTTTTTCATATGTGAATATTTGTATATATTTGCATCTTTGTTCTGCTCTGTTCCTTGATGTGACTCTTCTACATTTAGCTGTGCAAATATTCCCATCTTATTATTCTTAGTCAATATTTTCTTAACTATTCTCAATCATCTTTTTCTTTTTTTTTATATAGTTTATTTTCAAGTTGGTTTACATATAACACCCAGAGCTCATCCCAACAAGTGCCCTCAACCATTTTTTCTAGATAAATTTCACAATTGTTTCACTGGAAGTAAGAATTAATCCAATTCTTAAGAAAAATCTGACCCTGTTAACATACTGAAAGTCATCCCATATATTGGTTTCAAACTTAATTCCTTCCTAAGATACTGTCAAGGGTAACTGCAATATATATCATTTTCTCCCAATGAATCAAAGCCCACATAAGCTGTGTTTTCACTATTCAAAAGTATGTATTTTTAAACTCTAGAATTGCCATCGTCAGAGAAGATATTCATCATTTAATAGGAATGTATTAAGTGAAACAGCAAAGAAACAACAGGCTATCTCTCTCAACTCAAGCTCTTGACACTGGATAAAACAGATAGCAATACTCTGATTATCATTCTCTCTTTTTGCTGATCATATAGAGCTGAATTCACATGATTTAAATACTTGTTTGATAAGACGCTTCTGTACTGGTTATTCTTTTCTTTTATTGTACTTAAAATTATTTTATTGTCATAAGAACATTTCATCGGAGATCTATCCTTTGAACAAATTGTTAAGTGTAAAATACATTATTATTGAATATAGGTGCAATGTTGTACAGAAGATCTCTAGAATTTATTCACCTTGCTCAACAGAAGTATGCCTGTCGGTTAGTAGTTACTCTCCATTTTTCCTTCTCTCAGCCCCTCCCAATGATTATTTCACTCCTTGGTTTTATAAATTTGTTTTAGATAGCTTGTATAAGTGGAGTCATGTAGTATTTGCCATCCTTCATAACTTTGAAACATTTGCCAAAAAAAAAAAATGCAGTAGGCTATTCCTTCATCTAGTCTTACTTGCAGTTGCTAAAACTTTCAGAATAATATTAAAGAGAAAGGCCTCCCGTGGACATTCTTCTGTTATCTGCAAAGGCAGTTTTGATGTGAATAAAATTATCTGCACACTTGCAGAGTGAACTGAAGAAGAGAGACAGAGCCATAGCATTGTCCTTGGGTAGGCAGATTGCATTCAGGTTTTAATGTGTCACTAACTGTGTAATCGTTGGAAAGTCACTTAAACACTCTGGATATTAGCTTCCATTGTTTTCTCCCCTCTCCACCAAGGATGCCCTTCCACCAGTATTCTTCTTACTCACCCAGGCTCATCACTGAAGACCCCCCTCAGAAGTCCTGTCCTCCAGAGAGTTAATCTTGTCATGACTATATTAGAAGCTCCTCTTCTGTGCCTTGCTAAACTTCAAGGGTCAGAGACCTTGGCTCGTTACTCTCTGTATCTCAGAACCTAGCATATCACACTACATCTGTAAATGTCATTTGTTAATACATTTAGCAAGTAAGGAAATTGTCTTTCAAAACTTTTAAACTCCCTTCCCACTCTCAAATTCCAAATCCCAATATCATAGAGATAATTTAGGTTTTAGAATCAGAAATAGCCAGACAAAACATGACACTCAGACAGCTTCCTCAGTTTTTCACATAATCTATTTAAAGATATTTTTTAACCACATGAGAGAAAGAGAGGATGTTAACCTGATCAAAAGACAAGGATTCTGGTCCAAATTCCACTATTTCCCAGCTATATTACATTGGATGACTCGTTTAACTCCTATTGATCCTCAATTTCTGCATCTTCAAATCAGTATAATGATTATTATCCTTTCTATCCTTTCTATAGGCTTATTGGGAGGGACTGTTAAGAGAATATAGTAAAAGAACTTTGATAAGACTGTAAAGTGTTTTTCAAATATAATACAGAACAAAGGCTCAATTAAAATGTAACATTATTAGTGTTATTATTATGTCCATTTCTCCTAAATACACTTAAAAATAAAACAGAGGCACCTGGGTAGCTTAATACGTTAAGCATCTGACTTCGGCTCAGGTCATGATCTCAAGGTTTGTGAGTTCAAGCCCCGCATTGTGCTCTGTGCTGAGAGCTCAGAGCCTGGAGCCTGCTTCAGATTCTGCATCTCCCTCTCTTTCTGTCCCTCCCCTGCTCATGATCTGTCTGTCTGTCTGTCTCTCTCAAAAATACATAAATACTTAAAAATTAAAAAAAATATTTTTATAACATCCTTTATTCTTTTATCTTAACTACTTATTAAAAATATCTTATTATGAAGTAGTGAGCAGAAACCCTGCTCCCAATGTTAACATGCTAAATCTCAATTTCAGTGACCTTCTTACAGTTGTTTTTAATATGACTGTGGCCTTTTAAACTACTTTGAAACAGAAAGCAGTCAGAATGCCACTTCTCATATTTATTCCACAATCATATTTTGTCCCAGAAATGCAATTAGTCTTTATTTTATGAATTGTTTCCTTTTTAGACCTAAAAAATATAGTTAAGCCTTAGTTATGTAGTTGAACAGAAATAAGCCCAGAAGAACAAATTCCCAATTCATTTCTTTTTGCCTTTGCTTGAGACAACCAGCTTGGCTGTAAGAAATGTGCAGGTGGCCATTTATTGATCAGGGTGGATGTTAGAACAGAAAGGGGAAAAAAACTTGCTTCTTTTTCCTGATTGCCCTTCAGGCAAGCTAGACCAGGATCTCCTCTCCCAGCCACTGAAGAAAATGTCTCAAGCCAATTCCTTAGCTTTTTCTGTCACTTTCAGGATTTGGGATAGTCTCCTTTTCAGGTTCTAAAATGTTCAGTTCCTCTCACATCCTAAGGGTCTCCCTCCCACACAAACTTGAGGAAAGGAAGGGGTCCACTCTTTTCAAACTTACCAGCTGTTCATTCTGGCTTCTTCTTCTATTTATCTATTGCAGTATAACAAATCATCCCAAATTTAGAGGCTTAACACAAATTTGTTTTGCTTACAAATATGCCACCTTTGTCCATGTGCAACTAGGGCCCTAGTTGAGCTAGGGCAACTCAAAGGCTGGGGAAGGACTCAAAGATTAGAGGCTGAAATGACCTGGAGGCTTCTTTATTCAGACATCTGGAGGTTGATGCTGGCTGTGGGCTGGGATCAAGGCTGGCCTGCAGCTTGGCCACCTACACAAGCCCTCTCCATGTGTCATCTTGGCTTCCTTACAGCACGGTGGCCAGGTTCCAAGAGCAAGTATCTACAAGAACAGAAGTGGAAGCTGCCAGTTTCTGAAGGCTTAGCCCAGAAACCCTAACAGTGTCGCTTCTACCATGTTAATATCAAGCACTTGTAGAGTCCAGATTCAAGGAAGGAAACATAGTCCCCAGCTTCTGATAGGAGCTTCTGATAGGAGTCACAAGCCTTCTTTTAAAACCAGCACACACTGCCACACTCCTTCAGGGTCAAGGCAGGAAAAGTAAGGGGCAAAAATGGGCTTAACTATAATCTAGTCTCAGTGACTTCTTTGTGACAGATGCCCTGATGCTAATTCTTTGACCGATGTGTTCTCAGGGCCCCTTCCCTTTACGAATTTTCCATGGTTCCTCTGCCTGGGCCAAATGATATCTTCTCCCGCTAATCTCCGATGACATTGCTTTCAGCCCATGCATCCAATGGTACAGCACACAAGGTCACTCTCTGATGGGCTTGCCAAGCTCCCACAGGCAAGCAAACTTCTTGGGCAGTGCATTTCTGAATGTCCAGAAAATCCTTCCATGGTCTACTCTGGCCCTGTACTCTTGCCCAACCAAACTCTGGAAACACAGGCTACTCTCTCTGTGTACCTCCTTATACTGTTCTCAGGGCAGATCCAACCAAACCTTCACCATTACATGGTTTTTAAATGGAAAAGTAAACACTGATCTTTTTCCCCACCCATCTCCCTAAACTGCAGGAGATGGCTCTCACATTCTCCTAAAAGCTCACTCGGCACACCCTGCTCTGGTGCAATAGTGGTGTTAGACTTTTGAGTATGAGCAGCTCAGCAACATTCAGCCCAGAAGGGGACAGGTCAAGTAGAGATGTTAATGTCTTTCCCAGCACACATAAACCCACATGCCAGCACGCTCCGCTCACACTTCATGAGGATCGTCCTAAAGACTTCTGTCTGGGTTTGAGGCAGGATAAGGGAAATGCAGCATTCTCAAAATTTGTTTTAAAAAATGCTTCACTCTGCGTCTCAGTGAACTCTTGGCATTCTCCTATATGTTCTAAAGTCAGTGAAGTGTTGGGGTCACCTCTTACAGGCCGTTGTCCTTTTCAGAATTGAGAAATTTGTTTCCTATGGTTCTTAGTTTGGGGCCCCAGTCCTCATAGCTCTAAAATTGTAAAGGTAGCTCATTAAACATCTCCTTCCATGAGCATCAACAATGACAACAACAATAAAAATGTAACCATCATGATAGGCATTATGGACTTCCTGAGAAACAATCACTTGGTACCCCACCTGGCCCAGCAAGCAAGAGGTCCACTCTTAGGAGAGTGAGTGCCCCTTGCTCTGCTAGCACAGCCATCAACCCTTTCGGCCTAAAACCAATGGGACCCATAGAAAGTTCTTCAAGTGGTCTCCTGGAAAGCCCATTTTCCTGGACTTGAGGTTAGAAGCAGACTCACTTTAAATTTTGAGACAGTCACTTGAACACCCCCCCACACACACACACACACACATACCATCTTCAGCCCTTGCTCAGGAAAATAGAAATGATAACTAAAATAATCCATTAACAATACATAGCACACACTCGTGAATAATCAAAACTTAAATAATCCTTGTTTGCAAAGCTACATTTGACTTCAGCTGGTTACGCAGAAGCACAGAATGGAAGAATTGACAAGTCAGGTTTTTATTCCAATTTATTTAATGAGCTAAAAGAAAATCTCTAAATGTAAATTAGGAGTGAGATGTCTGATTAAACTGGACCAGTGACAGCATTTAGCTGGCATGTGGGTCCACCCTGCCTGCTTAGATGCATTTTCTTGGCAGGCGCCTTGGGAGAGGTTGGGCTGTTGACAAGACAGATTCAAAATGTCTGCACATCTACTCTGTGCTCACACTTCTGTAACTGCAGAGAAGTGAGGCTGCGAGATATCACTATCTTTAATTCCAGCCTACAACCTTCCTAAAAGGCAACTCTATTCAAAGAACTGGAAAGCGTACTCACAAAGCTGAAATCTAATCAGGGAGAGAAAATTCAAAACATTTTTTTGGGCTTCAAGTATATAGAGTGCAATGCAGAAGGTCAGGGTTTCTTTTATATTTTTTTCCATTTTAATAATGATGTCCAGAGATGCTGTAAAATAATAAGAATGCTTATGGGGGTCCTTGTGCTTGTTGTCAAGAGACTAGAACTCTAACCTACTCAACTGTAAAATATCATCTTAAGCACACAGCTTAGCCTATCCAATCCCAAGGCATAATGCCGTGAATGGGAATTCCTCTTTGTCCTCTGTCTACTTGCCTTCCTAGGGTCTACAGATGCCCTTCTAATGGCAGCCCTCCAGACTGCACCTCTTCTAAGCATCCAGGGCTCAGGAAACCAGGAATTATTAGCCTGCCTTACTGTATGTACCCCCCAGACCTAATTAAAACCTATACCTTCAATGTTTCATTGCAGGAAGGCACTATTGCAAGAATGCCTAGCTGTTCTAACAAGTTCAGCTCAGTGAAGGTAAATGACAATCACATCTTTGCTTTACTCTCATTTTTTTGTCCAAGATGCCACTTTTATTTTCATAACTCCTTCAAACCTTTGATATCTTTGAAACATTGAGGTAGAGGAATTCACCGTCACCCCTTAAGTCACTCAGCATTCCTGATCATTACCTCCATTCACACCAGTGGCCAAGGGTTTCTAGAGGAAATGTGGGGGACCACACCCATGGGATGGTGACTGCCCACCTTAGCTTTGGTAGAAGACAAACTGCGGCGCATTAAAATTTTCAAGAGTTTCTTTGAGCAGTGCCAAATCGAAAGTGATTAGGAGTGCTCTACCATAGGAGCTGGGGAGAGGGTTTTATAGAGAAAACACACAAGCAAAGCAAGGAAATTATTTGATTAGTTTGGACTTAAGCAGTCACCTTATTTGGGAAAGCCTAGTTGGCTCTTTGTGACTGGTGGTTACGTTTCATTTTCTGGGACATGAGTGCATTGACTCTGGCTCATGTTTTGGTTTGCTTTCTAGGGCTCCAAGGCATTGGAACCAGCCCCATCTAATGGGCTTCTTGTTCGATTTCATTAGCAGTTCCATCAATTTTTTTCCCCTTTAATAAACAATTCATGGCAGTTAAATGTATCAAGCAGTTTTTCTTTTAAAGTAAACATGAACCTAGTCTTTGAGAAACAAGCTGGATTATAGGTGTATTTATGGCATGGGGTTGCAGGTGTGAGGTCATTCTCCCGGCTACTACAATTCCACCATCAATATTGTCAGGTATTTGTTCCTGAATGGGACATTCTGGTCTGTCTGATTTGGGTCCTGTGCAGACTCTGCCCTCAGAAATGATTTTCTTTTCCCTTCATCACAAGCAGCCTTGTATGCTGAACAGATGGGAAAGATGGTAACTGTGATATCAAAGCATATGGTTTTGAGAACAGATAGGAGTAGTCATTCCAAATATTAGTACAGTTTCTTTCAGGTTTTCATGAAAGTGACACACATGAATGTCAATAGACAAAAATAACAGATAACATTTTCAATCATCTCAAAACCTTCTTGGCTAAAATCAAAATTACAAATCAGTTGACTTCCATTCCTAAAGTAAGTTATGCCATCTGTATTGTTTGATGATGGGGTAAAAGAAATTAAGTTAGGCCTAATAAAAACCATGTTCTTCATTCATTCCTTCTTTTGACAGATATATACTGAGCACCGAATATATGCTGAACATTGATGGATTTTTGAAATAAAACATAAACAGGTTACTGTCCTTGTCCTGAAGGAGCTAATGATCTCTTAAGGGATAGCTCTAATATATATGTGCATGTATGTATTTATATACACGTGTGTATGTGTGTATACAGTATTCTCAGTGTGTATGTGTATGTATATAATGAGAATTACAATGCACTATGATATATGCCAAGATAAAGAAGAGCAAAAGATATCATGGGAACCTACAGTAAGACTACTCTCCCCAACCTGAGGTGGGATTCCATTTGAGAAGACTACTGAGAAGTGGTCTCAAAATATAAAATATGAATTCTCATGTGCCAATTAGACAAAGAGCAAGCGAGGTAGGAGGTGATATAGAGAAGAATTCATGCACGTCAGAGACGTGGAAGAGAGAAGGAGATAGAGAGAGACAGTGATGTTGACTTTAAAATAGATTGCCAGAACAGAACCTTAGATAAAAATAGAATGGAATAAACTCTACTATTGATACTTGCTAACCAAAAATCTATTAATCAGAATTTAGCATTACCTCAGGTCTTAAACTAAATTGAAAGGAATGAGTTGGAACAGATCACGTAATACATAATGGACTACATAATACATTCTACAAATCTCTTTGAGGTACAAGAACACCAGTTGAGATCTCTAAAATAGATTTATACGCACACATACAAACACAATTACACACACTGTACATGCATAGATAGAGAAACACATAGGAATGTGACATATATAGAATATATATGCATTTAATGTCTAAATTATATAACTGAAATGTTGCATACCTTGAAGTTTTTTTTTAATCCCACAGAACATTGAAAATTGTTGCTTTCCAAGGAAAACACTCCTGAGCACAATTGTACACACACCAGCAGTCAAGCTGTTCATTAAGCTGAGTGCTTTCAGGATCACTTTTTCAAAGATATTTAATGAAAGGTGAAGACAGTATAAAGGTAGAAAATATGTAGCCCTACTAAGACTATGCAACTACCCTTGGAGAGCACACCCACGCACTTATAAATTTCATAGATGCTTTGCGAACTCAAAGCTGATATTCTCCTAGTATATCTTCCATAGCAAATGGCTACAGCAGATTTATCATAACTTGGAATTCTCTGGCTCCATCCTGAGGGAACTGTGAGGTTCAAACTCTTGTTCAAACCATCTGTGGCTGAACACAAAACAATAATAATTCCTTTTTTTTCTTAATGAGCATTTAAGACAAAGCCCACAGCTGAGAATACACACACACACGTACACACACACACACGCACACATACACAGGTTTAAAAAGAGAAAAGCATCAAGGTCTATTCATGAATCTAGGTTGGAGAAAGTCTACTAAAAAGTCAGAGGTAAATAAATTAGTAAATTGTATTACTATGTTTTAAATAGTCTTCATACAAATGATAAGCATGAAAGGGAGCACAGAGTTGGGGACTAACACTATAGTCAACTAGTGTGATAGATTTCATGGCATCTATAATTATTCACTTACTTTCCCTATAGAAACATATCCTGTGTGGATATTGCCTTAACTTTTTTATTAGNTAAATTGTATTACTATGTTTTAAATATTCTTCATACAAATGATAAGCATGAAAGGGAGCACAGAGTTGGGGACTAACACTATAGTCAACTAGTGTGATAGATTTCATGGCATTTATAATTATTCACTTACTTTCCCTATAGAAACATATCTTGTGTGGATATTGCCTTAACTTTTTTATTAGAAAAAAATTAAGCTATTTAGAAATCAAGATGTGTCAGAAAAATAATTGAAACTGCAAAGAGACCAATGGAATTACAAAGAGATATAAATATATTTTCTCCAAGAGGCAAGTAGAGGGAAAAAACTGTCACTTCATATCTTAAATTCTGGAGCAAGTGACCCACAGCAAAGGAATTTAGAAGTGTAAAGATACCTTCCAGTCTAGAAGGAGAGTGGCTATGGATAGTTACTGGCTAACAGAGGCTTCTGACAATAAGAAAAATGTGTACTTGGAGATAACGTTCTCTACAAAAAAAAAATATATATTAATACCATCATTCCTCCATTCTAGAACAGATATAACCAGTTCCTGCATTTTTTATTTCTGATGAGCCTGGACAGAATGCTCATAGAAGTCTTCCTGCTAACACTGTGTCCAGCAGAGTTAGTACTAAAGATGAAACTTGGTTGTCATCCCTACTCTAAAAATTAAAAAAGAGATTTTAATTTAGGCTTAACTGCTGTATTCCTTCAATCTTGCTTCAAAGAGAATAACTTTTGGAGCTATCAATGAAAATAAGCAAATATTTAGCCCACAGTTACTCTTTTAATGGAGAGTTCTATTTTTCCAGAAAAGCAATTTAAGAATTGGATCAGTGTTCGCTTTGTTTTGCTTTGCTTTGTTTTTAATAAACTTTGTTTTTTAAAGCAGTTTAGTTCCCAGAAAAACTGAGCAGAAAGTAGAACGATTTCCCCTATACCCTAGCCTCACACACACAGCCTCCCCCATTATCAACATCCTGCACCAAAAAGATACATTTGTTTAAAATAATGAATATGATTTCTCTCAAAAAAAAGCGGGGGGGGGTGGGGCACACGAGTGGCTCAGTTGGTTAAGGTTCTGACTCGATTTTGGCCATGATCTCAGAGTCATGAGATCAAGCCCCACTTTGGGCTGAACATGGAGCCTGCTTAAGATTCTCTCTCTTTTTCCCTCCCATCCTTCTCTCCCACCTCTCTAAAATATAAAATAAAATAAATTAAATTAAATAAATAATAAAATAATGAATATATATCAGCACATCATTATCACTCAAAATCCATTGTTTACATTAAGTTTACTCCTGGTGTTGCACATCCTATGGGTTTTGACAAGTGTATAATATATATCCACCATAGCAGAATTATACAGAGTAGTTTCACTTTTCTAAAAATCTCTGTGCTCAGCCTACCCATTCCCTCTTCCTCCCAATTCTGTCAACCACTAATCTTTTTACTGTCTTCATAGTTTTTGCCTTTTCCAACATGTCATATAGATGAAATCATACAGTATGCAGCTTCTTTCACTTAGCAAGATTCACTTAAGTCTCTTCCAGGGCTTTTCAGGGCTTGACAGCTCATTTATTTTTAGTGCTGGATAATACTCCATTGTCTGGATGTAGCACAGTTTATTTATCCATCTACCTCCTGAAGGACATCTTGGTTGTTTCCAAGTTTTGACAATTGTGAATAAAGCTGCTATAAACACCCATGTGCAGGTTTTTATGTGAATAGAACTTTTCAGTTCATTTGAGTAAATATCAAGGAGCAGAAGTGTTGTATCATATGGTAAGAGCATGTTTGGTTTTGTAAGAAGCTGTCAAACTATTGTCCAAAGTGACTGTATGTTTCACATTCCAACCAACAATGAACAGCAGCTGTGCTGCTCCACATTCCCACCAGCATTTAGTGTTGTCAGCCTTCTGGATTCTGGTCATTCCCATGGGGGCATAGTGGTATTTCTTTTCTATTTTAATTTATATTTCTATAGTATGGAGCATTTCATATATTTATTTGCCATCTGTATATCTTTTTTAGTGAGGTGTCTGTTCAGGTGATTTTCCCATTTTTTATTTTTTAATTTTACATTTTTTCTTTTAGAGTTTTTGTCAAGTTGGTTTCCATATAACACCCAGTGCTCATCCCCACAAGTGCCCTCCTCCATGCCCATCACCCCTTTTCCCCTCTCCCGCATCCCATCAACCCTCAGTTTGTTCTCAGTATTTAAGAGTCTTTTATGGTTTGCCTCCCTCCCTCTCCTTAACTATATTTCGCCTTCCCCTCCCCCATGGTCCTCTGTTAAGTTTCTCCTGTTCCACATATGAGTGAAAACATATGGTGTCTGTCCTTCTCTGCCTGACTTATGTCGCTCAGCAAAACACCCTCGAGTTCCATCCACATTGCTACAAATGGCCAGTTTTCATTCTTTCTAATTGCCATGTAGTATTCCATTGTATAGATAAACCACATCTTCTTGATCCATTCATCAGTTGGTGGACATTTAGGCTCTTTCCGTGATTTGGCTATTGAAAGTGCTGCTATGAATATTGGGGTACATGTGTCCCTATGCATCAGCACTTCTGTAACCTTTGGGTAAATTCCTAGCAGTGCTAACCCTAACCCATTTTTTTAAATTAGGCTGTTTGTTTTCTTATTTTTGCATTTTAAGGGTTTTTATTTTATTTTATTTATTTCTGAGAGAGAGAGAGAGAGAGAGAGCATGAACAGGGGAGGGTCAGAGACAGAGATATACAGAATCTGAAGCAGGCTCCAGGCTCTGAGCTAGCTGTCAGCACAGAGCCCGACGCGGGGCTCGAACACATGAACCGTGAGATCATGACCTGAGCCGAAGTCCGACGCTTAACCGACTGAGCCACTCAGGCGCCCCAAGAGTTTTTTAAATATATTTTGGATAACAAGCCCATTATCAGACATGTGTTTTGTAAATATTTTCTCCCAACTTGTGGTTTATCTTCTCATTCTCTTAACACTGTCTTTCACAGCACAGAAGTTTTTAATTTCAATGAAATATCAACGAACAACTTCTTTCATGAATCATACCTTTGGTGTTGTACTTAAAAACTCGTCACCATACTGAAAGTCAGCTACATTTTCTGCCGTGTTATTTTCTAGGAGATTTGTAGTTTTGCATTTTACATGTAGGTCTATGATCCATTTTGAGTTAATTTTAGTAAAGGGTGTAAAAGCTGTGTATAGATTTGTATTTTTTGCACAGGGATGTCTAATTATTCCAGCACTGGTTGTTGAAAAGACTACCTTTGCTCCATTGTACTGCCTTCGCTCCTTTGTCAAAGATCAGGGGCTGTTTTTCTGTGGATTTATTCCTGGGCTCTCTGTCTGTTCCATTGATCTATCTGTCTGCTCTGTCACCAATACCACACCGTTTGGATTATTGTAGCTTTATAGTAAGTCTTGAAGCAGGAAGTGTCAGTCCTCTGACACTATGAGGACATGGTAGAGCTCCTGGAGCTGAAACTCACACAAGTGTGGGCCTCGAGAGCTGGTTCCTCCACAGGCTTTAATGCTCTGAGTTGTCTTCTCTGAGCCCCCAGCAATTTGTCACATACAATTGTGATCCCCCCACCCCCCCAGATCAATTCCTGTGGAGCATTCTATCCAGTGAGTTGTGATTGTCTGTATTTATCTGTCAGTCTCTCCAGTTTGGAGAGCATTGGTTTACCCCATGATCTCATTCCTCTGATAGATCTAAGAAGAGTTGTTGATTTTTCCATTTGTTTAGTTTTTCCTTGTTTTTACTTCGGCATGGCAACTTCTAAGCTCTTTACACACTAGACCTGAAACTAGAAGTCTGTTAGGATGTTTAATTTCAATTCTTAGTGATCTCAGCCAGGGATGGTGGAATTAAAGAGGCAATATGCCTCTGAGCAGATACAAATGGCAGCTACCATGAATACAATCAGGATATTGGTGGAAACAAACCAATTTCTAGAAATTGTCTTAAAATTCCACCTACTTCAGTGGAAATAAAGTTTACAGTAAACTTTTCCTGAGTTTGTGGATACTTCTCTTCACTGCCCCACCCTTGATTCTTTTTTGAAGTCTGTCACTACCATTTTGTTGGACAGTTTTCCCTGAAGCACCCTTTTCCTCATAGCCCTGACACCCGCATTAAATGCTGTTAGAGGTGATGTGCAGTTTCCTACAAAGCACACAAATATCTGAGTACCTTTGGGATCTTCAGGTGCAGGCCTCTTTATGACCAGTGAGACCCTCCCCATTAGAGATTCAATTAGGCCTTTCCTAATCTCTTCTAGTACTAGATCTAGAAGGGTGGTTAAGAACACAACGTCTGGAGCCAGACTACTTGAGTCCAAACCCCTGCTCTACCACTTACTAGCAATTTGGGCAAGCTTTTCAATCTATATCTCAACTACTTGGAAATGATAATAATATTACATATGTCATAAGTTTTGATGAAAGTAAATGAGTTAAGAAATAGAAAGCTCCTAGAACAGCGCCGGGCACAGAGCATTACATAGTGTTAACTCTGACGAGACCCTTCCAATAAACCATGCCAGAGCCATGAAACTCTGGTGGATTGGGAAGGAGTTGCAGTAATGCCTGAGGTGCTGGTCTCTTAGCCCTTCGAGTGCCCAGCAGGGACCCAGGCCAATCGTCTCTGGCCCAAATCAACAAGCTATGCCATTAAAATAAATTTAAATTTCTCTGTGTGTCAAGATGTGAAAGCAAGTTGGGAAGAACTATATTTTTCTTTTTCCCATAAGGGTATTGTACACCATTATAGACTATAATATCGTCTCTATTCTATTTCATTTTCCTGTAAAGAAAATATCCTGGGAAATAGCCTCTGACTTTTTCATTCTAACATACTATTACCAGAGAGTCTGTGCTGATTACCCAAATGTAGCTTTGGAAAGCTGAGTAATTTTACACTGAACTTGTTGCTTCCTTAGGGTATGGATTTTTGTGGGAATGGCATTGAAGTTAATCATGGGTCATTTTGGCCAAACTCTAAAGAATTTATATTTATTCCAGAAAATTCTTCTGTCTCCTACTAAAATGGCATAGAGCTGGTAAGCACTGCTGTGAGTCCGTTGTGAAGTATGTGCACTGACCCCTTCAAGAACTAGGTGATATATACTTAGGATATCTTGTATTGAAATTGGGTTTCTAAGTCCTAGTTAAAGTGCAAGAGATCTGGTTAAGTGTTCCAATCCACTTGGGAGTTGCCCATACTCTCCCCTCAGAATAACTGTGGCACCATATTACATGATAGCATAAATGTGCCATACTGTTTTCATGTTGATTTGCAATCTCCCTTAATATTACAAACTTATAAATATATAGAGAAGTTCTATCAAGTTGAAGTTATTTGCATAATTTATCCTTCATGTTTCTTCAAAGGACACAAGTTCTAAGCTTTCCTCAACTCGTGGTTGTTTTAATTATACATACCACATACACGTGTGTTCATATCAGTATCATATAAGTATCATTGGGATTTTGCAGTTCTAGAAATTGTTTTTATTCAGATAGTTTTCTAGCTTATGAACAATTACACCAGATAATAATGGAATCTTTTCTACTTGTAAATAGTTTGAGAATGTGATCAATACCATCATGTTGTTTAATTATCATTATTGTCATTTTGAAAAAGAGAAGTAAAGAAGACATCCATTGAGGGGAATTAAGCAGTGGAATGAGTGTAAATTTTGTTATTGCTGCTGTTACTTACCCATAAGGAGAATATACTGAAAAGTTGCAGAGTTACTGGGTAAACACAAAATAAATTCCAGCAGATTAAAAAAAAAAAAAACTATTATATAAGGTAAATAATTTAAAGCCAGCTCAACCTAACTCCAATGTAATGCTTTTAGATGTGCTTTGGTTCCCATTTTGTGGCCTCTTTCAGCATCTCAATTTAATATAAGGGTATGCATTAAATGGAATCTTGGACCCATCTAGAATAGAAAAGAATAAGATCTTCCCGATTTTAAGATTTTGTATCTTAACACATTAGGAGCTTGGCTAACACATCCATCAGGAAGGGAAACCATCAAGGAAACATTTTTGGTCTCTTTTTAAGACTCTGTCTACATAATGACACAAAAATACATCAAAACTTTTTACAGGATAATCTTTATTTTAGAGCTTGTGTTGGAAGTGGAAATATTTTATCTCAGGCTTGGCCTGCTCCACAAACTTCAATATTTTTTAATCATGTTAGCAGACTCAAAATGCTTTGATTGTAGATTACATTCCCTCTGGCTCACAGCCTGCTCAGTGTTTGGTCAGTGTCTAAGGTCAACAAATAGAGCCAGCAAATGAAAACTATAAGCCAGCCACTACACCAATTTTTAATAAAAGCTACATAAAACCAAAACTAATTTACAACGTTTGTTTTCTCATCTTTTCCTTCATGAGTTTGCTTTCTTGTCTTTAAAATGGAGAGGCTAAATTAGATAAGACTTGGAACTTTCAGCCCTACCTTTTCCCCACCTCGAGGGAGGAGAAAGGAGCTAGAGATTGAGTTTGATCACCAATGGCCAATGTTTTAATCATTCAGGCTTACATAAAACGCTTAGGCAAAGAGCTTCTAGGAGTTTCCAAACACACTGAGATGCTAGGAGGGTGGTATGACCAGAGACAGCAGGGAAGCTGCACACCACTCCCTCTCACGCCTTTGTCTATGCTTCTCAGTCATTGGCTGTTCCTGAGTTGTATCCTTTGTAACATACAAGCAAATGTAAGTAAAGTGTTTTCTGAGTTCTGTGAATCATTCTAACAAAGTATTGAATCTGAGGAGGGGGGTTTTGGAAACCCCAGAGTTTGCCTTGGGACACACAAAACGTGGGTAGCCCGGGCACCCTATTGTAGCTACCATCAGAGAGTTGGCGAATGGTGTTGGAAAAGACACCATATACTTGGTAACAGAGACAAAAACCTAACACCTATGTTTATAGCACCATGTTCACAGCAGCAATATTTACAATATTGGAAGCACTCCAAATGTGCATCAATAGATGAATGGATGGCAAGATGCAATATATACATACAAGAGAATATTGTTCAGTCCTAAAAGGGAAGGAAATTCTGACTCGTGCCACACATAGATGAAACTTGAGGATATTTGTAAGTGAGAAAAACCAGTCACAAAAAGACAAATACTGCATGATTCCACTTATCTGAGATACCTTGGATAGTCAGATTCACAGAGACAGGAAGTAGAATGGTGGTTACCAGGGGATGTGGAAATGGGGAGTTGCAGCTCAACTGCTATGGAGCTTCAGTTTTGCAAGGTGAAAATCTGGAGATTGGTTGTGCAATGACATGAATTACTTATACTACTGAACTTTGCACTCAAAAATGATTGAGATGATAAGTTTAAGCAGGTTAGCTGACCCTAGGGATGAATGAAGAAGCCAGAATTCAGCTCCTCCTATGGTAGAAATACTAATACAAAGTCCCATGCATAGGATTGGGATCCTCAAAGACTTCATTCTGAAATGGGGTTATGGATTTAGAAGACTCAGGGGATCATCTAAGTGACCCACAGAAACCCAAGCCTTGTTTATAGATTGTTACCCTCAGATCCCTGGAAGAGGCAATTAAAAGTCATCTCTGAAGAAAGCCAATATCACTTTAGGTATCAAATTACTTATATTTGTGACTTTGTAACTATATGGAAACAAAGAATTGCTCCCCTTTGGATAAAACATGAATCAGAAGCAACAGAAAGAAGAGACAAAAGAAATGGTCTACTGGAATCCAGACATTAGAATCATCAGATTCAAACTGTAAAAATGACTATGCTTATTATGCTTATAATTATAAAGACAAAACATAAAATGTCAACAAGGAATAAAATGTCAAATAAAATGTCAAAAAATAAAATGTCAGCAAGGAATTGGAAGCTATACAAGTAGCATCACTGAGCTACAAAATAATCAGTTTGAATTCACAAAATGTAAAGAAAGAGCCAAAATTAGCAACTCACTGAATAGGCTTACCATCAGATTAGACACAAGAAAAGAGAAAATGAGTGAACTTTAAGACAGACCAAAGGAGACTATTTGTAAAGAAAACTAGAAGAACAACAATAACAAAAAAGTAAAGTCATAATAAAAGGTAGAGATACAAGTCGACACAATTAAATAACATATCAGTTTAATTGGAGTCTGAGAAAGAGAGTCAAGAAAGGGACAATATTTGAAGGAATAATGACTGAAAAATTCCCAAACTGATAAAATACATAAATTCAGTGATTCAAGAAGCCCCAAAAACCTCTTCCCTATATGAAACTACAAAAAAAATTAAAGACAAAAATAAAATATTAAGGCAGCCAGCCAGAGAATAAAATACAGATTACCTTCATTGGAGCAAGAATTTGCAAACGGCTTGAATTATTTTTCTTGTTTATTTATTTTGAGAAAGTAAGAAATGGCTCAAGTGGGGGAGAGGCAGAGAGAGGGGAAGAGAGAGAGAATCCAAAGCAGGCTATGCACTGCCAGCACAGAGCCAAATGCAGGCCTTGAACCCATGAAGCCATGAAATCATGACCTAAGCTGAAGCCAAGAGTCAGACGTTTAACTCAATGAGCCACTCAGGAGCCCCAAGAAGTAGTTGAATTCTTAATAGCAACAATGAAAGCTAGAAAACAATGAGAAATATCTGAAAGAAAACTAATTGTTGCTCTAGAGTTTGCTATTAAGAGAAAACTTCAATCCAGAATGAAGACAAAATAAAGACATTTTCAGACAAATAAAATCTGAGAAAATTTGTCACCTGAAAACTCATCTAAAATCAGCTCTTAATGGCAGTTCTTAATGGCTTAATTTCCTTAGACTAAAATAAACAAACAAAAACCCAGATGGAGTCTCCATGATTCAGCAAGATTAGAAAGCAATGAACAATGTAAATATATGGGTAAGTAAATCAAATGAATTTTGGATTTCAATAGGATAATAACAATAGAAAATAAAATTATCTTAAAAATTCTTCTAGCCTCACAACTATGGTCATATCCCTAATAAGTAAAGGATTTCTAACTTGTGATCAACAAGTAAATGTCTCTTCCGAACTCTTAGCACATGCTCATTTTAGAATGGAATGGATGGAAGAGTTGACATTATAATAAGCTCCATTGACTCATTTTCAGGACATAAGTGATTGAGCTCTGGAATAATCCATGAGATGTATTTCCTAGGAAACCCATTTCACCGAAGGTTCAAGTGTTGATTCATTTGGAAAGAAAGGGTTACTTGTTCTCAATATTTTTCTAAGGAGAATAAAACATATAACTGCAGATATACACTCCTCTGTGTGGCAACTGTAGTTATACGTCACCTGTTGGGCAAACAAACTAATCTTTTCAGCAACTAATCTTTTAGAACTAGATCCAACCATATGGGAGCAGAAAACAGCCGTCTAGGACTGCAACTCACTCCCCTAAATTTTTCCCAGATATTTATGTTTCTTCCCATCTTGATGAATCATCAACGTTAACATTTAATGCTTCATTCCATTGGCTTTCCATTGGCTTTAGTTAAACCTGGATCTTTTCCTTGCAATCTAGATGTAAATAGTTCTATACATTAGGTCTGGTCTTGTTCTTGATTTCTCCGTCTTTTTTCCCCACACAAAACTAGGGTGAATTAGTTTCTTTCTTGCTTCCTTTCTACTCCCAATGCCAGCAGTGACCTCCATGAGGCAGGTTCTCTTTGTTTACCTTGGTCACTTTACTTTGAAATTCAGCGTCTAGTCACCTGTGCTGCTAGTTCCAGTGTGACCTTCTGACCAGTACTTACAGCTGGGTATGTGCCCCAAGGTTCCTTTTCAATAGACCATCAAATACTCCAGATTCTTCACTAAAATTATGGCTACAATCCTGACATCATATCAAGGACCACTGTGAGGCCAAGTTTCAGTTGGATTTCTATGCAGTATAGTCCTTAGACCTAGGCATCCAGGGTTCCTGCCCATGGCTTTCCTCTTCATACTGCAATTGTGGGCCGCCTGCAGCCTCAGCATCACCTGGATGTTTGTTATAAATGCACACTGAGTCAGAAGGTCTCCATCTATGGCTAAGCCTAGGAATCCTACTTTAATAAGTTCCAGGTGATGTGTATGCACATTCATGTTTGGAAAGCATTGCCCTAGGGGGGCAACTGGTCTGGCCCTACTGTGATCATGTCCCTCACAACGAAATGCCAAGTCCATGGAGTAGAGGGAAGTGCCCACTTAAAGGCTGTATCAAGTTCCCAGTCCCCACACCCACTCCTGGGACAGAGGAATTCCATGCCCAAAAGGGTCTTCTTCCAGGGCCTGCACCTCCTTCCCAGCCCTTGTCCTGAGGGTGACAGGGTCACTAAAAGGATGGCCATGGGGCAGCTCTTTCGAAAGATAAGGCTTCGTCGAAGCATGTCCACGGGCATAGGTGGGATCCTCTACAGTGCAGAGTGGGGCTGACAGTGGTGCAAGAAGTGAAGAGGCTTCCACGGGCACTCTTTGCCCAGGGCTACAAACGAAGGCCCACTTTGTTTCCCTGGTTTGCCCACCAGGAGATGGGTGTTTGCACATCTGTCTCCTTCCTCACAGGTTTTATCCAATTCCCCCAAGAAGTGCCAAGTTTGAAGACATTTTTATTGGATGATTGAATCCTTCACTATATATTATAAGGTTAGGATCCTAAGGTTTTGGTCTTTTGCCTCTCTCCCCGGAGAGTAAGAGTGTTTAAAAGGCAGACAGCTGCTTCTCTGGTCATCAGAAGCTCTCTCTCCAAACCACTATCACATAGACAGCTCTGTCTCCTTATCTTCGACCCCTTGTTTGTACTTTTACCGCTCTTCTACACCAGACGCGTGCACACACACACACATGCACACTCACACACCAGGCGAGATGTGACCTGCCCCTGCTACTACTGCAGTACCAGGCTTCTGCTCTCCAGGGATCAAATGCTAAAAGCAGGATCACCCTCACGCAATCCTGGGCTGTGCCGTTCCTCACCCCCTCATTTGCTTTCTGTCCTCCAGCCAGTCAGGTCAAATATGCCTGGAGGCACGTGCAAGCTCAGGCCTACCTACCTGAGCCCAGTGGCCAGCCGACTCTCTCCTATTTCATTACAGCGTAGTAAAGAACATGAAATCTGGGGTCTGACTGCCTGGATTCATACTACCTCCACGATTAACAAGCTGTGTAAGTATGAATGACCCTCCTAAACTTTTGGTGCCTGAAGTTTCCTCATCTGTAGAAGGGGCGTAACATAGTACTTCAATCCAATGGTTGTTGTGAATTAAAACACGAATGTATAACAAATACATTAGTAAAGGTAAGTCACTTAAAACTGTGCCAAGCGCTATGTAAGTGTTAGCTATCAATGTATTACTATGAGATGTGAAATCCAGACTTGGTATTTGGGTTGAAAATAGGGTGGGCCTTCTGACTGAATTGGATCCCTAGCATTGGAAGAAAGAACGGATCATCTGGCTCATCCAGATTAACTGGAAGGGCCGGAAGCCAAAGCACCGTTCACTTATTCATTAGTACAGTCAGTATTTATTGTGCACATATTATATTCCAGGCCCGGTTGTTGGTTCTTTGGGTATGGTAGTGCACACTGCAGATGTCCCGCCCTCGTGGAGATTACATTCTTGCTAGTAACAGTGCATGTCTGCTTGCTTTGCCTTGTTCACTCCCGGGAAGAGAGGCAAAAAGCAGGATTCAGTTTGCCCAGGGCTTCTGAGCAAGTAATACCTTTAATATCATCTTCAAATAATACCCCAATCATACCATGGTTTTCATCCTGAACCTCTTGAGATCCCTTCCATCTTATTCTTGGCCTCTTATATGACTTCTTAACTAACCAGGAGACTTTTTTGACTATGCCTTTTGATTTTTGCCTTTGAACTACACTGAAAGAATTCAGGATTTGGGCTTTGAATCCTGGCTTTAACATTTAATTGTTGTGTGGCTGTACTAATTGGTTTCTTGTTGCTGGTATAACAAATCACCACACCTGTTATGTCTTCAAACAACAAAAATTTACTAACTTTCAGAAGGTTAGTAACTAGTCAGAAGTCCAGAAGGGGTCTCACTAGGCTAAAATCAAGGTGTCAGTAGAACCAATTTCTTCTGGACACTCTAGGGGAAAATCCATTTCTGTACCTTTTCCAGCTTTTGGAGGCCACCAGCATTCTTTGGTCTGTGGCTCCTCCTTCTCTTCAAAGTCAGTAGCATAATGTCTTCAAATCTCTGTTACTCTGTGGTCCTTCTCTTCTGCCTCCGTTTTCCATTTTCAGAGATGCTTGTGACTAGACTGTGTCCACCCAACATAGTCTCCTTACTTTAAGGTCAGTTGATCAGCAATCTTAATTCCATCTGCAACCTACTATGCCACATAATATAACATATTCATAGATTGTAGGGATTAGCACAGAGACATCCTTAAGAGACCATTTTTCTATCTTACACAGATGCCTAGAATGAGTTTTCAAATCTCACTGAGACTTGGTTTCTTCATCTATAAAATGAGGATTATAATACATTATTGTGAAATATATTAGACATCTTATAAGCATTTTTAAAAATCATAGATGTCTAATTATCTGTCTGACACACAGGGCTCACTTCCTTCAGCACCAACAGATCACATCGCCTCTCCTTTCCAACTTCACACTATTTTCCAAAGCCATGCTGGCAAGATCTGATAGTGGGTCCTCACAACATGGGTGCCTTTTAAGGACAGAATCAGAGATAATAGACCAAGAAGTACCCTTTAGACATTAAAAGTCTTTTATATAAATGACTGCTTAGTATAAATTACGTTTTATGAAATCATTTCCTGAGAATAATTTTCACAGAGGTGAAGGAAATGGAAAATGAGGACCCTACATTTTCCCTACTCCACAATTGCCAGAGGATGGTCTTGGTGATAATAGGTTTTCAGGGGGGCCCAGATCCCATAAGCACAAAAATGATATTCCTTGTCAAGTTTTAAGTTATTAAACTCTGTAATCATTCACAATGAATCAGTCCCCTTAATGAATATAATTTTTGAGGTCATAAGTGCAGGGAGTGTACCTTATTTCATATCAGATTTCAGTTTTATAAGAAAAGGTTGGTGCTTATTTTGATGGAACCAATGTTTTTAAAACAACTAAAAGATAGACATCATGAAATAGACAAAAATGGAAAATTTTTTTCTTCTCAAAATTAATGTTTATGACATTCTGATGGCTGCGTACAAAGAGAATAAAATTTGGTGGCCAGAGATTAGTCTGTTGCTTCATGGCAAAAATCTCCTGTTACGATATGGCACTCGCCAAATGGATTGAGGTGGATACTTGTCATTTTTTCCTGAACATTTTCCTGAAGATTCTATCATTTTTACAGCATCTGAACCATTTCTTATGTCTGGAAATTTTTCCACCTACTGAGTCTGAGTGGAAAGCAAGGCCTTCTTCTCCCTTCAGAAGCTGATGCAGCAAAATAATGCTCCAGCAGGATACTGCCTTCTTAGACTCCTTTGCAACTACTGCATGATCATATGACCTCAGCTCCACCAATCAGAGCACTTGCTTCCAACCATTAATTAGAAATAAATGACCATGCAGAGCCTTTCCTGGTAATAGGTAGAAGTAATGTTGGTACCCACATCGAGGTACCAGAGCTCGCAGTGGCTACACCGAGTGTCCAAGAGTGTGCCACCAGCAGAGTAAATTGTGGGAACCAGAACTCAGCAGTAACATTAGAATATCACTAGACCAGTCATTTGAGGTATTGTCTCAACTACATGGCCTCGAGTCTTGCTCTTGAACTATCCCAGCAATTTTACCAGCTCTCTAAGCTTCTTTTAATAATTCCTTTTTTGCTTAAATCACTTTAATGGATTTTTATAACTTGGGACCAGAACCCCTAAAAAATGTTCTTGACAAACCTATGCCTTGGGCCCCCCAAAATGTATTAATTTCTCTGAGGAAATTGGCCTGGTAACAGTCCCACGGGACTGGTAACAGTCCCACATAGTAACCAAATAATTATGAGGTCTGCTTCACCTTACTCCAAGTTCTATACACTTAAAACATCAGATAGGGCACCTGGGTGGCTTAGTTGGTTAAGCGTCCGACTTTCGCTTAGGTCATGATCTCACGGTTCGTGGGTTCAAGCCCCGCGTCGGGCTCTGTGCTGACTGCCAGCTCAGAGCCTGGAGCCTGTTTCAGTCTGTGACTCCCTCTCTCTCTGACCCTCCCCTGCTCACACTGTCTCTCTCCCTGTCTCCTAGAAATAAATAAAACATTTAAAAAAAAAAACATCAGAAAAAGACATTAAAGATTATCTAATTAAAGATAATCTAATTTCCTTAATTGACACCTGGGAAATCCAGGCCTAGAGAGGCAAGTTAAAAGTAGGTTCATACAAGTTTCAGAAGCACAGTAAGCATCTATGAGATGCTCCTGGGGCAGAAGCAACCTTGACTTAATTTAGTCCTCAATTCTTTTGATGGGCTATTTAATTTCTTAATTAAATTTTTATTTATTTGTTTGGTATACCATGCATGAAATTCAGTCACCAGCCACTCCATTGGGTTCCCTGGCAGACAAATCCTATCTGGTGATCACATTAAGGAACTATGGGACTGCACAATTTCTAACATAAGAAATCCATAGGGAGAAGCAAACTCCAATCATTTGGGCTTTTTTATTCATAGCAACCTTTGGAAGGGGATTATAGTTAAACAGGAAAAAATATATAGCCTAGTATAATCCTGCTTTGCAACTATATTAAGCCACAACTGGAGGGATGAATCCAATCATGCCGTGTTAGGCTACACGTTTCAGGAAAAATGTGGTGGAGATAGTTCTGGATTAGTCACTCTTAATTTCTTCTGGCTCAGAAAAACTGCTATTGAGTTTTTGTTTCAAATGGTAAGAGTCATTTCTATTTCTGGTTTGATTATCTATCAAGATAGATCTGAAGACACAGAGCACTTACTTTGACAAAAAAAAAAATCACTCTTCTTTATTACTTCTATTGTTGTTATTATCAGCACACCTGTTAAGTAAATCTTAGCATGTCCACACTAGAGATAAGAATCTGAAGTGCAGAGAGTTAACTTGTCCAGGACTGGATAGTGAATAAGAAAGAGAGTAAGAATTTAACCTCACTCTTGCAAACCACTAAGTCCAGGCTCCCTCCACTACACTTTGCTACCTGCTTGCTCCTGACTACAGTACACTGGACAGCAACCTCTGAAAGTGACATGTCACTAAGATAAATTTGGTGTACCCAAGATGCCTCTCTCCCTCTCTCTTGCTCTCTCATTCTCTTTCTCCCAGGAAAGAAGGACGAGGCAAAACATGTGAAGTTATTTCTTACCAGAGAGAGGCAGTATTACCAGTTTGAACACAAGATTTGATCTAACTGGACTACTAGAAGAACCAGTAAGGCAGAACAAGGCCGAGCTGGGAAGTTGCAGTGGGACGATTGTGATCTCCCAAGTTGAGGGGCCTCTTTAAGCAGTCATTTGCAAAATAACTTGGAACAAAGGAGAGTGTTGGTGATCCTGGGCTAAAGCTTAATGAGCTTGCTGAGGAACAGACCGCAGCTGGAGAATTTTCCAGTTCCTTGGCACTGCTGTCAATTGTGCATTAAATCCTTCATTCTAATCAGCCAGTCAGATGCTGGTACTGTTGTGATGATTCTATCTCAAACCTCACATCAACTTCTCTCCCCAGCAGGGTTGACCATGCTATAGTCATGTGCCTGATTCAAGGGCATCTAAGCAAGTGTAAGGATGTTAAGATTTCTAAATCCTTCAGATTCATTCACTGTGCCTCCTTGGCCAGATTATATTCAGACATAAGTGTGGCTTGATTTCTGTGCAGATGAGAGTTTACTAAGCAAGAAATCTAAAGTCATTCATACCGGAAGATTATCCAGCCTTATCCTGATGCTTGGCTGTCACAGATGTTGTTGATACCCACCCACATACCATCTGTACTCACCATGCTGTATATAGCCATCCCCCCTGGTGTCTGGGAAGGGATACATTCCAAGAACCCCAGTGGATGCCTGAAGCTGCAGACAGTACTGAGCCTTGCAGACACTATGTTTTTCCTATACATATATAGCTATGATAAAGTTTAAATCATAAATTAGGCACAGAAAGAGATTAATAACATTAACTAATACTAGAAATAGGACAATTATAACAATATCCTATAATGGAAGTTATGTGAATGTGCTCTCTCTCTCTTCTTCTTCCTGTGATGATAATAAAAGGCCTACATGATGAGATGAAATGAACTGAACAGCACAGGCATTGTGATGTCATGTTACACTACTACTGACCTTCTGACAATATGTCTGCTTCCAGACATCTGCTTCCAGACTGCAGTTGACAGCAGGTCATTAGATTCAGAGGACAAGAAATGGCAGATGATGGGGGACTACTGTATACTTAATGCAGGCTTCCACAAACAAATGCCAGCAACAGAAGTCTTCCTTGAGTGAGCAAGACAGACCAGAAGCTCCAAAGAGTAACATTCCTGGGAGTGGCTCTCATCCAGTATTGACAGGCATTAGTACAGTAGTGAAGGGAATGCCTCTTAGACACTCAGGATTATTAATAGTGCCTCCTTTCATTTCCAGCAGCTACATTGGCTTATAAGATACAGGGTCCTCTTGGTCATTGGTGACGTTGAGAAGAACAGTTTCAGTAAAGCAGTAGATGTGGAAGCTAGACTGGAGTATGAATAGGTGAGAAAATGGAATCGGCTTATGGAGACAAGTGTTTTATGAAGTTTGACTATGAAAGGTGAGGCAGCTGGAGAATGCCCTGGGGACAAGGAAGGGCTTTTTCAGTATGTTTTGAGTAAATGATGATGGGACTAAACTTCTAGTGGGAACAAGATTGAGGATGAAGGAAAGAAAGAAGAAAACTAAAGAACCAAAGTTCTTGGGGGTGGAATTAAATCTAGAGAAGCAATTGCCATTAACTAGAACTCCTTTGCCTGATATAGTAGGTTCCAAAGAACTGTGATTTTTAGTTATAAATAATGTACACCATTTTCTATTTTGCTTTAAATATCCCTTTTGAGGGGTGCCTGGGTGGCTCAGTCAGTTGAGCATCCTACTTCGGCTCAGGTCATGGTCTCACGGTTTGTGGGTTCGAGCCCTGCATTGGGCTCTGTGCTGACAGCTCAGAGCCTGAAGCCTACTTCAGATTCTGTGTCTCCCTCTTACTCTGCACCTTTCCTGCTCACGCTCTATCTCTGTCTGTCTCTCAAAACTAAATAAACTTTTTTAAAAAAATTGTGGAAAAACATTTTAAATATCTTTCTTGATTGATTGTTCTCAACACTAGTTGATCATTTAATGTTCAGGATGATTATTTAACTAACATATTGTAATGGTTCCTAAGAACCATGTTCACCCAATAATAGTAACTTAGATCATCATTTCCAGAACTGTGACCTATAGGTTGCCAGCATCTCATGAATTGTTAAAAGTACTCAGATCCAAAAGAGTTCCATGACTGAGAAAACTTGAGAAACACTGCATGCTCTATCTGTACTCAGATATTGACAAGGCTCTACTTATAAACCTCAGCTTAATTTTATTTAACCAAGAATTTCCTCAGAATGAGATGTGAGAATTTATCCTAAAACACTCTGTTATAAGTATCCACACATACTCTTCTGTCCATTTTCTTAGCATTCATGTAGCCTCAAAATATGCAAACTAACCTGAAATCTGGAAAAGCAAGGTATTATCTTCAAAGCTTACCCACTTATTGGGTCGCCTGGGTGGCTTAGTCGGTTAAGCGTCCAACTTTCGCTTAGGTCATGATCTCACGGTTCGTGGGTTCGAGCCCCGCGTCGGGCTCCGTGCTGACTGCCAGCTCGGAGCCTGGAGCCTGTTTCAGTCTGTGACTCCCTCTCTCTCTGACCCTCCCCTGTTCACGCTGTCTGTCTCTCTCTCTCCTAGAAATAAATAAAACATTTAAAGAAAAAAAAAAAAGCTTACCCACTTACTTTAGAGATCATTACCCCTAATTTATTGTAGAATTGATGCCTATGAATTTATTTCTCCTCTCAGAGAGGAAAAATTATTATTTTTCCCTTATTGCTCTACTTTCTTCCTATTTTGTCTTTCCATTGACAAAATAGTATAGGCAATGCTAGTGACTCAAGTTTTAATAAGTTCCTTATGCAAATATTGTCAAAGGTCTCGGAAAGTCTAAATATATTTTATTTGCATGTTCCCTTTTATCTATATGCATATTTATTCCCTTGTAGAACTCTGGAAGATCAAAAGGCAGTACCAATTTGAGAAGGAAAAAAATTGCGGAGCTAAAGACAAAGCCAGAGGCTGTTCCATAGATGTGGAAATAAGAGGAATAAAATTAAATACAAAGTTTCTTCCCATGGCATGTTCCCAACAACTTTCAACATTTTGGCAACTTGAACATGGGTTTGTACATGTTACACATGAAAAAAATATATATTGATGGGAGAAAAAAAGAGTAAGAGGTGAATAGTGCTTACTCTGGCATAAGAGTCAAATGATTTTATTGTGTAAATATGAAACATTTTCTTCCTCATCTTCAAAAATGCTTCAAATAAACTTAGTTTGTAGACCATGAAATTCATATTATTAACAACTTCTATCCATGGGGCAAATAAGAGCTGATTTTCACTATTGAAGTGAAATTAGCCCCAAATTTTATGTTATATGAGAAACTTAGCTGTAAAATACTTTACGAAACTGAAGTCAAACCTTAAATTGTTACCAGAACAATAATCGTTTCTAGGGAACTGCTACTGTGTGGAACATCAAATGACTTTCAACTGATGAGTCCTTTGTGGAGCTAAAATATCCCATGGCAAACATACTGAGCATTAAATAAAACAGGATCAATACTCTTGAGTAAAAATCACCTTTGGCCAATAAGCATCAGGGCAAAATTAAAATCTCAAGGCCATTTTATCTAGTTATTTAAACATATTCTGGAAGGTTTGCAACTTAACTTCCATTAATATCCATGTAAAGTCATATGTCTTTTAATTAAGAACCAAGTCTAATTATCTATGTTTTTGCAATACCTTTGACTGAGGATGTCCAAGGACATGAAATTGAATAAGTCACCTGCCATGTTTATTGCATTGCTTCAGAATGATGTTAACATAATAGAGTAAGACTGTCTATTCCCATAAGACAATTCCAGAGGTCAAAAGAAGGCATCACGTGTTTTCATAAGCCATCCCAAACACCATATTTGCACAGTCTATGTTCATTCTGATAATCATTCACTGTTTTAAATAAAGATGAGACAGTAGACGTCGACTGTATTGGTTCACACCAGTCAATTAATAAGTATCAACTGAATATCTACTAACATGATACAGGATTCAAAAAATAAATTAAAATGATATACTTGAAATACAACTGATGACCAAGTGGTATAAGGTCTTGGACACAGGAGTTACTCAGATGTATTGATTTGAATGTGAAAACAATAGCAAATCATTTGATATTACACAAAATTTCACCCTGAAATATTTGGTGTACACCACTGAATCTCAAAACCCAGTCCCCAGACCAGCAACATCAGTATCACTTGGGAATTTATTAGAAATGAAAACTCTCAGGCCCCACCTCCTAACAAAATGAATCTGAAACTCTAGGGTAGGGCCCAGCAATTTCTATTTTAATAAGCTTTTTAGGTGATTCTGATGCACATAAAATTTGGGAACCACCAGTATGGTCTACAGACACTGCTTGTTCTGGGAAATCAAAAAGAATACGGAGGATGGAGAAACCAGGAAATGCTTCACCAGGAGGCAGCAGAGTGAGACTTCCAGTTTTCACAACACAGTGAAGATGATCAGAGAACCTGAATCACTGATGGCTATCATCATTATGATTCAGCGTATAAACACACGGTCTGTGTTTATTCTGACATCATTCAAATAAGAAAAATGAGGGTTCATGTAGTTTTTCTAGATAAAGAAAACAATAGGAATGAGAGAATCCTTTGGGGAGCAAAAAAATATTAAAGTGTGGTCGGGTTTGTGAGGTGAGAGCAAAATGGAACATGGAAAGAACGGTTCTCTGGCAGAATCTGGCCACAGCTAGCTAGAAGCTTATTAATAACATAGGAAGACTATACCGCCAGGCCTCCCTGTGGTTACACTGGGACCTTATAACTGGGATCTAGCCAACATAATATAGTTTGCAGTGAAATTTGCCACATCTAGGCCTCTGTGTGATCTGGCCCACTTTTGCCCCTACTGCAGAAAGAGTGAAGTTTTGACAGAGGCATCATCACACCATTGAAAGAGCCTACATCCCCACATCACTGCTTGAAGAAATGCTGCCCATGAGAGCTACCTAGGCAACAGTAGACCAACAGTAGCAGGGGTGAAAATCAACCCTGTATTGAGTTAAACTCCTGAAATTTTGGAGTTATTTATGACTATAACATAGCCTAACTTATTCTGATTGAAACACTCTAGAAATAACCAAGATGGCAATGGCGTGTTCATGACATTCAAAAGCAAGATTCAGCAAAGCCAAAGAAGAACTAGAAGATTCTACTTTTCAGTGGTTGGACCTGTCAATTTCCCAAGAGCACTGCCTTTTTAATGTACAATTTTAGCCAATGGTCCTCTTTCCCCTCATTTACAACTATAATTCAGTAGCCATGCACAATGAGTTCTTCATATCCAGACAAGTAACCCTCAGAAGACTACCTCCTTCTAAAGAGACTTAGCCTTTCTGAGTGTATAATGAAGCAGATTATTTCCTCTTAAGACCTTTCCAAGTGGACTGGATTTGATAAACACTTTCAATCCAGCAGGAAGAGACAGTAGTGCTTCACAATTTTTAGAGTTGAAGGATGATAATTTTGACCATCACTGCATGATCTTTCTTTGTCTTTCTATAAGTAACCAAGTCTTTATATAATGATACAAGATAATAAAATGATTCAACCAGGGTTTGGTCAGAAATATAGAAGCCACTTTAGGTATCTCAATTAAGAAGAGATTAAATACAGGAAAATGGCAGCTTCCATAAACATTGTAAGGGTTGCAAAGACAATGGTTAGGAGGGCTGCTAGCTTTCAGGAAATCAGAAAAGTCAGAATCAAATGATTTCAGCTACCTGTAGCTTCACTAGATAGTCTTTGGGCATAGCCCCAGAAGCAGCAGAAAGCTGCCACCAATGAAATCAGTTGCCTGTCCTACTGAAGTGGCTTTTCAGGAGGACCCCAGAAGCCACTCACAAAAACCCACATCTGCCATCTGCTGCCACTCACACACGTTTCCATAGTTAATGCTAGAGAGAATGACTTGAACCTTCCAGATTCCTTCTAGACCTCACCAAAGTGACTCTCATTTGCACATTCTAACTGGAACCCTGCTGATTAGGAGTTTGAGATATGTAATTTCCAGGATTTTAGCCCCAAAATACAAAGAAAGGGAAAGGAAGAAGAGCAGGAATATTAACAGACAATATCTAACTCAAATAATGAGTTACGTAAATGAAGGAGACTAGAGTGGACATAAGGCCAGTTAAACAATCTATAAACAACCTGTGGGATGTGGTATTTGAGACTTGGACAATGCCAAAGTAGACCATGGGCTATGGTCAGTTAGGCAGTGGTCTCCAAATACACGGTTTTCCCAGAATTTTGGTTGAGATTCTATTGGCAGGAACTAACAAGACCCAATTCTTGTTAAACTTGAAAACTTTTTAAAAGCTCTACTACTTGGTCATTTGATCTCTGTTATGCCAATCAGTTCATAATAGAAACCCAACTGAGGCTAGCTTAAACATGGCTAGAGATCCTGGAATTCAGGAGGTAGTGTCTAAGCTAGTCTTCTTCTTCCATCTCATACCTCTGTTTTTAACTCTTGGCTTTACATTCCTGAGCAACCCACTATGTAGCAAGCAAAATGGCCCTGACAGGTTCTTAGCTGCCCCGGTTTGGCAATCTCAATGGAAAAAGAGCTTCTTTCTCTACAACCACTCCCAAGGAAGACTTTGATTGCTCTGCTTGGGTCAAATGATTACACATTCATCCCTGAGCTAAAATCTTTGGCCATATGGATGGGTTTCTCTCATTGGTCATCCTGCAAAAGGTGGGTTCCAATGATTGATGGTGTCCCAAGTACCATAGAGAGTGCAGAAGGTGTCCCTTCACCAAAGGAACAAAGAAGACTAGGAAACCATTCTGAGAGAACAGTCTACTTCAGTTGGGCTGGGTGGTGATAATAGGCAGAACAGACATACTAGAAAAGCCAAGAGAGGCCAGATTTATGCACATGATAAAAGATGAGGAGTTATCTAGAAGGAAAGAGGTGGGAAAGGAAAGGAGACTGCAAAAGAGGGGGCAGAGAATGAAAGGAAATGAAGAAGAAAGAAAGAAAATGGAACAGAATCTCAAGTCTCTTTTTCCTTTTCCTTTTCTCTCTTTCTTCCTCTTCCTTTTCTCCTTTCCCCATCATTTATCTCCTCACTCAGCTTTCCCCTCTGAGACCTCAGTAGTGCAAGTTCCAGGACCCTGACAGGAACTGAAAAGATTACTTACTTGTTGTCAATAATATTCTCTTAGATTATGAACTTTTAGTTCATAGAGCAAGATTCAGATTTCCTCAATGTTGGCCAGATGTCCAGCTCAGAACAATCAATCAGCCATGTTCTGGTGGGCAAGGCAAGGGCTGGCAGAGACCTAGCCCCATGTCTCAAAAGACACAATCCTGAGACACGAATGCACCCTTGTATACCACAGCTTAACCAGTCACCTGGTCATGTCTATGTTGACATTGTCCTCTGGAGCTTTCCATACCAGAGAATTGTGTACTAAGCATGGGAATATAAGTTGAAGAAAGTGAGCTTAGGCCACTGCTATCGCTGCATCTCTCCTGTATCTATAAACATTTTGACTTTTTAAATTGTGGCTCAGATAAAAGTAGGAAGGAAACAGGCCAAACAGCAAGCTCTGGATTGGTTGTTGACAAGAGAATGCTGGAAAATTGCTACATAGAAGGTAGCATGGTATCCATATTTCTTCCTAAAGGGAAATTCATTTTCAGCTCAGACTTCAGTTTGACAACAGGAACAAGTTTTCAAAAACTACCTCCATGACTAAAGCACAGGAAATACCACACATAGGAGGAAAAAAAAAAACAACATAGCAAACAATGAGCAAATGTGAATATTTTACAAACAGAACAGGAAATCATCCGCAGTGAAGAAAAACTGGCAGGAGAATTCTTTCTGGCACACATTGTTCCTGGGCTTCCCACTGGCAGCTGTCCTCAAGGGGAAGAAGACCTGCCATGCCCACTCCTTCACCTGCTTGCCATAAGATCCCCAAATTTCAAACCAGAGCTCATCAGACTTGCATGCATATATATGGGTCAATTTCACACTACTTTGTGAGCCAGTAGACAGAAAGAGGGATTAATAGGAGCCAGGCCCCTTTTTCAAGGCTGAGAGCTAATCAGAGTCCTGCTCCTCATTCCTACAAGGCACCATGTCTCTGGCCACATGCCTTCTGGCTCATCCCATATGTCTCCCCCGCGGCACAACTATTGTTTTCCCAGAATCAACCTGAAAACTAAATGGTTTCAAGACTCCTTTTCTATTTTTTTTATATTAGCTAGTCTTTCCATATATGCAGGTTTCCTTATTCCTCTTCCCAATTTGCCCTTCCCCCTCCCTAGAACTTACCTTTTTTTCTATTCTGCTCTTAAAGCAGGGAACTTGGGAGCTAGGGAAGTTGAAGTTTGTTAAATCATTTAATATGGAACGGCGGAAATACATTCAATCAGAAAAGGATGGAGTTCACATTTCACTCTTTAACCCAGATTCAGACAACACCAAAGCACAAAAAGAGAGAAGGAGGTCTCAGAATTTACCAAAATCTCTTGGTGTATTAGAACTATTTGTGCGTGTGTCTGATTCCTCCACTAGGCTACACATGCGATACAGAGCAGCTTTTGCTTACTTGTCCTCGTATCCTTAATAGTACCTAGCACAAAGCTTTGTTTCAATACACAAATAGTGTGCGGAATGGAATAGCAGGTGACATGCACAAAAAACACAAAACAGATTAGCTGAATAAACATGTGTTCGTCTATTGCTTCAAGTGGAAAATTCCACTCCAAATGGCTGAGCAGCAACAGGGCAAAATGAAAACTATACTAAGATTTGTTCATTAAGATCCTCCAGAATTAAGTGAAACCACATGGTCATGTGCCCCTCTCACCCCCCACCCCCACCCCCAGCATTCTGTTTTACAGCACAAACACCAGGCCTTTGGCTTAGCTGCCTTGGCTTCCCATCTGAAAATGAGACAACTCTTATTTTTACCGGCCTCGTCACAGCTGTGTCACGTGAGTCTTGGTCCATATGCACATGCTGCCCCATGTTCTTTTCCTGCTCACGCCAGGCCAAAGGGACCAAACTGCTCCCTGGAAACCCCATTCTCGTTCCTTCCAGTGACTTGAATACCAATGCTCTCCTGGAAAGCTGCTCCCTGAAAGAGTTAAAGTGTCTCTTTTTAAAAACAATCATAGAGGAGCAGATGGCACATTTGCTAACTGAGAAGATGTTGCTCTCACTTGGGTCTAAATTCCCTCCCTCCACCTGGCATCCCAGGCAGCTGTGTCAGCTCCATCTGCCCACCTTGAATTCATCAGGTGAATGCTCCATTTCCTTAATTGAGGTTAAGCTAACCCAAGTAATCAAAGACAGGTATGGACTGTTTCCTGTCAAAGCCATGCCTCTGATTATATGATACCAACAGCTAATACTGCACTCAGCCACACTTCGGTGCATGAAAGGCTTAACACAGTGAATGAAGAGATAGATGAAGATGACAGGCAAGCCACCATTCAAGGACTCATGAGCAGACTACAGGTGCCATTCTTCCTCTTTAATGTAAACTCCTGGGAAAACATCCACTCACGCTCAAGAACTTTGATAGTTAACATACTTCAAATCCTGCCTGGGAAGTCCCAAGCCACCCTCCTACCAGGCAAGTCTTGAGGGAGTCAATGACCTGCCTTGCTCAGTGGGAGACCTCAGGGACCCTGCTGCCATATGAGGGCATCTCTGGCTGATAGCCGGGCTTCCAGATTAGCCCTATATTCATTAATTGAGTGGTCCATTGTCCTAGGCACCGGGAATACAATGGAGATAAGATTGACAAAGTCGAGTGTCTCACAGTGCCAACATTTTAGGGGAGGGACAGATAATTAATAGGTACAAACAAATGAATGTGACCATTCAGTCAGTGACACTAATTCTGAAGAAAGCAGATTAATATAGTGCTGAAGATAGGACAGGGGTGGGGGAGTAACGGAGAAAGCAAAGTCTACAGGGCAGCTAAGTAACGGGCTCTATGGGAAAGACCTGGACAATCCTATTCTGAGGGCTGTGGTCCCCTGAGCAAATGCCATTTTGGAATAAAACTTTGGTTCTTTGCCCACCAGATTCTCCCCTCAAAGTTGCCGAAACCACGATGGTAGGTCATACATATATAGCTGGCTAGTATAAGTATTATTTGTCCCAAATACTCATGAAATAATAGTAAAAGTAGTATATAGATTTGTCCAAAATGAAAAAACAAATTATATAGCAACATTCACCAGTCAAACTGAAAAAGGAAAAGAAAGAAAGAAAGAAAAAGTGACCTCTTCTATCTCTTGGGAGAGTTAAGAAACAAGGCAAATAAGTAGAGACAAAGATCTACTCTCAACAGAGACAAATTACCGAGTGTGTTAGCTGGGAAGCTGGCTAGGGCATTAATCTATAAAAGAAGGCTCACAGAGTGAGCAACGTGGTGCTATTTAACTCCAGATTCCAGATGTGACTTTATAGGCTAAAGGTAAATTGCACTCAAATACATGCTCACTCATGTTCAATACATAAATAAAGGCCTTGGTGTAAATTACAACATGTTAGGGAACAAACGGTACTTGTTACTTATAACTCCCCACTGCCTTCTAAGGAAGGTGGGCTTGATACCTGGAGGATTTACTAAGTGCAAGCTTCATTCTCAGTGTAATCATCTTTGTAAAAACTTAGAGAAATATTAAATATTGGGGACATTTCAAGTAAAAAATAAAGAGCAGCATGTTTAAACAGCAAGTTCCCTCACCTATCTGGGAGATACCATGACCTCCAAAATGATATCAGGCCCAAATCATTTAAAGATGCTACTTAATTTTTCCAAAGTATGGGGAAAAAAAGAGAAATCTTTCCAAGGAATTCTCAAGGCTAACATTTTTCCTGAAACCAAAATAAAAGAATAGTAGGACAAAAGAATAATACAGCACCATCTTATATTCTAACATATCTGATGAATCCTAAATATGATAATAAATTGATTGTATGAAAAAATAATAATTATAGCCCAAGCAAGTAGACTTTATTCTAGGAGGGCAGGAACAGTTCAATATTAGGGAATTCGTTAATGTTATTTCCAGCACAGAGTAAAGAAGAAAAACCTTACCATCCTCCCAACAAAAGATAGAAAAACATTTGATAAAGCTCCATATTTATTTCTTATTTTTAAAAAACTTCAGTGGCATCTGGGTGGCTCAGTTGGTTAAGTGGCCAACTTCGGCTCAGGTCATGATCTCCCGGTTTGTGAGTTCGAGCCCTGCGTTGGGCTCTGTGCTGAGAGCTCAGAGCCTGGAGACTGCTTCAGATTCTGTGTCTCCCTCTCTCTCTGACCCTCCCCTGCTCACGCTGTCTCTCTCTCTCTCTCTCTCTCTAAAATAAACATTTTAAAAAATGTAAACTTCAAATAAAGCAAAAAGAAAAGGAAACTTTCTTTTTTTTTAATTTTTTTTTAATGTTTTATTTATTTCTAGGAGAGAGAGAGAGAGAGACAGTGTGAGCAGGGGAGGGTCAGAGAGAGAGGGAGTCACAGACTGAAACAGGCTCCAGGCTCTGAGCTGGCAGTCAGCACAGAGCCCGACGCGGGGCCCGAACCCACGAACCGCGAGATCATGACCTAAGCGAAAGTCGGACGCTTAACGGACTAAGCCACCCAGGCGCCCCGAAAAGGAAACTTTCTTAAGATAAGGTATCAACCTACAATAAATTTCATGTACTAAAATTTTAGAAGCATCACCATTAAAATCAGAACAAGCTAAGAATGATCAGAATCACTAGAATTATTCAGCATTGTTCTGAAAGACCCAGCCAATGCTATAAGATGTGGAAAGAAAATAAGAAATATGAACATTTAAAAAGAGATAGGGGTGCCTAGGTGGCTCAGTCAGTTAAGCGTCCAACTTTGGCTCAGATCATGATCTCACCACTTCTGGGGTTGAGCTGTGAGCATTGAGCTCTGTGTTGACAGCTCAGAGCCTGGAGCCTGCTTCGGATTCTTTGTCTCCCCTTCTCTCTGCCCCTCCCCCACTCGCACTCTATCTCTCTCTCAAAAATGAATCAATGTTAAAAAAATTTTTTTAATAATAAATAAATAAAAAGAGATAAAACTTAGCACATGATATAATTTTCTATTTAGAAAATCTGTATTAGGACACTTTCTTCCACTTGACATAAAAATGAATTATATATGATTAAATACCTAAAATTTTAAAATACAATTATACTTTTATAATCTTGGGATAGATCATAAACTCACAAACTAACTCACTTATAATTTTATACTCTAAGCCATTTAGGAAATCCAAAATCAACACAGGAAAAGATTGACAAATTAACCACTTAAAATTTTAAACTTCTTACTAAATGAAACCAGTAAATTTGCAGGATACAGAATTCATACCCAGAAGTGATGATCTTTCCATACACTAATTACAAAGTAGCCAGAAAGAATTAAGAAAACAAGCCCATTTACTACTGCACCAAAAATAATAAAATACCTATGAGTAAACTTAACCACGGAGATGAGAGACCTGTACTGTAAAAATTGTAAAATGTGGTTGAAAGAAATTGAAGACAACACAAACAAATGGAAAGATATACCATGCTCATGGATTGGAAGCATTAGGATTGTTTAAATGTCTATACTACCCATAGCTGTCTACAGTTTAAATGCAATCTCTATCCAAATATCAACAGCGTTTTTCACAGAACCAGAACAAATATTACTAAAATTTGCATGAAACCTCAAAAGATCATGAATAGCCAAAGCAATCTTGAATAAAGAAGAACAAACCAGAGGTATCACCAGATTTCAAGATATATTACAAAGCTATAGTAATAAAAGTTTGGTATTGGCACAAAAATGGACACATAGATCTATGGAACAAAACAGAGAGCCCAGAAATAAATCCATACTTATATGGTAAATTAATCTAAGACAAGGAGGCAAGAAGATACAATGGGGAAAAGACAGTTACTTCAATAAATGGTGCTGGGAAAATTGGACAGCTACGTTACTTTTTTCTAGGAGTCTCCCTTGATTTTCAGAACAAGTTATGATCATGCTCCAAGTTTCCCAAAGAACCACCATCTTGTCTGTGGACAGCAATTGAGTTGGCATTGTCCGTGCTATTTTATTGGATTCCTCAACGAGACTAAAATCCCCTAGAAGGCAGCAATCCCCAAATCTGCCTATAGGTTCAGTGGTTTGCTACAAGGACTCACAGAATTCAGAAAGACTGTTATACTTGTGGCTGAGACTTATTATAATGAAAGGGTAGAGATTAAAATCAACAAGGCAAGAAGCACATGGGCAAAATCCAGCAGACACCATATGTGAGCCTCACATAACTTTCCCAGTGAAGTTACATGGATGGTGTTTAATTCTCCTGGCATGTGTGACAACATGTACAAAGTCTTGCTAGCCAGGGTATGTTACACAAGTGTTGGTGATGATAAGGTAGGTATGAAAAATCCATGACCTTGACTACTCAGTCTCCAGCCATTCCTCCACCCCAAGGGCAAAATGATACAGCATGGCTCAGGACCCCAGGCAAACAAAAACAGGCATTTACCATAAAGCACATGTTTAGCATAAAGTATCTGGTTTGGCCCAAAGTCTCAGATATACAAAGATGTTTATCAGGCAGGATGTTCCAAGGGCTCACAGGTTGTCTTCCAGAAGTTGCTCAAGGTCTGGTTCTTTCTTTGGAAAATGTAAGATTTAAGGACCCCAAACCTGCTGAATTAACCCTTTACTGCAGATCAGATATTGTTTCTTGTTTACTATCACATTCCCAAAGCAGAATACTTCCTAGAGTACATTAGGTGCTTATTATTACTGAGTTAAGTTGAAAATCAAGAAAAATTACTTTAACTGTCCACGTGCACAATTTTTCTCCAATATTTTATTTGGTAAAATGTGAAACCTAATATATAGTTTTAAAAATAGCACAATCAGGGGCGCCTGGGTGGCTTAGTCAGTTAAGCGTCCGACTTTCGCTTAGGTCATGATCTCACGGTTCGTGGGTTCGAGCCCCGCGTCAGGCTCTGTGCTGACTGCCAGCTCAGAGCCTGGAGCCTGTTTCAGTCTGTGACTCCCTCTCTCTCTGACCCTCCCCTGCTCACGCTGTCTCTCTCTCCTAGAAATAAATAAAAACATTTAAAAAAATAGCACAATCAACCCTTGTAGAACCTGCACCTTTATTTATCAATCACCAATCACTAATTCATACCGCACCAAGTTCACAACATTTGCATTGTCTGTGCCTGTGTGTGTGCATGGACTTATGTTCGCTGAACCACTGAAAGTGAGTGGCAGACATCACAGCACTGCACTCCTAAGTACTTAAGCATTTATCTCTATGAAAAAGAGTATTCTATATAACTCCAATACCAGTATCATACCCAAGACAGTTAACATCGGAAGAATAATATCCTATGACATGCAATCTACGTTCAGGTTTCTATAATTATCCTCCAATATGCTCTTACAGTGATTTTCTTTAAGTAACATCACGTAGTAAATTTGCTTAAATCTTAACATTTCCTCCACTTTTTGTTTTCCTTCTATGACACTGACATTGACATTCAAAAACACTAGGTTAGCTGTCTTGTAGCATCTGAAAGAGTCTGAATCTGTTTCTTCATGATTTCATGCAGGTAAACATGTTGACAAAAATACTACATCAGTACAGTCGTTTACATCCCAGTGCATCATATCTGATGCCACATATCAATTCCTCTCATTATAAGGACAAATATAAATATAAATTCCATGTCATATATCAGTATCAAGCTCCATATAAGGTTGATCCCTTTCATAAAGTAGTATCTAACAAATCACTCCATTGGAAAGGTGTATCTTCCCCCTTGGAAACTGATAAGTAATCTGTGAGGTTGGGAGGGAGGCTGGTGGATATTCTACCCACATTTTAGCAACAACTAATGATCCCATCCTTGTATATGTTGAATACTATCCTGGTGGCTGTAAAATGGTGCTTTTTAAATCTATCACTTTTTCCTCATGTATTAACTGAAATTATTCTATAAAGAAGAGCTTGTCCTCATAATCATAACTATCACTATGGACACATGTATTTATTTAATGTTTCATAATCCATTTACTATCATCATTCTTTTTCATGCTCAAGTTAGAGGAAAAGTGTGTTTAAATGATAAAGCCATGAAGATGGCTATGAAGCAGCTAATTTCATTTTTAATTGCAGTATAATAAACATATATGAAATTCACATAAGTGTCCAGATTGATAAATATCCACAAACTGATCATGCACCAAGATCAAGAAATAGATATTACCAGCACCCATAGAAGCTCTCTCTGTATCTCCTTCCAGACAGTACTCACTATGAAGTATATTGACCTCTATGTAGATTAGGGTTTTTTAATTTTACACCTTATATAAGTGGAATCATACAACATGTACTCTTTTGTGTCTGTCTTCTTTTCTCAAAACTATGTGAGATTTACCTGAATTATTATGTGTAGCTATCAATCATTTATTCTTGTTGCTGTATAGAAATCCATAGTATGAATATATCATAACTTATTTATTCATGTCACCATTGACGGCCAATTCAGTAGTTTCAAGCTTTTGGCTGTGAACATTCTAATATGTATTTTGATATGTCTTTTGATAGGTCTTCTATAATGAGTCTTTTGATGAACATACATATACCTTTCTGTGGGATAACTAAAAGTAAACTTGCTAGAGCATAGTGCATGCATATATTCAGCTTTAGTAGATCCTGCTAATAGAACAACTATTATTTACAAAGAACAATGTCATCTACTATGAAACTAAGGGATAAGATATCCCTATGAACTTCAAACTAATAGCAGATGAAAACAAACAAATAACAGTTGCAAAATCCACATGGCTTCAACTTAAAACAAAATAGATGAGCCCAACTGTAGATCTATTTGGTGGCAAAAACACAGAGAACGATGTCAAAATTAGAAAAGAAGTAATTTGACTATACCCTCCAGTGGTATATACCCTAGGGGAAAAAAGAACTATTAGACATCTTTGACAGTTTTGATTAATCGTTAGAGGGGGGATTGATATTGTTATTGTGAAACTGTTATGAATGGCAATGTGAAACAAAGTAAATGAATAATACTGTACAATCATTGAAAACTGGGAATTTGGGGCGCCTGGGTGGCTCAGTCAGTTAAGTGTCTGACTCCGGCTCAGGTCATGATCTCACAGCTAGTGAGTTCAAGTCCTGCATCGGGCTCTGTGCTGACAGCTTGGAGCCTGGAGCCTGCTTCAGATTCTCCCTCTCTCTCTCTACACCTCACCTACTCACTCTCTCTCTCTCTCTCAAAAATATAAACATTAAAAAAAAGAAAACTGGGAATTTAGGCAAGACTGGAAGAAGATTTAGATGTAGCTTGATGAGGTTAGGTAGAAACAAAACCCTGTAGTCCTGAATTAGATTTGAAAGTTTCAATACAAACTCATAATAATTTTCTTTTAAAACATATGTCACATCATTCTCCACTGAAAAATCATGCAAAAATGAGGAATCCAACAGCAATAAGCACTTCTGGTTCCTATAGTATGTTCTCGAAATATCAGTTCTCACTAAAAGAAACCAAAACTCTTTGAAGAAGTGGCTAATTCTAAGTCTGGAGCAGGAAATGTTCATGATAAGCCTAAAATTAAAACATTATGACGGAAAACAAAGAGATTATTAAAGATTACCACCATGGTATCAAAAGGACTCGGGGACCACTTGAATATACTCCTCCTGGCCTAAGAGGGAATAATCTGAGTGACAATTTGGATAATAATTCCAAAAGATTGAAACATATTTGATATTCAATCCATAAATTCATAACAATACCAAAACCTTATTCATTCCACATAGAGAATGCTTAGGAATTATCTCAAAGTAATCATAATCAATGAGAGAAATTTTCTCTTTATAGAATGATTCCAGCTTCTGATTTCAGAATACTAAACAAAGAAGGGATAGAGCACCTGCATGACTCAATCAGTTAAATGTACAACTTCAGATTTCAGCTCAGGTCACAATCTCATGAGCTTGTGAGTTTGAGCGCTGCATCAGGCTGTGCAATGGCAGTGGGGTGGTTGCCTGCTTGGGATTCTCTCTCCCTCTCTCTCTGCCCCACTCCTGCTTTCTCTCATTCCCTCTCTAACATAAATAAGCAGAAAGAAAGAAAGAAAGAAAGAAAGAAAGAAAGAAAGAAAGAAAGAAAGAAAGAAAGAAAGAAAGAAAGAAAGAAAGAAAGAAAGAAAGAAAGAAAAAGTGATTGAGAGAGAAAGAGAGGGAGGGAGGAAGGGAAGGAGGGAGGGAGGAAGGAAGATCAAATTAGAAGATCATTATTCCATATCACTTAATGAATTAACTAATGATCATCAATGGTTGCTGACATTACAAGAGACTAGACATTATTTTTCTCCTGGTGGAAGTACACACCACTATCTGTAAAGTTGTTTTGCCAAAATTGACCCTTAATCTGATTAACTTTCTAGACTGAACTACTAATAATGAGGATATACGGAGGACTAAGGAACAAGTTACAATACACAGCATGGACACAATAAGCACATTATTGGGAAACTACATGACAAAGGACTTTGCTTCTTCAAAAAAATATATGCAAAGAAAGAAAATGGACTGGAAATACAGATTAAAAAATACTTAAGAGACCTCATTTTGGTCCTGTTTCAAACAAACTGCAAATAATAAACCACTGGCTGATTATTCAGTGCTATTAAAGAATTGTTGTTTTTAGGAAATATATAGTGATGGTACTGTGATTATATGTACAAAGGAGAGTCCTTGTCTTTTAGAGACATATCCAGTAATATTTACATGTAAAAATAATATGATATCTAGAATTTGCTTCCAAAACACCAGGGAAGAAATATGGACTAGGAGGTAGAACTGAGGTGTGTTCAGAAAATGATAACTGTTGAATCTGGGAGATGTGTACATGTGGGGGGGTTATACTGTTCCATTTTTGGATGTGTTTAAAACTCTTTTTAAGAGTTCAAAAATACTAACCTATGTGAAAAAGAAGTGAATTTGAGTTGGCCCTGAAGAATAGGATGTACAGTCCCCGGATTTCATTCTGTATTATTCTTCTGGGAAAAATAAATCTTATGATTTTAACTTGTCTCATTGTTCTTTTCCCAAGTCTCTGAATTTAGTGAAGCTTCACTTTCTGTATTTCAGCAAAACAATTTGTTTTCTCATGAAAGAAAACCAGTAGTAAGTAACTTGACAGATTCCTTTAAGTTCCTTTCCCAACTCTTTCAGCCTCAATATCAGGAACACCATAAAGTATCCTTTTTGGGTTTTCTCCCCCATAAACTGGTTCTTTTAGTTCAAGACACACATTCGACATTGGTTCATGCATCACCACTCGTTTTAGTTATTTTTAATAATGTAATAAGCACCTACAAACTTATCACCCAAAACAAAAAGCCAGGACCTTAAAGGAAATCTACAACTAGTCATGTCTTGTCTCAAATTCCTGCCTCCCCCGTACACCAGCCCAAAGTAATCATGGTCCTAAATTCCATACCTATCATTCCCTGGCTTGTCTTTTTATACAGTTTACTTGCATCCATTTTAATAAAAAGAAGATCATGTTATAATATTTTGAGACCTACATTTTTCACTTAATAGTACATCATCAAGATCCATCCATATTTTAAAGTTACTCCTGTAGTTGTTTGTTTTGACTATTGTTTAACATGGCATTGTACAAATACTCCCCACTTACTCATCTAGTCTCTGACTGCTGGGCATTTGGGTTGTTTGTAGAGCTGCACTCTAATCAAAGATGTTATGAACCATCTTGCATATTTCCCCTAGTTGTACAAGCTTGTGAGTTTCCCTCGGGTAGGTTCTAAAGAGTAGAGCTGATGAGTGATAAGGGATGATGATGCTTCCCCCTCACTTTCCACCTGAAAATTCTTTCCTGCAGGAACACAGCCTTGTGCTTGTAGCAGGACGGGGACCCTGCTATGCTTTGGTCTGGTTTGTTGCTGGCTCTTTTTTTTAGGTCTTGTTTTTCCAGCCCTGTGGTAATCTAAGAGATTTGTTTTCACATTTAGTGCTTCAGAATAATTGAAGAAAAAGTACTAGCAGAAACGTTCTAAGCTTGAAGAGCTTCAGGCATCTTTAATTGGCAGAACTTTTTCAGTCAAAGTGATAGAAATTAAACTGACTGCTAACTATCTGCATTTCTTTCGGGTGTTGTAATCAAGAAAAAAAATATATGACCTTCCTCTCCATATACACAGACATCAAATCTATTTCGACTTTCATTTGAAAACACAATATTGAAACAAATTCATCTTGATCTTTTTTTCTGTTGTGTTTACTTTTCCCCCCTGCTTCTTTCTTTTGAGAGGAACAGATTTTTAAATCAGTAACTCTTGGGGAGCTCCTGACATCTGTGAATCTCTTCAAGCTAAATTCTTCTCATATTTTATGACATGAACAAAACTGCTTGAGGAAATTAATAATTTGCTCCCTGACTTGAATGAGAAATTGAGTAAGGAATGTAGGATTTTTCCACCCATTTGCAGAAGACCTATACCGTATGCTCACCTTAAGTTAACTATCACCTCAAGAATCAGGTGCTGGCTGGCTTATGTGGGGGAATTTTTTTCCTCTTTATTTCAATCAGGGAAAGAGAACATGAGTACTTGAAAATTCATAATATTAACAGTCTAATTAGAGTTTCTTAAATGCTGTTTTAAATTAGGATAATTTTAAATTATTGGCTGTGACAACTATATAAACATAAAATGCTTTAATTAGAGACTTGTTTGTGTGAGGAAAGAAATCTACTCAAAGCATCAGTCTGTCACTCTGCATTAACTTCCAACAGCCATGGATTCCCACTGGACCACTGAATCTTAGCAATAAGTCTATACCCATCATCGGCTCTCTACATTCTAATCCTCTCTTGTTTGTGGCTAGGTTTCTGCTCTTTAAAGAAAGAACTCAGGGCAACAAATTCAAGTTGAATTCTCATTCAAATTCATAACAACTCCTACTGTTTCAGAATTTGCTTAATGTTTCCTGGGCCTTCATAAATATCAGGCCATGTCCTTGATGAAATAAAGGCTGTGAGAGTAGCCCAGGCTGAAGGGTTGATAAAACAAACAAAAATAAAATCTCAGAGTTTCCCTCAAGTACTTATTAACTTTTTAGAACCACTTTCTCTTCTTAGAGTCTGATGAAAGCTGAGAACTCTTTCTCATCATCACAGAAAATAAAATCTATAATCACAAAAATGTTTGCATACAAATTCAGAGAACTTATGTAGCTCCTGAGGGACACATTTATCTTCCATCCTTGAATTCAGATTCTACCTCTGGTGAGATAGCATTTAAAATATTTATTAATCTGGGGGCGCCTGGGTGGCTTAGTCGGTTACGCGTCCGACTTTCGCTTAGGTCATGATCTCGTGGTTCGTGGGTGCGACCCCCGCGTCGGTCTCTGTGCTGACTGCCAGCTCAGAGCCTGGAGCCTGTTTCAGTCTGTGACTCCCTCTCTCTCTGACCCTCCCCTGCTCACGCTGTCTCTCTCTCTCTCTCCTAGAGATAAATAAATAAAAAATAAATTAAAAAAAATAAAATAAAATATTTATTAATCTGTAAAAATGTGTGGAATACTATCTGCCTGATGCTGTTCCGGAGGCTGGGAGTATAGCAGAAAACACAGCTAGACCTGGCCCCTGCCGCCACGAGGCTCATAATCTCATGGAGGAAACAGATATTAACTAAATGACCATGCGGACAAGTGTAGAATAGGAATTTTGCAAGAAGTACAAAAGGGAGAAGGGCTGAGTGCCATTAGAGCTGACAGATGGGGGTTTCACCCGATCAAGAAGCTTTCAGCAGAGACTCCCTGAGGTTACGACAATGGAACTAAGGTCTGAGTTAACAGGTGGAGGGATGGAAAGGATATTCGAAAGAGTGGGAACAGCAAGTTCAAAGGCCCTGTAGTAAGAGGGAACATGGTGTGTAAGACTGGCCGATCACAGAGAGACAGGAGTGAGGCACAAGCCTTTTCAACAAGGCTTGAGAAGATAGGCAAGGATAAATCATGCAGATCTTTACAGCCATGTTTTAAGATTTTTTTCCTTATTTTAGAGCAATGGGAAGTCATTTAACTGTACAAGGATAGTGACTGCAGGGAGAGCTTGGTTGGATTGAAGAGACATTTAGTTGGGATAATTAGCAGGATGCCATGGAAGACTGGCTCTTTCATCACGTGCCAATACATCATACAATGCTTGCTGCGTAGCAGGTGCTCAACAAATATCTGCTGGATGAATAAAGGGAGTGATAATCAATAAACATAAAAATATAAGTAAATCAAAAATATTTATGTAATTGTAATTGCTGAAAGAATGTGGGGTATAGAGATTGCTAAGGTAGAGATAGGTAAATAAAAACATAATGTGTCAAAGAAGAATTCAAGTTGACTTGACCTTGAATGAGGGGATGATGGTGTGGAAGGGTCTGGTTTGACTTATACGGGTTCTATAAAGTGACGATGGGTGAGTAAATTACTGTGAGCAGAAGTCAGATGAAGAACAATGAAAGATTCACTTTCGCTTCATATTTACCTTCTGTGAATGTGTAATTGCCTCAGGATGTGGCAAAACGATAATGATTTTGGAGGAAGATTTGCTAGAACATAAGAACAGCTTTAATAGCTGGTCCTGTGCACGTCTCCACAGTCCCCAAATCTCTCAATTTGGTACGTTCCTTTATTTCAAACACCAGAAAAGCAGACTGTTGTGTGGAAATGCCCATGGTTAAACTATTTTAGAAAACTAACAATCGATGTGGGAAAGAAGACCCTTGAGTTTCATGACTCTGACACAGCCACAGCCACTAGCGTCCAACCTGGGAGAGCCTTAATAAATCACTGTGGATATTGGCTCTTTATAAACCCAAATTATTCCCCTTGATTCCACTACATGGAAACAGCATGTGCATGATGAAACAGGACAAGCTCTATGTTTCCGTTTCTCTTCCTGACTGTATATAAAAATTCCCATAAGATTCTGTCCAGTTAATAAGGATGCAAATGAATGCACACATAAGGGAGATTCATTCTCACTTCTAGATTCTGTATGCATTGAACAATTTGGATCTTTATTACCTTTGACTTTTGCTCTTCGACAAAAAGTTAAACTAATGGCCATATTCACCATATATTTTGAAATCCACCTTTCAAAATTTTAGAAAGGGGACAGATTATGTGCCAGCTTCATCCTTTCAATACAGCTTTGTATCGGAAGCTTCTGTTTAGTGAAGATTACAGGTTTAAAGACAGGCTCATCAGTAAAGCTGGAGGCACTAAAAAGCCTCTGAATTTTTCAGAAGTGGAGGGGGGGACTCAGTAGCCACTGAATATTTTCACAGAGAGGTGGTAGCTCTTCTATTAGGATGAGAAATACAGTGCAACCAGTTTTTCCCCCATCACCATCCAGGCTTAGGTTTCTTGACATTTCTGCGAAAAGGTGCTGTGTTTAATTTCTCCCACGGTCTTATGATTTATGGGGTATGACTTAGTAACTATGTGGCTGGAGAAAAAATATAGAAATTGAAATCTCTGAATAAAGTGGAATGAAAGGCATCAGTCTGAACAAATCAGGGAATGGAAGGGCACTGCCAATTTTTCTGCTGTCATCCTTTACCCTGATGGCTTCACTAAAGCAGTAGGTTTGAAACTGCACCAAATAAAACTTTGATCTCCATTAGCCAACTAGTTGGCGATTTCCTGAGTTAAGTTTCTTTGTTATCTGTTTGGGCAGTAGCTTGACCTTTAGGCAGGTGGGAATAGTCGTTCAACCTTTGTGATGCGAATTGATAGCAGTGGAAATATAGTGCCAAATCTTAACACCCAGACAGCCCTCTTTGCAACCACTTCCCCCATCTTCACAAAAGAGTTCATCCTCAAAGTTGGTCCAATCCCACCTGCTGCATATATTTGAAACATTCCTTTGTGCATTCACCACAGAGATGTCTAACTCCAAATATATGACGGATGCTGTGTCAAAGATAGGTGCTAATAAATGGCTCTATGTAGACAAGGCGCAGACTAAAATTACCATTCTAATATACCCAGCTCTTAATTATCCACATTAATAAAGGAATCAAGGAGATAAATAGTCCAAAATAAAGGAAATACAAAAATAATTTATATTTGGCTTCAGTATTCATTATGTGATTTTGAGGGTGAGCAAATTAACTTTCTAATTATGACTTGGCTTTTCAGAATGAGTTTGTATTCTCAACTGGCATGTGTTGAAAGCCAGCTGGTGGTGTGCTAGAAGCCAAAAGAAATTTGACCCGGAATTTATAATTTTCAGCAAGTGATTCATCCAAATATTATCAAAAGTTGATTAGTTCTGCCATTTGGAGAAAGTCTATACCATTCTAATAACCTCTGGAGAGCAATGGTGTAATGTAAATTGCATAGATACAGCATTAGATACATTACCAGACATAACAGACCAAGAGAAGAGTATTACTAGAGATAGTTACTTGAATAGGAAAACACAACAATCCTAAATTTACATCTAATAGTATAACCCCAAAACACGTAAAGTAAAAAAGTTTCAAAGCTAAAAGAAGAAACAGACAAATATTTATCATAGTTGAAGAAATTAACACACATTTGTCAGTAAATGAGACAATAAGCAGACAACAAATCACTACGGATATTAGGAAGTTGAATAACCTATACAACAACTAGACCTAATTGACAATTATGGAAGACTACATTCAACAACAGCAGAATACACATTTCTTTTGCGTTCCTAAGGAACATGTACCCAAGTCTGAATTCGAGATCCTTCCGTAACATGTAAGCTAAAGTAAGTCACTTTCCTTCCATAAGGTTCAGCTTTCTTAATTTTGAAATGGAAAAAAGAATATTTGTTATAGAGAACTGCTGGGGAGATTAACTGAGAAATATAAATTAAAACACAATGTAAAAATGAAAAGTAGTACCCTCGTAACAGTTACCAATGCAGATCAAGACTATATAATTGGAAGAGCTTACAGACTGCAACAGGCTGAAAGAGTATGCTAGGGAATTTTTTTTCAGTGCTGACATTTGCATAGCACTATACTATTTAACTTACAGTCTACATTTTTTGTGAGTGGTTGGGAATGAAACTGTTATGGAAATAACAAGGCATTTTACAAATTCTGTTTCCCTTCTCTACATTTGCATTCATGGAACAATCAGATAGTACTTCAGATTAATTATCATTTTCATTTTCACCAGTTCACATCTATTTAGCTACTACTACTTGTTGAAATAAACAGAAAAAGTCAAATAACCTTTTACACAGATTCTTCCATTTTAAAATAAAAAAAAAACAACATTGTTAGGCTCTAAACCCAGTAAGCTTGAACAGTAAATTTGAAAAATTCTTCCTTGGTATTTTCTTTATTTTAATCTTTAATAAGTTACTCTCTAACAGTGTAACTGTAAGTAAAAAAAAGAATTAAAAATAAATCAATAAATAGAAGTGCATCTGTATTCCTAACCAATTTTATGCAGGGAACTATTGTGAGAACAGAATGAGACAATCATATTAGATAGAACAATGGACTCTGTAATACTCTCCTCAATATGCAAGAGGTTGTTGTTTATTCACCTGAGTTATTGAGAGTCTATTTCATCAGCCCTTCTATTCAACACACATGTACACACACAAATGTGTTATGGAGACAAAGCACACGAAGTACAAAATGTCTAGAAAAGACTGAGTAGAATAAAGGCTAAGGGGATGATGTCAAGAAGTCCTAGAGGTGGACATTATAGACAAGTTGCTACAATTATTCAATTCATTCTGTTTGATCTAAAAAACCGAAAATATCAGGGCACTGGGATGGCTCAGTAGATTAAGCGTTCGACTTCAGCTCAGGTCATGACCTCGTGTTTGGTGGGTTCGAGCCTTATGTCAGGCTCTGTGCTGACGGCTCAGAGCCAGGAACCTCCTTGGGATTCTGTGTCTCCCTCTCTCTCTGCACCTCCCCCACTCATGCTCTGTGTCTCTCTCTCTCAAAAATAAACATAAAAAATTAAAAAATAAATACAAACAAAAATACCAAGACTATTTCACTGGATGGAGCAACCAAATTTGATAAAGGTAAAGATATAGTCTCCAAGACGTTGAAAGGGAATCATTAGGACAGCAGGGGAAGAGGCAGGACGAGGCTGAAACAATGGCTCCAGGCTCACTTGGAGTATCTGAGCCCCTAACGGGCCCGGCATGGTAGTGAAATCAAAACAAAGTCCTCAAGAAATCTATGTGTGTTTGTATCGCAATCAAAACTTTCTCAATTTGCTCTCCCCGGGCAATCAATGTTCTAGCAAAGTTAGGAGAGTTTTCCCACTCTCAGTAATGTAAAGTCGAGTTTTGCCCATGAGCTAATGTTAAAGCAAGTTCTAGTTTGATCGTTTGCATGATGGGCTTGAGGGAAGCTGTAAGATGTATTTGACACATATTTAGAAGAACTCTGATGATCTTCCTGAGCTTCCGCAAGTCTCACGGAAACTAGGTCTAATCTCGGTCCCTGCCCAGTGAACTGTACTTGTGCCAGTAGTTAAAGACACAAAATTGCATGTAAAGAAATTATACCTGACTTTTATGTTCAAATGGAATTATGACACTTTACATCTTTATGAGGATTTCTTTCTTTTTTTTATAAATAGTTTATTGTCAAGTTGGTTTCCATATAACACCCAGTGCTCATCCCCACAAGTGCCCTCCTCCATGCCCATCTCCCCCCTCCCCCCTCCCCCCCA
>NW_027532203.1:11917969-11943728 GCF_008692635.1 Crocuta crocuta | reverse complement strand
CTCCCCCCCACACCCATCAGCCCTCAGTTTGTTCTCAGCATTCAAGAGTCTCTCATGGTTTGCCTCTCTCCCCCTCTCCCACTGTTTCCCCCCTTCTTCTCGCCTACAGTCCTCCATTAAGTTCCTCCTAATCCTCCTATACGTGCAAACATATGATATTTGTCCTTCTCTGCCTGACTTATTTCGCTCAGCATAACACCCTCAAGGTCCATCCATGTTGCTACACATGGCCAGATTTCATTCTTTCTCTTTATGAGGATTTCTAATGTATAAGTTGTTTACTACCATAATTGCTTACCGTTCATTATGTTTTTGTTTCCTGGTTTTGTTCATGAACAATACACCAAGACAGGCCTGATTAATCCCAAGATACAAATTAAAAACATGAGGCTGAGTGGTTAAATGGAGGCAGTTCTCAAAATTTCATGATGAAACATCTCTAAAGTCAGAGAAAAATTAACTCTCAAGAGTCCAAGAGTATAACCCAAAGCAGTCCTGCAAGGTATAAATTACCCTTGGGATTGTCTCTTTCCCTGTCTCTCTGCCTCTTCCCTGCTCTCTCTCACACTCTCTCTCTCTCTTAAAATAAATTTAAAATCTTAAAAAAAGTTCTTCAAATTCAAGTAAATGGAGTCAAATAGAAATAATAAAGAAAGGCATTAAGAACTATGTGTGGGTATATATAAAAACATTACTTTTTAAATCAACAATATTAGTAATGTCTTATGGAATTTTTCAGATGGCAAATCAATAAAATATATGATATAATAGCACAAAGAATGGAAAAGCATAACTAAACTTTTATAAATTTCCTGCATATTGAGGAGGAAGTGGTAAAAATACTAATAAAATAGACTGCTGTTAGTCAAACATACTTCTCTAAAGCAGGCGTCTACAAATCATGGCCCACAGGCCATGAACCAAGTCTGGTTCATGACGTATTCTTGTAAATCAAGTTTTACTGGCACACAGCCATGCCTATTTGGCTAAGTTTTATCTACTGGCAGCTTTTACATTATATTTGCAGGGGTACATAGTTCCCACGCAAATCATATGACTCCCAAAGCTAAAAATAGTTGCTTCATGGCCCTTTCCAGAAAAAGTATGCATACCCCTACATAAGGTAACAGTTGAAAAAAAGAAAAATGCACAACTCAAAAGCTAATGGGGAAGACAAAATGGAACAAAAATATTTTATTACAATGAAAGAGGCAGGAAAGGAATAATAAAGAAACAAAGGTCAAATTAAAAATAAAATAAACAGCAAAATGATTGGCTTGCTCCTAACTTAAATGTTAATGAGCTAAATACTTTAATTAAAAGACTAAAATTTTCAGGCTGGATTAAAAACACAAAGGACAGGGGCACCTGGGTGGCTCAATTGGTTAAGCGTCCGACTTCAGCTCAGGTCATGATCTCATGGTTCGTGGGTTCGGGCCCCTTATCGGGTTCTGTGCCGACAACCAGCTCAGAGCCTGGAGCCTGCTTCAGATTCTGTATCTCCCTCTGTCTCTGACCCTCCCCTGCTCACGCTGTCTCTCTCTCTCTCTCTCTCTCTCTCTCTCAGAAATAAATAAAACATTAAAAAAAATTTTTTTAAACACAAAGGACAAAAGACATATATTAAATATAAGGAAACCTAGTTTGAAAGGATGGAGAAAGGCAGAAACCAAAAGAGAGCCAGTAAATGGCTAGTAATATATGAAGAAGTCCCAATAAAATGTGTCACACTGGGATTTGGGTGAGCCTCCCAGATTGGCCATGCTCTATACATGATGTCACGTATCAATTCTGGAAAAGTACTGCATCCTGACTCCATGGATGGAAGATAAGAGAAGCTCCAAATCTAGAACTCTCCTGGTCTCTGCTCTATGCATCTCTTCCTCTGGCTAATTTTAATCTTTTCATAGTAATAAAACATAATCATGAGTATAGCAGCTTTCCATGAGTTCTGTCATTGAGTCGAAGGCTGATTTGGGACATTCCACAAACTTGCCCTTGTTTTCAGAAATTGAGGACGATCTTGGGGGCTATGCCCTCTACACACTGTGGTTGGCTTCAACACCTCATAGAAGAGTATGTTTTGACTGAGTTTGCTACTGCTCCACTGCCTATTCTCAATAAAAGGCAAAATTGGACTCCCCTCGTACCACTGTTGCATTGCGATTCATCTATCCTTGTTCCAGACGTGATTTACAATATTATCATCCGATTATATATTCTATTCCAATTTGGATCCCTACAATTTTCATTAACAAACATGAAAGCTTCCCCAAAAGAAACAAAATTTTGAAAACTGAAACTTTCCATGGTTCCCAAGGTCCCCACTATCTGGATATACAAAACTGGTACAACTCCTTTCCTTCCCAGAGCCTGGGCTGTATTCAGAGAAGTCTCCTTCCCCCTTCCACATCCTTTCCTTGCTCACGCCTCTGTAACTTTCTGCACATAATTCCATTTTGCCTGAGAGCCTCCTTCCATCCCTTTTTTCTGGTCAATACCAACCCACTTCAGGGACAAAACCCATGTCACTGCTTCTCCATGAAGCATCTGTCAGTGATGGCACTAACCTCATCAAGTTGATGGCCACATTCAATGAGGTAATATTTAGAAAGGACTCAAGACATGACCGGACACATAGTAAGCACAATGTTAACATTAACTGCTGTTACTATTATGACTATTACCCCAACTATTGCTATTACTGTAATATTCATCTTTCTTCACCCTGTTTTATTCACAGTGTCTACAATTAAGCCTTTAATTGCATCTATAAAAATTATGCCCATTAGCTTCGGGATTATTATGACTTGAGGACAGGATCCATGTCTATTATTTCCCTAATGGTGGTAGAGAATTTCAGGCTCAGAGTAACTGCTGAATCCTTTTCACCCAATGATAAATTCTGAGAACCCTGACAGGACAGCACAAAATCTAGGCATGCAAATAAGGGACAGATTTGAATCCCTAGATTTGAATGTATCGGTGAATTCAAATCCCAGATTTGAATGTATCGGTGTAGACCATTGGTTCCTCCAGGTCTTATGTTTTCAAGTTCTACAATGACTGTGGATTTACACGACAACTTGTACCTGTTGCTGGGAAGTAAGAAGAGTGAAGAAGCAATGGGCATTGACTTCTCCACTTCATGCTCAGTCTCATTATAAAAGATATCACTGGTGTTAATGAATACCAAGTTCTCCTCTATTCCTTAAACACATAGAAGACTAGACTTCCATGCATTTGAAAGCTACATTGTGACTCTCTATGCTTTCTTCCCTCTCTTCTAGGAGTGGTGACATTACAGATGGTGGAGCTTCCATCAGCCTGGGTCCTTGATCAGAACTCTAAGCCCACTTGCACTGGAAAAGATAGTGAGAAATATGTGGGTGGTAAGGCGTGGCTAAGATTTAGATATTACTCTGTTACAGCCTATACCTAGTCTTGTCTAGCTGGTACACTAAGTAAATAATAATAAGAGCAACATCAAATTTACTCATTATTTTATAGGCATTGGTCTGTTGTAACACAATTCTTAAAACAGCAGAAAACTTAGCCAGTTCATTGGTCTCTCTACAGTCTAGTTCCGATTTCATTTTAGTTTGATAAATATTTTTATTATAAAGACATTCAAACAAGAAGAAAAGTTTACAAAACTGTAAAACATACCATTCTGCAATATTTGCTTTATCACATATCAGTTCATCTCTCTACCCCTCTCTCCTTCCATCAATTTATCTTTTACTTTTTGATGCATTTCAAAGATCAGTGGGAGATAGCAGTGTCCTATATCTGCTTTATTCTTTTACAAATTCCCATACTTCCTCCATAATAAACAATGTCTCAAGATCAAATATCAAGGAAGTAATGAGTAAAGTTTATCGACAAACATCTACTCGTGAATGAATGCTATGTGCTATATTCCTCAGATGTAAACAAATGGACTTCAAGGCCAGAGCAGCAATGGTCTCCAGCATTTCCCAGTGCTAAAGTGCTCCCAGGGACCTGTACTTCAAAGCAAGGAAGATGCTGAACTATCCTTTTGTACCATCTTTTGTTCTTTCACAATTGGTTGTAGAAAGTGCAGCCCTCAGCTTCAGACACTGAAACCCAATGAATCAAACATAATGAGTCTGACATGCCATTGAATAAAACCCAGGAAAAATGCTATGGGTTCCACACCACTGCCTCTATTAAAGTCTTGTCCTGGATTTTTATTATTTTGTTGCTATAGACATTTTAACAGATTATTGGACATTGTGTTTCTTTGTGCTTTTCCTTTTTTCTCAGGATTCAGTAATAAAATATATTTTTAATGATGACTACCAAAAATAAAATAGGTTGTAAAAAGTAATAAGAATCACTTAAATATTTTAACATAGGACATTGAGTAAATAAAGACTTGGATAATATTAACCGTACTGTTCGCACATTCCATTTTTATCCTCCCCTTAACCTTTTTAGGTATACAAGGTAAGTGTAGTTATCTTTATCATCATCGTTATCTTAGAGATAAGAAAATGGAATCTTAGAGAGAATGAGCCTCATACGTAAAAAATGGTAGAAAGGCGCTTCAAACCAAAGGCTTCTGGCTCCAAATCCCATAATCTTCCCTCTGCATTTAATGTAAGAAGAAAATAAAATCATGTTTGGGACAACAAATAGTTCAGCATTATATGAAATATATACCTTTGACACATCAAATCAGAATGTTAACTATGCATTACATTCAATATGCATTTTGTCTCTGCATGTAGCTGTATGTAAGTGAACATATACACACACAGGCAAAGACAAAAAACAGAGACCATTTGGGGAGTTCTTTCTATGTGTCAGGTTTTGTACTGAAGGCTTTTCAGATTTAATACTCAGAGAACTCTTGTGAGGTTAAGTATCAGTACTCTTGATGTACAAGAGTACTGAGGCTCAAAGCAGTTAGGTAACGTGCCCCATGTCATACTGGTAATATGCAGGTAAAAGCTCAGAACTGTCTGGCTAAAAGTCCATGCTCTGGAGCATATTATGAAGAATGGAATAATTTGAATCAGAAGCTAAAAGAAAATTGGATAAACGTGAAATTAACATGTTAGATTCAAAAAATCAGTTAAATTCAATTTAAAAAAAAAACAAAACCTTGGGGCTTCTGGGCAGCTCAGTCAGTTAAACGTCTGACTTTGGCTCAGGTCATGATCTCGCAGTTTGTGGGTTCGAGCCCCGCGTCAGGCTCTGTGCTGAACGCTTGCTCGGAGCCTAGAGCCTGCTTCTGATTCTGTGTCTCCTTCTCTCTCTGCCCCTCCCCCCGCTCATGCTCTGTCTCACTCTGTCTCTCAAAAATAAATAAATGTGAAATAAAATAAAATAAACTTGGTGCTGTCTTAACATAGTCACACAGTCATTTATTAATGTAAACCAGGACATGCTCTGAGCTGGGGAGGGTGTGATGGATAGGATGGGGATAACCCCTCCTGACCTCAGAGAGCTTGAACAGTAGTGAGGAATGCTAACACAACCCCCCCCAAAAACCAAACTAAACTAAATTTGTCTCTAGACCTGTTTCGCTTACAGTCTCACATCTCAATTGTCAGCAGCCCTATGTTTCCAAATGCTCCTGCCATGGCAGTGGAGCCATCTTTGACTCATCTCATATTTCTTTGCTCTACATCCAAGTTGTCAACAAATCCTACTAACTCTTCCTTCAAAATATATCCAGATTCCAAATATTTCTTACTGATTCCACAGCTACCATCCCTGTCCAGGTCACAGTAGCCTCTCAACTGGATCACTGCCATATGTTCTTCACTAATTCTGTCCTTCCTCCCTGCAGTCTATGCTTAACACAGCAAAGTAATCCTGTTAAAACCATGAGTTGGATTATTCCATTTATCTGCTCAAAACTAGTGGCTCCCAAATTCTCTCAAGTCCTCAACTCAATCGACACATGGACAGAGTATCTGCATAGACATTTCTCCAAAGAAGATGTACAGGCTAATAAGCACATGAGAAGATGCTCAACATCATCAGTCAACAGGGAAATGCAAACCGAAACCACACACGATATCACTTCACACCTACTAGGTGGCTGAAGTAAAAAAATACAGATAACAATAAGCGCTGGTGAGGATGTAGAAAATTTGGAGACCTCATACACTGCTGGTGGGAAGGTAAAATGTATAGCTACTGAAAAACAGCCTAGCAGCACTTCGAGAGTTAAACATAGAGTTGCCATATGACAGAGCAAGTCCACTCCTATGTATCTACACAAGAGAAACGAAAACATCTACCCACAGAAACATTTGAACATGAATATTCATAGCAGCATTTTCATAGGAGCCAAAATGTGAAAACAACCCAAAGGTCTCCCAAAGGTCTACTAACCGATGAATGGTTAGATAAAATGCGATATACGCACACAATGGAATATTATTTGCCCATAAAAAGAAGCAGAGCAGTGATCTGTGCCACAACATGGAAAAACCTTAAAACATCATGCTAAATGAAAGAAGCTAGTCACAAAAGGCAACATATTATATGCTTCTATTTATATGAAATGTCCAGAATAGGCAAAACTACAGAAACAGGGCTGGGAAGACTGGTGGGGAGTGGGGAGTATTACTAATGGGGATGGATGGGGTTTCTCTTTAAGATGATCGTAATGTTCTAAAATTGATTATGGTAGGCGTGCCTGGGTGGCTCAGTCGGTTAAGCGTCCGACTTCGGCTCAGGTCATGATCTCACAGTCTTGGGTTCGAGCCCCGCATCAGTCTCTGTGCTGACAGCTCAGAGCCTGGAGCCTGTTTCAGATTCTGTGTCTCCCTCTCTCTCTGCCCCTCCCCCACTCATGCTCTGTCTGTCTGTCTACTCTCTCTCTCTGTCTTAAAAATAAACTATAAATAATAATAATAATAAAATTGATCATGATAATGACTGCTCAACCTGGTGAATATACTCAAAATCACTGAATTATACACTTAAAAAGTGTTGATTTTATGATAGGTAAACTATGCCTCAATAAAGTAGCAAAATTGTGTGTGTGTGTGTGTGTGCATGCGTGCACGCACACACACACAAAGTCCTTAAAATAGCTTCTGAGGCCCTGCATCATCTGATTGCCACCTTTCCCACTAATTCTCTAATTTATTTAATATCTTCTATCTCCTATTCACTAAGCAGTAGCCACACAGGTCTTCTTGTTCTTCATTTGATATATCAGGTATGTTTTGTCCTCGGGACCTTTGTACTGGCTGTTCTCAATTTCTAGAATGCCCTTCTCCAACATATTGACAAGCTCGCTCTTTCATTTCGTTTGACTCTTTGCTCAAATGCCAACTTGTGAATGAGGCCTAAACCCATCACCCTGTTTAAATTGTAATCCCCAAAAGCACAACACACTCCTCCCATCCTGCTCTGCTTTTTCTCCTAGAGCATTACCTTTTCTGCAGGAAAGACTTTGGATGCTCATCCATACCCGCTTCCTTCGTTTCAGGCATACAGAAGAATTAATCTTCCTTGCCTGCCCCATATAAATGGAACATACGATGAATTCTGGCGAGTGGACTGTCAGCAGAATTGACATGTGCCAATTCTGTCCCATCGCATTTAACTGCCAATACAAAACCTTTTGGTAATTTCTTCCACAGCTGTGGAAATCCTGAAGGTGAGGTGCTGAAAATCAGAGTATCCCAGACTGTAGAACCAATGCAGAGAGGAAAACCCCTGGAGAGTCATTTAGACCCACAGCGTATCTTTTAATTAGTAAGAAATTTTGTTATGTGAAGGCACTAAAAGTATGGACTTGCTACTACTGCATGACTTACTCTATCCTAACTATTAATTACTTCTTTATTTTCATTGCTCACGTTGGTTTTGTTGTGGTGCTTATCAGCTTAGAGGGGTTTGTTGTTGTCGTCATTGTTGTTGTTGTTTTGGCTTAGTTTGGTTTTGCTTTTTATTCCCCATCCCCTCCCACAAAAATGTAAGGGCATAACGGTAGAAAGTTGTATCTGTTTTATCACTATTATATCTCCAGCCCATGAAACGTTAACACATTAAGAGGTGATCAGCAGATTTTTGTTGAATGAACAGAATGAACTAATGTGTGATTATAAAAAAATACAAGTGTTATGAAGGGAATTACCAAGGAGAATTAGCAGAGTAACCTGGTGAGTGAGTTAGAAAAAACATTTCTGATGAAATGATGTTTAAGCAAGGATCTGAGCAATCACAAAGGTGACCGCTGCTAGGAAGGTGTCATCATGTCATGAGAGCCTATAATGTGAGCATCTGATCTCATTAGGGTAAACACCAGTGTAACAGAAGTCACTGGTTGGAGGGAAACAAAAATAAAATTAAGAAAAGCATGTGAAATCATGTACAATAGGATAAATCTGAGATATGGTTGTGTCCCAATAGTTATATAAGAACATAACAGCATGGACTAAAGTATTTGCAGAAGGCATCATGGAAGAAACGAGAAATTCACTGGAATCGTAGCTATGCATGCAAAGGAGAAAGTCAAAGACTGCAGGACACTGCAGACTGTAGTCCAATGCAGGGCACAGGAGGGTCTCACCTAAACACAGAGGCAGGATTGCCTGTAGCCTGGATATTCAGACAGTGGAGAGACTGGCATAAATAGAATAGATCAGGGCAACATTTTGAGGGCAAATCCCCAGTGCAAAGGCAGATGGGATCAACAAGATGGGGTCAGTTCACTGTAAACTGTAAATGCCTAGGAAGTTAATGAGAGTAAAACTGCATAAGCTATATCATCCCTCTGTTCAGCGAATGTTTATCGAGTAACTACCATATACAAGGTTATCTAAGGTTTCCTTATGTATCAAATGCACTCCTTAATTTTCTGGGTTTGATATTTGTGATAAGTATGAATGTTCATGTGTGCAGATAATTACTCATACTCATTTCAGAGACTGAAACTGTAAATTGGATTCAGATTGACTGCCCCAAATATATCAAAACCACTGGGCAATTTAATTTCTTTGGCAGGCCTTTTACCTGAATAGATGCTTACTTAGAATTCTTTGCTTTGAATTAATAAGGATGGAGTTTAGTTGCCTCTAGGGATTTGGACCTTTAGAGGTTGTCTTTAGAAAGATTTGTCTTGGGAGAGGTCATTCGGTCTATAGCTTCAGCTGAAACGTTTTATGGGTGAAACTAATTAATTTCCTTAGTATAATTTTATTGGTCCCTTCCCTAATCTGTGTCTCTAATAGGCAAATACACCAAAACTACTCCAATTCCACAAAGAGATAAGAGAATTACTGTGCCTTGGTGGCAAGAAGACACTACAAGGAGAAACAGTCAATGAACAAGAACATAATAAAACAAGGGGTAAAATAACATATGACAAATAATGAAGATCAAAAACATGTTTAGGTGAATTGTTTTAGAACAACATACAATTTCTTAGCCCCTTCCACCTAGAAGTATCACAAAATGCTCTATAATCGAGCCTACAATCAAGTCTTTGGAATGCCAGAATGATGTACAGTTTCTATCAGGCAAATTGTCTGAGAATAATGTTTTGAAAAATAAATACATAAAGTGGCACTTGTAAATTATGAGACAATTTCAGAAAGAACTACATACTTATCTTTTTTCCCCTAAGCTGACTATCAAATCATCCTTAAATACTTAGCCTGATGCAAATCTTATTTTAAAGAACTTAATGCAGATACTTCCCTTGAATACAGCATATACTGAGTTGCAATAGAACTCTGTTCTGAAACAAAGTATGAAAATAAATATCCTCTGTGAAATTTAACGATTTATAATGTGCACTTAAAAAAACTGTATAGAATTCTCCTGAAAAAAAAAAAAAGGTTTAAAGACTTCTATTTCTACTGGATAGAGTAGCTTCATTGCTTCAGATCCTCTTTCTTGTTACGTAACCACCCTGGACATAACCCAACAAGCATAAGAGGACTCTGAAAAGTAGAAAGAAGAAAGATAGTCTACAGACTTGGGGCAGTGAGTTTCCTGGGTTTCCTCCAAACTGTATCCTGTATATCTGGACTGGAGAATGTGGTTTAGGCCAGGCCAAGCAGAAAGTTTGTCTTCAATACACACACACACACACACACACACACACACACACACACACACACACACCATTTCAGCCTTCTCTGACCACCATGACAGCAGGCAGAAGTGATCCAGCTCCCTCATTAGATGGTCTTGGTTTGGCCAAGAGAAAGTTTACCTTCCAGCTTCCATCCAGGGAAACCAGTTGGTTCTCCTGCCTCAGTAGTGTTAATGGGGCTGAGGAGGAAGCTCATGTTTCATCCATACCTGACTGAGACAAAAGTCATGTTTTGAAATCCCCCACTAGGGCTGAGCCTCTACATGGCAGCACAGCTGTAATGAACCTTCAGGAAATGATGCTGAGTGGAAACAAAAGCCCATCCCAAATAGTCACCCACTGTGTAATTCCATTTATATAACATTCTTCAAATGACAAAATTTTAGAAATGGAGAACAGATCAGCCAGAGTTCAGGGGTTGGAGAGAGGGCTGGGAGAATAATAGGTAGCTGTGGCTATGAAAGACCCTTGTGTCTTGACTATATCAAGGTCAGTGTCTTGGTTGGGATACTGTACTGTTTTTGCAATGTGATACCACTGGGGGAAACTGGGTAACAGATCTCTCTGTATTATTATCTTACAACTGCACCTGACTCTACAATTTTCTCCAAGTAAAAAATTCGATTTAAAGACATTTATTCAGGGGGCACCTGGGTGGTTCAGTTGGTTAAGCGTTTGACTTTGGCTCATGTCATGATCTCACAGTTCATGGGTTCAAGTCCCCTATAGAGCTCTGTGCTGACAGCTCAGAGCCTGAAGCCTGCTTCAGGTTCTGTGTGTTTGTCTCTGCCTTTCCTCTACTCATTCTCTGTCTCTGTCTCAATAAATAAGCATTAAGAAAATTTTAAGATTTGTTCATAAGACTTGAGACCCAGCTTTTTGAGGTGATTTGTCCTATAATCAAGAGATAAAATATAGTTGTCTTTTGCATTCCAATATAAAATTGTAGGTCTACTTCCAAATAAAGATAGTGGGGGTAGTTATGGCAATTTTTTGGTGATTAGGCCAAAATATCTTTCTTTACTTGATATAGAACTTGGATGTTAAAATTCTATGATATCATTACTCATTCACTCAATCGTTCAACAAACATTTGGTGAGGGCGTACTATGTGCCCTAGTCTAAGTTACAGGAATAAAGTAATGAACAAAGAAGACTGAATGTCTGCTCTCTAGAGATTACTTTTTGTAAGAAAATGCTCTTTATTTCACATTCATCAACAAAGTCCTTTTCCACTGTGTGATCAGAATAACTGTTTCTCTCTGGACTTTGTCACTCTTAACTCAATCATGCCCAAAGATTCTTGTGTTTAAGTACTTCCAAAAAAAAATTATTGTGTTCCCTGCATATTACTTTGTTTGACTGAAGTACTTTCTTTGTATGATTAATCTTTAATAGAACTAGAAAGCTTTCTGGAAAAAGCATTAAGGAGGACACTAAAAGAATGTGACACCTGAGAAGTATCTGAGATTTGACTAGAAAATGTCCTGAAGCTGAGAATGTTTATAGTAGGATCGGTCCTCAGATGTTTGTCTGTTAATTTCTATGCCGATGGGACATAATTCAATGGAGAGAAACAAAAAGTAAATCTGGATTTCTTCTGAGATTAATGATTTTAGACCTTCTCGTGACCCATCGGGAGCATCACTTTGTGTGTCATCAGGATAAAATTTGTATCAAAACACAAAGGCCTTTGAAGGAAAAATTTAACTCTATTATTTCTAAAACAACCAAGTCCATCTTTAAAATAATTGCCTGCTTGACTGAATGCATTCGTTGCACAAATACTCATCAAATGCCTACTGCCAACACATGAAGAAAACAAGGATGATTCTGTCAAGGACCCTTTCTTCAACAAGCAAATAGTCCTAATGAAGTTAACTAACTTGGAGCAGAGAATCTGTGTGCATAGAACATGAAAAGAGGACTCAAGTGGAATTTAATGGAATTGTCCTTCCATACAAAGTCTGATTCCCTCTTCTAAATGGTACCAGTCATGGCATCAGTATAGCCCCCAACATAAAGCCATTGGAAAATATGAAAGATCAAAAATATGAAAGTCAGAGAAATCCCAGATATTGAGCAACAGTGAACCTTCCCCATAGCTCTAAAACAGAGGCCTCTTTATGGCATATATTTACATGTCATTTGCCATTTTATGCATGTCCTAGACAAGAACAATATGAGTGCATGCCCCATTACCATTCAAATACCAACTGGAAATTTTACAGATATTATCACTTTGTATAGAGAGGCCATAAACAGCAGAAACACTTAAACTTTTTCTATTTCCACAATGCGGCCATAAAGAAATTGTTTATCCAGCTAAACCCTTTCATGTGAGACACAAGAGCACTGTAACCAAATATTTAAACTCAGTCGTAGGGGCTTGACTCGTCATGGTAATATGGTAACGAGCTAACAAGCAAGACACTGATCTCAACTTCAGCTTGGCTATTCTACCAGATAAATCAACTATAATATGAGGTAAGTGGTCTTTATGTTTACTTTCCTGCAGTGAGGATCCTTACCAGTTGCCCAAATCCACCCCAGGTGTCCATCTTGGCTCTGATACTTCACCCATTTGGAGTTAATCACCAACAAAACAAAAGTTGCAGATGGATCAATGGGAACAAAAAATGCTCTAACTCCAGGAATTAAAACAAAATTTCATTTGGTATTTTGAATTCCCACTTGATTCAGATAGTTTAAAAATGCCTGAAGTAAAAATAATGAAGCCAAATAAAAGCTGTCCTGGAAAAATATCAGAAACATTTAATATCATTACATGTGCAAAGTATATTATAATTACACCCATCTTGACAATATACCCACCTAGTCATTTTAACAGACCTTATTAATGTTTATTTTTGAGAGAGAGAGAGAGCACAAGCAGGGGAGGGGCAGAGAGAGAAGGAGTCACAGAATCTGAAGCAGGCTCCAGGCTCTGAGCTGTCAGCACAGAGCTGGATGCAGGGCTTGAACTCACAAATCGTGAGATCATGACCTGAGCCAAAGTCGGAAGCCTAATCAACTGAGCCACACAGGTGCCCCAACAGACCTTTTAAACTATAGCATCCAGTTCATTGCTCCCTGATTGAAGTATAATATAAAAAGTAAAGTCACTCGGGGCACCAGTAAGTTAAGCATCGGATTCTTGATGTCGGCTCAGGGCCTGATCTTGCAGTTCCTGAGATTGAGCCCGGCACCGGGTTCTGCACTGAGACCACAGAACCTGCTTGGTATTCTCTCTCCCTCTCTCTCTGCCCCTCCCTTAGTCATTCTCTCTCCCTCTCTCTCTCTCCTCCCCTCACTTCCTCCCTCCCTCCTTCCCCCCACCCAAAATAAATAAATAAGCATTAAAAAAAGTAAAGTCACTCAAATGTACTCAAGACTACCTCAGACGCAGTCTGTTAAAACTATTTGTATTTGTAACCCTGGGCCTCCCTGCCATGAATTAGATCTTGGATGACCTGCATGTCAGAAATGTTGTGATAAGTACCATTAGAGTGAACCGATAGGAAAAGCTTATGTTTCATCTAAAGACTCTGTTCCTTTGTCTTGTTTGAAAATAACTCTCTTCATCCAAAGACTTGCAGTGCTTGAGTTGTTGGCTGAAAAAAACATCCCTGTCAACCTTTCAGACACTGCTGTCACCAAGCATCAGCAGAAGGGACTTTCATGGTCTAAAAGGGAGATACTGGTCCATCAGTTTCAAAGACCTTTGAGCCACTTTATTAGACCACAACCAAGAGAGTACAGTGAAATGCGACATGAGACATTTCACAAGAAAGGAGCAGTGATGCCAGATGTGCCAGAGGAAGGCCATAGGTGGCTTCATTCTTCTCCTAAGGTTAATAATAGTTTCCAGTTATTCTCTGGAAAATGTAGTTCTTATCCTCCAAAGTCACTTGGACAGGGGCCATAGCCTTTCTAGAAAAACTACATCATAAATCTGGCCAGTTACACAAAGGAGTAGGATCACACAGTGGAATTTGAGGGGTCACATGAGGTCCTGGGCTGGGGACAGGAAAACCTGTGCTATAATACCCCTGGTGCTAAATAGTCACCCCAAGATCTAAGGACATAAAAAGCAGGGTGTTATATGGAAATGGGGGGTTGGGTGCTAATAGACACATGGAATTATTCACAGCAACTGTCATCCTGTGCTAGTTGCAAATGAGCCAACTTAAGAACATCAGGGCCATTTCACTGGGTGTGAACAAGTGGTTTTGACTCATTGTGAAGAAAAATAAATGAGTAAAGTAAGATCTGAGCTTCCCAACTCATAGGACACAATGAAGGGGAGAAGATGCATCACCTCAGAACCCACGGGATTTGCCAGCAGTGAAGAATGAGGATTCCCCAGGCCCAGAAGAGTCTATCAGGTTGTACAGAGATGCAGATTGCCTAGAGGTATGATAGGCTTCCAAGATCAGCTAAGTCCAAGTTTCATGGTACCGATGAAAATGCACCTGGCAGTGACAGATGACTTACGCAAGTGTAGTAAAGAGCAACAGAACCTTCACATATCCCTTTTTCCTTCCTTAGAAAGGACATATCCCATAGAATCCACACGTGTCCCCCAGGACTGTCCCATTTTTAAAGCAACCAGAAATACCAGTGCAGAAGGCCAAACAGACTGGTACTGGCTAGCTGGTGATTCTTTCAACTAGAGGGTAATTTCCTATTCTAGCAAAAAGTGTGGCAAGGCCTCTCCTACCCTATACCCATTTTCAATTAACTGGATGAAACTTTAGAATCTCATGAAGGGATGAGCATGGCCGGGCATTTCAACTAATCTAAACTCCAGGGGTGAACTGGGGGTCCGAGGAGGAGGAAGCTGGCAGAAGTCGATCACAACCCGTGGAGACCACAGGCACATACCAAGATTCCAAGGCCATGTTGAAGAGGCTTTTACTTAGACAACTCTGCTGAAGTCAGGGCTCTAGGGAGATAAGGGCAAGCCTAAAACATTCCTATTGCTGAACAAATTGGCCATGACTTGCTATGCAGATTTGCAGGAAAATGAAGGAATAAAGCTTAACTTGGGCAAAAGCACTCAGCTTGCAAATGCTTCCATCAAGATCACACAAGTTGAGACTGGCATCTCAAGAAGACTGGCTCTTCTCCGGCACATTGCTCATGTGTTCCTTAAGAACAATGAGAATTCAGGGCAAAGTTCAGTTATAAATTATTCATCTGGGGACTTTTTTCATTTTATTTCAGAACATTCTCCCAGTCACTTCTTAAGTGAATTTCTCCCTTGGTCCCATCATTTCCAAATGCAGACAATATTCAGTGAAGGAGCTAGACCTTAAGCGGGGATCCATGGGTTTCCCCTTAACAAGAGTTTTCCTGGTCTTCAGTTGCTGTCCCCTTTCTAGGCCAGGAATACTTTCTACCCAATTAAGGCTGTAAAGGTTCTTCTTTTTAACATGTGAAAAATAAAACCACCTACATATAAAATCTGTAAGAATGAGTATTTCCCTTTCATCACTGCCAAGCTGCATGTTTCCCACTATGAAAAGGCTGCATGTTTTATGTGCTATATTTATATGTCATTGTAAACTATTCATTGGTTTATAGACCTCTGGCCCTCTAGGAAGCATCACAAATCCTTATTATACTCCTGGATATTAAATTTGGTGTTAAGATCTCTGATTTATCTGCCAGGCTAACTCACATGTAAACAAACATCTCTCTTAAAACTATCTACTTCAAATTCAAGAGCTAAAAGAGTAATTCATGCTCAAGCTTTAGCCTTGGAATTCACTGGGAGTACATTATTGACAATGGGAAGAGGAGGAAGAGGAGGAAAAAGAAAGTTTTCAGTTACTTCTTTCCTCCTTTTGTTGACTTTCCTTTGCCCAAATATAAAACAGAGATAGAGACCAGAAAAGTGTGATTTTGGAAGTCTTTTACAGACAAGTGTTAGGCTATCTATATGAATACAGTATTCTTTAAATGAAGGACTGAAATCAATCAACATGAAGTGACTATGAAGTCCAATAAACAAGGTAATAAATAATGATCATCTAATGCATGCAAATTAAAGACTCAGCCCAAGGGCATTCCTTCTTACCAGTTTTCAATTTTCCAAGAAGTACAAGTATAAAGAAACCTTCATATAAGTTTATGTTATATATATTTTTTCTGCTACATGAAATTGTCCTGGTGAGAATATGCATAGAAAAAAATTTAATCAGTCAGGTATCTTTTGAGAAAATCTGACTACATGAGCGCTATTCCAGAGTTTTTTAAGATGTCATCCTTACAGCTGTTTTCCTTTTAATGATCTTATATATACGAGAGTATTGCCAACCATAAAATTACAGAAGGCAAGAAACACTTTCTTTCCTTGACATTTTCAAAATACTAAAATACCTAGGCAGATGATGTTTAGTAAGAATGATTAGAAACTACTGAAAATATACTTCTTGACGTGATGGTCAATGAGAAATGTGTGAAAAAACAGAATTCACTTAATTCCCCTCCAACACAACTTAGAAATGCTTTATTGTGTGATGTGCAAAGCACAATGCTAGGTAATAAAGAGGCAGAAGTATTTGGCAATATCCCTGCCCTCAAGGATCTTCCAAACCAACTTGATTTTTTTTCCTTTTATGTGAACTAAGTGGTCTTCAATTTTCAAAGTAGAAAGAAACTTTGAGCAACAGTTTATATCTCAAAGCCCTGGCTAATCATATGATCAGTCCTCACATTCAGGAATGAGAAAATAATGGCCACTCAAAACAAACCACATATTCTTAGGTTAGTGTACACCTGTGTATAAAGTTGTCTAGATAAGCCAAATTTATATGTTTCAAAATCAAGACAAAATAATATACTTCGAAAAGATCATGATTTCACTTAATCTTTACTCTTGGTAGAATCTGAAGACTATTTTGAAATTATTCTAGAGGTGATAATGCAAAGAAAGAATAATGTGATTTTAGTCATTAGAAGACCCTCAGGAAAGCTATTAATTTTACAAATGAAAAACCAACAAAAACACACAGAAATGACAAATATGGTTAAATTATAGAATATTATTTTGGGTTTTTTTCTTGAAGAATCATTTTGAACAAGAAATGTAACATTCCTGGTATAGTAGATAAGGGATAACCTTTTTAAAATTTGAAAGTATAGGGTTAACTATTAAAAAATTGTTACAGGATATCTTAGTGAATTAAAGGCATATTTTTACATAGTGGGTATAGTGTACTCTCTAATTTGTAGAGCTTCCAGGATTTTTGAATCCTAAAGATTCACAGAATTATATCTCTTGATAGTTTATGAAAAGACAACTGAAAAATAATAATTTAGAAGATTTAAAATTGCCTGTACAACAGTAGCCAAAGGGTATTGATCAGTAGATCAATTTCAGACTAAAGGGTGGTTGTTAATTTTATGCTAGGAGAATCTGTCCTTGTTTCTGTTCTGTCCAAATATTAAAAGCGACTTGAATGGAGACATGGATGATGTGCTTATCAAATTCATAGATGACATAGAGCTGAGGCAGATAGCCACTCTGTTGGTTGATCAAGTAAAGAGTCAGTTGGTCTCCATGGAGTAGAATGATGGATTAGATTTACATGAAAATAAATAGGATACATATGAAAGTCTGGCCCATGGCTTTATGAAAATGCATGAGTATAGAAGAGAGATGGTGTGACAAAACTATAGTATGCTCTCACAGATTGCAATTCCAATATGAAATCTGGTAGGCAGCGGTGGGGAGGAACTAACATTTATTGAGTGCCTTACGCTCCTAACCATGAATATCAAAAAGACAGGGGCATTATTATTATTCTCACTTAAGAGGTACAGAGACATAAAATAATTTCTCCTATATCCTACATATTACAAGAAGTAGATCTGGGATTTGAACCTGTAGCAAATTAACTGTAAAAAGCCTTGCTTTTTTCAATCCATCGTCATATCAATAGTGCAAGACACTGCAACAACTAATGCACTCTTATGTTAGGTAACAAAAGTACATTTCCAGAACAAAGGAGTTAGTAGCTCATTTCCAGTATGCACTGGTCAGATTGCTGATGGAAATCTAAGGCAGAGTATTGCACGCACCCAATATTCATCAGAAGAAGAGAAAACCAAACAGGGTCTACTCACACAATGAAATACTACTCTGCAATAGTAAGGAACAAACATGCAACAACATAGTTGGACCTCAAATAACATCATGTTGAGTAAAAGAAACTGAATGAAAAAGAATGCACTCTGTTTCATTCCACTAATCTGAAGTTCAAGAAAAGGTCTCTGATGATAGAAATCAGAAAAGCATTGCCCTGAAAAGAAGGCTGAGGGAACTTTCTGGAATGATGAAAATGTTTCATATCTTGATTGGGAGGGCGGTTATTGAGGTGTTTATACTGTTGTCAAAACTCATCAAATGTTCACTGAAGATCTGCTTTTTATAGCATGGAAAGTATACTTCGATTCAAATGAAAAATAATGCCAACAAACTGGAGAGCATGGATGAGAAAATAATGAAGGACCAGGAAATTATGGCCCATGTGAAAGATACGATCCAGGATATGTTATTTGTAAATGTTTATTTTTTAAGCTAGAAATCCAGGAAAAGGGAGATAGAATGAGACATGATATTCATGTTAGAAGTGATACCATTCCATAGCAGAGAAATAGCTCTAAGCATTTTATAGGGAATATAATTAGGACTATAAGTAGAAATTTAACCTTAGTATAAGAAAGGACTTTCTATAACTGGAGTAGTCCCAAAGTAGAATTATCTGCCTATGAAGTATTAAATTCCCCACCGCACAAGGTGCCTGGTGAGGCTTGATGGTCCCGTCAGAATGTTTGTGGCGGGTACTCAGTACCTCAGGTAGCACTCACCAGCTCTCAGGTCCCATGCATCTCTCTTCTGAAGCACACTCTGAACTGCATGGATGAATCTCACATCCTATACATCATCTAAGCTCTTTTTTTTTTTTTTTTGAGAGAAAGAGAAAGAGAGAACAAGCACGAGATGGGGAGGGGCAGAGAAAGAGGGAAAGAGAGAATCTTAGGCAGGCTCCGTGGCCAGTGTGGAGCCCAATGCAGGGCTCAACCTCACCACGAGATTCTGACCTGAGCTGAAATCAAGTCAGATGCTTAACTGGCTGAGCCACCCAGGCGCCCCAACACCATCCAAGCTCTTGACCTCACTCTCATTCTACTCCCAACCCCCAGGACATACAAGCACCCATATCTGCAAATCTGTCTTCCAGTGATTAACAGAAATATGACCACCCAGCCTTCTTACTTCTACTCTACCACACGCTCTAATCTCAGATCCTCAGAACAGGGCTAAAATACGTTACACTTTTAGGTTTGGAGGTACTCCATAAATTTGTTGTACCAAAATAATATTCTCTATTCATTTGTTTAATGGCATTATTATTGAGACCTCACTGGGTATCTAGCATGTTCTAAATACTAGAGAAAAGAAGACAACAATCCTCATCTTGGTGGAGCTTACGTTCTCCTTAGTAAACATCAGGTTGCTAAGGATAAGAACATCCCCCCAGCGTGTAACTTGGATAGACACATAGCAGATGATGAGTAAATACCCACAACCCTAACCTTATATGAGAAAATCATGTAGTATAATTGTATAAAAGGCTCAGGGGAACACAGAGCTTACCCAGGACTTAGACATGGTATTTTGCTCTTTAGCCCAGCAAAAATCTCTGTAAAATGTCAGATAGTTGAGCAAATGCTTATTTTCACCATTGTTCCTACACCTGAATGATAAACCAATGCACTGTGGCTCAATGGGTTTACTTCTGAATTTACAATTAGGCTAATATTATGCCCCAGAGGGGCTCCGGGAGTCTTAGTGGAGCTTAACAAAATTGACCTCAATAAAACGAAAGGAGTGACGTTACTGAGCTCTATCCAATAAATCACAGTCTATTAGTTGACATTCATTTATAATTTCAGGTGCAGGGATAAAATTATTCACAATGGATACCTTTAAATTGGATGAAAAGCCCACGTGGCAAATTCTGAAAGCAGCAAATCGTTCCAGAATAAAAACAGAAAACAATCTCAGCAGCAATAGCTTTCAGGGAGTTGCCTTTAACCTGACTTAATGAGCCAAAATAAAATGTTTTAAGTGTGCACCAATTTAAGGAGTTAAGTTGATCACACCCACATTAGGTCCATTCAAACACCAGCCCTAAACTTCACAGATTAACTCTCATATGAAAATTAGGTATTTTTTAACACATGTATTAGAGGTATGCAGTTCCAAGGAGAATTAAACATAAATTATGCACTTGTGAGAATGAGGATCCCCACCACTTCATTGGTAGTGCTCTGTCTGTCCATTCACTCCATCTGCAATAAATCTTTACAAACCTCTATTTCCTTTCAACTGTACACATTCTTTTATACAGTCTCTGGTTAACTGCCTGCCACATGGAGTTCTGTTAAATTTTCAACAGAAAACCATAAAAAGACATTTCCTCAAAGGCATAAAATCATCAGAGACGGGTAGGTGAGTATGTCTGTGCTATTGTGTGCATGCAAATCAACATACTCGTGCTTTTGGGAGAGGGAAAATAAAATCGTGTAGAAAATTTTCATTCTAACAGTTATCCTAGCGAGTAAGAGGCTGCATTAACAAATAGAAGCACCTTACAGAAAGGGGCAATGGCCACTTGCAGTAGGGGAAAATGGGGAAAGGGGGCTCTGTAGCCTCAGGAGACCCTTATCTACTATATCTGGAATACAGTAGAATGTATTTGGAAAACCTTAGACTAGGGCAGTTTATTGCAACCTAGATATAAATGTTTAAATCTTGCAATGAAAAATAAAGTAATAGCAAAATGACAAAACTGTTTCCTAAAAGTAAGAATAAGAAATAACTTTATTCACCTTTGGTGACTTTCCCTAAGTCACCCTGTATTATACCAAATTAATCCAACAATGTGAAATGGCTGGAGGGAGCTGTCATCTGGCCCATGGGCTTCCCTCTGGGCAGATGATATTCTGATAAAATGGCAGTATCAGTGACTGACCTGTTCCAGTATTAACATTAGAGTTCTGAATGGGGAACCTTGTAAATAGAAACTGGAGAATAAATAGAATATATATATATATGTACATATATGTATGTATGTATATGTAAAATATACATATGTATGTATATGTAAAATACACATACATTTTTTTATACAGAAAAAGAAGGAGCCTGATAGGAAATATGAAGATAGCTCAATACCTATAAATACTTGANGCACCCAATTAGAACTTTTACCTGAGTAAGTCCTTTTTCTAGAGAAGAGCAAACAAATCACTTACTCTCCTACTTAGCAAAGAATTTTCAAATTCTGAGAAAGAGAAGAGTTTAATGTAACTTGACACATATCTGAATGTTACATGTAAGTCACTGTGCTGGGTGCCATGAGAATGTATAAAGAGGTTTTATACATAAAATATGTCTTAGGGATTTTGCAACATGGTAGGGGAAATTAGGCACACTGGCAGATACCAGCTTCGTGGAGGACACTGAGTCTGAAAGGTCAATGGTGAACTAGCTCTTTGAAGCCTGGAGAAAGAAAGAGAAAGAGAGAAGTAGAAGAAACTCTGCACTACTTAATGTCTGAATTTTCTGGCTAGAAATTTCGCGTAAAAGAGAAAATAACCAAAAGTAAATTGTAAATTTATATTTTGAGTCAATTAGAAATGTAAACTGGTATCTTCAACTGCCTAACCAACAATCCTAACCCTATGCTAAGTCAATGGAAACTTTCTTTTTTTTTTTTTTTCTTTTAACTCTGTGGTCATATATCAGTTCAGCACATTTCAAGCCCATTGAGTACAACCCCAAAATAATGGATTGGAAAATGTTATTTAAAAGGGATTTCATTCTGAAGCATGGTTTTACATTTCAGGTTTTCTCTGGAAAACATTGCCCTTTTTGTACCCATCAGCAAGAAGTATGAAATTCCCCTTCAAATTTCCAAAGTACAATTAATAGTAGACAGAGGTGTTTACCTGTAAAAAGTTTTCAGCTTACAGCAACAGAGAGAGGGTGTGTACCAGGCACATGGCTTCCCAGCTATATACAGACAAATAAAAAGTCTGCCTGCATTTCCCAAGCTGTGGCCACAAAGAAAAACCCAGCAAGGATGTGCATTAAGAAAGATGAGAACCTACATAGGTGGGGTTATTTCTCAATAGAGAGATTCTGGAAATGTCTGATTCCAAGTTTATCCGCTCCCTTTCACCCAGGTTCTACTACAGATGAATGCTTTGGAATAAACACCAGGAAGAAATGTTGACTAGGTTAAAGCTACCATTGAGTATGTCTCTTCCTTGTGGAATTGACATCTGATGTATATATGTGCTGAGTATACATATTTAAAATCGATATTACTGTTTTGTGGGGAAAAAAAGTAGTAAACAATATTGAAGTTAATTAAAATTGTTGTTTAGATACAAAGCTTGAGTTAAGTTCCTGAGACGAGTCTAATGGGTGTACAGTTCTTCACTGTACAAAAACCCCCATACAAAAGGAAAAGTGGAAATTGGAATCCCGCCAGTGTGTTGTCCTGTATAAGGTCTGTGTCCCAGCCTCCCTCCCCAGGTCAGAAACCTCAAAAGACTGCAAGCCATTGTGCCCATCAGGCTGTATCCTCCTCCCAAGACGGTGCCTTTCCCTAATGCATCTGTTCTTAGCTCATAGAAAGACATTGCCTGGGCACCTGGGTGGCTCAGTTTGTTAAGGGTCCAACTCTCAGTCTCAGCTCAGGTCATGATCTCACAGTTCGTGAGTTCAAGCCCTGCATCGTACTCTGCACTGACAGCAAGGAATCTGCTTAGGACCCTCTCTTTCCCTCTCTCTTGGCCCCTCACTCACATGCAAGCACTCACTCTCTCTCTTTCTCAAAATAAATAAATAAACATTTTTTAAGAAGACATTGCCTGATAAACCCCAATGTCTAAACAATAATCTGGATCCAAAATGAGTACTATTTTTCATTTCGCTGGCAAGGATCATCATGAAACAACAGAAAAGTAACTCTTTCCTTAATTGTGTTTGTTGTGTGTCAAACTTCATGAAAAATTGTTTAACTGGGGAAAATACACTATCTATATATACATGGTAGCAGAGCATCAAGAGGAAATTCAAAAGCTTTATATCCTTGGTTTTATTCATTGAGAATAAGTAGTAAAAGAGTAAAACACAGTAATTAAAGACCATGGACTCTAGAGCCAGATTCCCTGGGTTGGCATTTCAGCTCAGACTTTTCCTAGCTGCATAACTTTGGGCAAGTTCATTAAGTTCTAGGTACTTCAGTTTAACAATTGGAAATAGAATAATAATAGTACAGTAAAACTTTGGTTTCTGAGCATAGTTCATTCCAGAAACATGTTTACAATCCAAAACACTTGTATATCGAAGTGAATTTTCACATAAGAAATGGTGGAAACTCGGGGAGCCTGGGTGGCTTAATCGGTTAAGCATCCGACTTTCTCTTAGGTCATGATCTCGCAGTTTGTGAGTTCGAGCCCCATGTCAGGCTCTGTGCTGACTGCCAGCTCAGAGCCTGGAGCCTGTTTCAGAGTCAGTGACTCCCTCTCTCTCTGATCCTCCCCTGCTCACCCTGTCTCTCTCTCTCTCTCTCTCTCCTAGAAATAAGTAAAACATTAAAAAAACAAAAATATTTTTTAAAAAAATGATGGAAACTCAGATGATTTGTTCCACAACCCAAAAATATTCATATGAAAATGATTACAATACTGTAATATAAAATAGTAAAGAAAATATAAAGAAAAATAAATTAACCTACACTTACCTTTGAAAATCTTTGTGGCTGATATGAGACAGACAAGACAGAGGAAGGTTATTGTGTAGGACAACTTTCAATGTCACCAGCAGATGTTGACTACATTACAGTATTAATAAACTCTTGTCATATACTGTATTTAATATAACTGGCAATAAGACAACAGAGGAAAGGGTCTAGATCTGCAGGCAGCCTGACCTAGATTGGAGCAAAACATTCCTAAGCTTCTTCCTGTGTGGAAAAGCAAGGGCTGTCCATAGGTGCTTTGAAGTGACAAAAAATATACTAATGCCTGTTGTGGGCACCTTTCAATGTTCTGAAAAATCACTGATTTTTGCCAAACACCATGGCCTGAGCATGGGAGATGATCACTCACAATATCACAGTGAGCGAGAGAGAGAGAGAGAGAGAGAGAGAGAGACAAGAACCATTGGCTCAGTTGTGACCATGTGACATTCAGCATCACATACTACTGGAATTGCAAGACATCACTCGTTTATCATAAAATTTATGGGAAATGTTTGCTCATCTTGCGGAACACTCACAGAAAAAGTTACTCGCAATCCAAGGTTTGACTATCTATACCACAAATTTTCAGAGAGATCAAACACATCCATGTGAAGAGATTAGAATTCACTTATTCTGGAAGCTTTTTTGATTGCTCCATAAAACTTTCTACTTAGATAATTATGTCATCTGCAAATAAGGAGTTCTTTCTTTCCAAAACGAATCTCTTTCATTTCTTTTTCTTGTATTATTGCAGTGGCCAGAGCCTCCAGAAAAAAAAAATGAATAAAAGTGATGAAAGTGGCCATCCTTGCCTTCTTCCTGATGTTGTTTTGGGGGTAGGAAGGAAGCATTCAGTTTTCACCATTAAATAGGACAGTAGCTATAGGTTTTTCACAGCTGTGCATCAATTTTTTTTTTATCTCAAATATTGTAATTTTGATCTCTGGAAGTTTTATTTTGATCATTTTTTGTATCTTCCATGTCTCTACTGAAGATAGCCAATCTTTTCTCTGGTTTCTTGGACATGTGGAACACTATCATAATAGGCTTTAATGGCCTTACTTACTAATTCTGTCACGTGTCATTTCTGTGTTAGTTTCATTAGGCTGATTTTTCTCCTCATTACGGGTTGTATCTCCTACTTCTTTGCATGCCTGAGAGTTTTTGGTTGAATGCCAGATATAGCAAATATTACCTTAGTGGATGCTGGATATTTTTCTAAGTCCTATATATATTCTAGAAACTTAAACTCAGACATGATTAAGTTTCTCAGGGAGTGTTTGATGCTGCTAAGTCTTACTTAAGCTTTATTTGTGAGAAGAAGATCTGCATTTAGTCTGGGGCTAATTTTTTCCCAGTACCAAGGCAAGACCATTAGGAGTCTATCCAATACCCCATGAAATAGCACATTTTCCACATTGACTGCTGGAAATAAGCACTGTTCCTGATCCAGTGTGAATTCCGGCATGATACCCTCTAACACTTTATAGAGGTTCCTACTTAGTATATGTCCTGACTAGCATATGCTGAGTCAGAGTCACCTGAATACTCAAAGGAGACACTCCAGAGTTTTCCCGTTGTGCAGCTCTCTCCTCTCCTTTATTCTGCCCTGCAAACCAGGCGCATTGGTTTGCCTAGACTTAGGGAGAGATCTCCAGGAGACAGTCAGGTTTTGCTCGGCTTCCCCCATTCCTGCACTGAGTCCTAGAAACTTTCCTTAGGCCATAAGCTGCTGCATTCATAAGGTTCATCTCATTTGTTTTCCAGCTCTCAGAGGTCACAGTGTTTTTTGTTTGTTTTTTTGTGGGTTTTTTTTTTTTTTTTT
>NW_027532203.1:11823657-11917963 GCF_008692635.1 Crocuta crocuta | reverse complement strand
GTGTCTTGAATAATATTGTTTTATATATTTTGTCTAGTTTTTTTTAGTCTTTAGAGGTTGGAGGATGAATTGAATTCTATCCAATTCTTCCCATTACTCCACTTTGATCAGAGCAGGACCACAGCAATATTTTTAATAGCAAAACACTGCCAACCTACATACCTTCATTTGGGAATTGGTTAGGTGATTTGTGATAAAAGAATGTATACGTTTTCTTTGCCACATTGGCTTATTTCAAACATAGCTTTGTGTCAATGCTCCCCAGGGAAAGACCACTAGAATACATTTATAGTTAAACAGGTGGGTTATTTCTTGCTGAAATGTGACAGACAGCACCCCATGGGGAGTCATGGGGCATCTCGGTTAGAGGCCATCAGAAATGACTTGATGTAGACTTTGGGCTCGTGTTAGGTGATTTTATGGAGAATTCCAAGAAGCTAGCTTAGTTCCAAACAGTATGCTGTCAGAAAGTGAAGGTAATACTATATTTGAGTGATTTAATAAATCTTACTTAGGAGAAAGGAAGACTAGAGAAAGGCTAAAGCTGTAATTAATAAAGAAGCAGCCATCACTCATATTATCCAGAATGGGGGAAATTTGGTCATATTGTGGCTTGGACAGTGATATGTTTTGTCTGTATTCTCATGTGCTTTCATTTTCATCTTGATTCATCCCACTCACAGAGTGGCCTTATCTGATCTTAATGGTCCATGAAATTATGTTAACAAGAGAACATCAAGACCAGTTCTCACATGTCAAGGTCTGTTTTTCTCTTTCGCACTAGGAAGAGAACAACAGACTCCTGGTTCTCCTTGGTGGAAAGACTAACATATATAATTAGGGGATTAATGGTTTCCCCTCATTTCCAGGACTAGAGTCTGCCTCATCCACAGGCTTTGAGACTGAGCCTGGAAGAAGCTGCTCACCAATGAAACCTACCAAAATTTCTTGGAAGAAGAAAGTAATGGAACATCAGAATCAACCCCCAAACTGAAAGATTATCCCTGAGAAGAGAGTTGATTGCTGGATACAGGGGCTTAAATAGCATTTTGAAAATGAAGGTGGGATGAACCTAAGGAGAACAGATCAGAACTGGGAAGAGCATGTATGAGTGGCATTTTCTAGTGCAGATCGAAGTACTGCAATGCCCTCTGTGTGTGGCTCAAAGAGAAACCTAGCCCAGTACTGGCTCTGGCTCTCATGCCACACTGTTCTTATAAGAGTGCTTGATCCTTCAGTAAAGAAAGGTATCCATGTACATTACAGTCCAGAGAATATACAAGAGCATTGATGTAGTGACGCCTAAAACAGGACAAGATGGTCAAGAAAGATGAGGGTGAGTTCCACTCCATTTTCTTCTGGAATTCAACAAAGCCGGAGAAAGGAATAGGAAGACAATATTAACTCTTCAGAGGGAGTCCCTGGAGCCTGTCATTGGCGAACAATGGAACAGACAGTAAAATAAGTAAAACCAAATTTCTTAATTGTCCCCAGAGGTAAAGAAAGCCAACTTTTAAGAAAAAAAGCAACACTCAGTTTTCATATAGAGTGATGCCTTCCCACGTGCCTTATGTGTCTCTGAACCCTAGTTCAGGCCAGCACTATCTCATGGCTGGGCTGCTATGGTGCGTCCCTACTGCTCTCCCTTCCTCCACACTGGTCTCCTGAGTATTCTTCTCCAAATGGCAGCAAGATCCTCTTAACAGATCAATTGGATCGTGTCTCACACGCACATCCTTAGAAAAGGGGAAAAAATCCCCACCAATGGCTTTCCCAGCACGTGTAGGAAGAGCTGCAGTCCACCCTTACCCTGCCCCAGCCTATGCGATCTGGCCCTGGCTCTTTCCCTGGCCTCTTATCTCACCATGTGATCAGTGCTCTTCAATTGCAGAGCACAGGGTGTTGGGGGATGGGGTCAGGAAATCATTCTAGGATCCTGACCAATATGTAATGTCATGGCATAGAATGGAACTGTCAGTAAACTATAGGTAATAAGGGTAAGTATGGATTGGCAGCCTGTGTTTCTCTGTGTGTATGTGTGTGCACGTGCACATATTACAGACATACCTGGAGGGCATTGCAGGTTCTGTTCCAGACCAGCACAGTAAAGCAGATATCACAATAAAGCAAATCAAGTGAATTTTTTGATTTTCCAGTGCATATAAAAGTTATGTTTGCTCTATACTGTACCTTATCCAGTGTGCAATAGCATTATTTCTTTTTTAAAGTACATACCTTAACTAAAAAAAATAGTATATTGCTAAAAAACAAACAAACAAACAAAAACGCAGGGGTGCCTAGGTGCCTCAGTCGGTTAAGCACCCTACTCTTGATTTTGACTCAGGTCATGATTTCACGATTCATGGGTTCAAGCCCCACATAGGGCTCTGTGCTGACATTGTGGAGCCTGCTTGGGATTCTCTCTCTCTCCCTCCCTCTCTGTCCCTACCCTGCTCACTTGCTCACACACACTCTCTCTCTCAAGAATAAATCAGTTCTTCAAAAAAAAAAATGCTAACCACCATCTGAGCCTTCAGCAAATCTTAGGTGATTACAGATCACCAAAAGAAATGTAATTATGATGAAAAAATTTTGAACTATTTCAAGAATTACCAAAATGTGACAGAGACAGAAGGTGAGCAAATGCTGTTAGCAAATGATGTCAAAAGATGTGCTCAATGCAGGGTTACCACAAACCTTCAGTTTGTAAAAACCACAGTATCTATGAGGTGCATTAACATGAAGCACAATAAAATAAGGTGTGCCGGAAGTTTCCTAGGATTACCATAACAAAATACCACAAATCGGGTGGCTTAAAGCAATAGAAATGTATCACGTCACATTCATGGAGCCCAGAAGTAAAATATCAAGGTGTCATGAGAACCATGCTATCCTTGAAGCCTGTAGGGGAATCCTTCCTTGCCTCTTCTAGCTTCTGATGGTTGCTGGAAATCACTAGAATGCCCTGGCTTATGGTGGCAGCCCTTCAATTTCTGCCTCCATCATGATATGACGTTCTCCTCAAGTGTGTCTGTCCCTGTCTCTCTTCTCTTGTTTTAACAACACCCGTCACTTTGTTTAAGGGCCTGCCCTACAAATTTCATCTTAACCAATTACCTCGGCAACAACTCTATTCTGAAAAAATTCACATTCTGAGGTACTGGGGTTAAGACTTCAACATATGTATTTCAGCCCACAAGAGTGCACGTCTTGTATGTGGAGTCAGAAGGTAATGTACATCGTACTGTATGTCACAGTCAAAGCAGTTTGGAAATGCAGCCTTGGCTCACTCTGCTTTTGCAATCCTGGCCCTCTTGCTTTCCCCACAACAAAACAAGCATGGTCGCCACACAGTCTTTGCAGGCCTACGCTCTCAGCCCGCAGCACTCTCCCCACGCAGCCATGTGGCCCTCTTCATCATTTACCCAGGGCTCTACTTGACGTGACGTGTCAGCACCATAGAGGGGACTTTCCTGTCTGCCTTATTTAAATTAAAAAAAAAAAAAAAAAGATCTTATTCTTCAGTCATCTCTACATCCAATATGGGGCTCAAACTTATAACCCCAAGATGAAGAGCCACATGCTCTGCAGGGTGAGCCAACCAGACGCCCTCCTGTCTGCCTTATTTAGATAACACCGCCTATCACTCTCAACCCTTCGACACTGCTCTGTTTCCCTGCAGAACACATGGCATTCCCTAACATGGCTTATACACACCATTCACTTACTTTTTCTCCTCCACTGAAATGTAAGCATCATAAGGGCAGAACTGTGTCTGTATCCCCAGCCTCTAGAACACCAGGCATTCAAATACATGTTGTTCAGTGAATGATCTAATGCTGCTGTGGAAATAAACGAACACCAACCAAATGAGAGCAAAAGCAAAGGCTATTTACAGAGAGTTTCCTGTAGCAAAAGAGTAAGGCACCATCACAGGTGTTTAGGCAGAGGAGCGGGAAAGCTTTATGGGAGAAGAAAGGGAAGGCTTCAGATGTGCCGTGATTGCAGACCATCAACATGGGGAAGCTGTAGGTGGCCAACTAAAAAGTGGGGAATCCTATGTGATCGTTCAGGGGAGTATATTTGCTTTCTCTAGTTAGTCCCAAATTGAAAGCTGGGACAGAAATTAAGGAAGCTCTCTGTGATTAATCAAGTCCTGNGAGCAGATTGCTATCCTGGGCTGGTTGCTGTGAATTGTAGGTCAGAGTTCTATTTTTCCGCACGGTCTGGCCATTGTCCTTTCGTATATTCAGTCTCTCACTCTGAAAAGAAATGTGCTTTAAATGCATAGTGAAGGAATTGAATGGGCTATATCTGGGGATAGGAGATGAAGAGGGGCTCGGTTTTACTTTGTAATATATATAGTCTATATTTTACAATAAGTTTGTATTACTTTCAATTTAGAAAATTAAATCGAAGAGTATAATCAAGTAAAGTCAGTTGCAAGTCACACTGCCTCCTCTGATGTCTGCAAATCCATTCGCAAAACCATTTGCTTGGTTCTGATCCTCCTGTCATTTTTCTTTGTTTTTCTCTTTTTTTTTTATTTTTCTGAAAATAAGTTAAACACTGTAAAGACGTGCTAAATCCTTCCTTGGAAATTTCAGCTATGTATCTCAGGGAATTTCTGGTAAACTTTTTATCAACTAAACCCTTAAAACTAAAACTAAAAACTAAACTTCTCATTCAGCATTTATTCAACGAATGTGAATTGAGTGATTCATATTTTCCAGACCTGCTCCTCCCTTAAAAAACAAGGGAAATATCATGAATACCCTGAATTCAAATTCGACTCAAGTTTGACTTGAACGCTCTTCTAGCCTACGGACATAGCGCCATCTTGTGGAGCTTCCAGATACTTCCAGTGGTGCCAAGGCTCCCAGTTGCGTTTTCACAACCACAAATGGCCTGTGGGTTAACCTGTGGGAGGCTTTGTTGGACTCAGTTTTTCTGGATCTTAGCAAGGAAAATAAGCTATGTGGATCATCTACCAATGTTTTGTGAACACATTGCGTTTGAATATCACCACCAAAGGACTGAACTCAAAATACCTTGTACGACACAGTCTTTTACAGGACTTCAAAGATGTACAGTAAGTACATGCCCCGGTCCCCCTACGCCCTGCCGAATCCTTTGCACGCAGAAGATACTCAGTGTTTTGAAAGAATGGCAAAAGCCCCAAGATATAACGTAGATCAGAAAGAAAGTCACTTCATTCATTCATAACACATTCAATATTCAATAGCAAAGGATATAGTGCTTTAAAAAATATATTATCTCTCAATTTGAAGAGGAAAAAATACACAAATAATTATTTTCAAGCCAGAAATATTACGTTAAGAGAAATGACATGGATGATAAGTTCAGGCTCTGTTCAAAGGGGTGAGAAGTTACTCCCTGCCAGGATGATTAAGAAAAGCCTGACATTTCAAATTCACTTGAGAAGAGACCCCAAAACCACACTGTCAAGGCAGAACTGTTACAGATACAGTTATTCTATTTGTAAAACCACTGTCCTCACAGAACACACTTGATGTACCACCAAAGGAAGCTTTGCCTCAAGGTGTCCCATGCTGCATATCAGAATTGTAGTTAGTTTTTACTATAAAGCACATCACAAAAGTAAAGCCGTCACACTGATGTAAAATCCAAATTCTTCAATCAGCTAGAGCAGACGTTCAGTCCATGTTCACGGGTTGATAAAGTTTTGCCTTCCCACTGCAGACTTCTCTGGAAGTTATTACACACATGTGAGGCTCATTTCCTCATGCCTGTGAGGGTGTGAGGAGCCAAACATCCTTTGCTTCCATGTCTGTCCCTCAATTCATGGCTCTACCCTTAGATCATTTAGGTAGGCATTTTTAAAAACATATTTAAGTGGGGTGCTTGGGTGGCTCAGCTGATTAAACTTCTGACTCTTGATATTGGCTCAGGTCACGATCTCATGGTTTAGGAGATGGACCCCCAGGTCAGTCTCTGCACTGGGCATGGAGCCTGCTTAAGATTCTCTCTCTCTCCCTTTCCCTCTACCCCTCTCCCTTGCATGCTCTCTCTAAAATAAATGAATGAATGAATGAATGAATGAATGAATGAATGAATGACAATGAATGAAATGAAAATATATATTAAACAACTACTATGATGAACACTTTCATGTAATTACTTTTTTTCATCCTCACACACCCTGTGAAGGAGGAATTGCTTCTCCCATTTCCCTAATGAAATCACAAAGCCTCAGAAGCTGAATTACTCAAGGTCAAGTAGCTGGAAATCTCGGGATTTAAACCCATCTCTCTTTTTTTTTTTTAATGTTTTTTTATTTATTTCTAGGAGAGAGCGTGAGCAGGGGAGGGTCAGAGAGAGAGGGAGACACAGACTCTGAAATAGCCTCCAGGCTCTGAGCTGGCAGTCAGCACAGAGCCCGACGTGGGGCTCGAACCCACGAACCGCAAGATCATGACCTAAGCGAAAGTCGGACGCTTAACCGACTAAGCCACCCAGGCGCCCCTACTGTTGTCTAATTCTAAACCAAAATAATACATCCTGCTTGATTTTAACCTTTTTATTTTCATTTATCTTTTACTTAATCATTCTTAACATATCAAATGTAAAAGTACTTAATAAAGTGTAAAATACTTGAATACTAGCAACTCAAGTAGGGGATAATAGATGAACTCTCTGCAGGAACCTGTACCTATCAGAATTCCTACAGAAACAGACAACATACCCACAGTGTTAAATTTTAATGCAGAGCTTTTCACAAAGGTATGGGCAGGGCTCGGGGGGCCCCCAGTAACCGAGAGGCAGCAGGACTTACACAGGTTGGAAGACTCTATTCCCCCTCACCTTGAATAAAGGCGTAGACACTAGTGTTAACAGACCTGCAAAGCAGTGGGCCACCCACCAACAGTGAAGCCATTAGGGAGGGGGTGGGGGGGTCCACAGCCAATAAATGCCTGGCTTCTCATCTCTTTTTGTGCCTCCCATTCATTGAACTCAAATGGAAACTGGAGGCAAGGAAGGGATGCCATCCAGAGAGGTTAAGCCTCTGTGAGCCAGTGCAGGATACAGAGGGGAAGAGAAAATCTGGGCAGCAAATGGAGAAGGGCCAGCAAATAGTCCTAAGTCAGGACTAAACACGAAATATAGTTAGCAAAGTATACAGAGGTCCCCTGCAGCATAATGGCTAGTCCTAACCCCACTGACAGAAGCCAAACAACCCACTTGCAAATCTTGACTCTACCCCTTCCTGGCTGGGTGCCCTGGATGTTACTCACCTTCTCTGTGCTACGGTTTCTTTCATCTGTAAAATTGGCATAATAATAAAAATACTTGCCCTCTAATTGAATGCTGAGAACAAACTGAGGGCTGGGTGGGGGGGAGAGAGAAAGGGGGGTGATGGGCATGGAGGAGGGCACTTGTTGGGATGAGCACTGGGTGTTATATGGAAACCAACTTGACAATAAACTATTTAAGGAAAAAAAAAAACGAATACTTGCCCTCTAGGGTTGTGTGGGAGTTGAGTTAATGTTTGTAAAGCATTCAGAGCAATGCAGGGCACTTAGACTGTGTGAATTTTAGCTATTACTATTATTATTATTACCTCTTGTCCTGGATGGGATTACAGGTATCTGTGGAGGTGAATGTCATATGGAAGTGAACTCCTTGGGTAATAAGAAAAGCATGTGACTATAATCTTTACATGCCATAGTCACAAGCAAAGCACATGGACCCCACTGTCGTATAACAAGAGGTGGCCTTAATATGTATAAATGCAACCGCAATGTCAATTCATCAGCAAAACCTGTCCTGGAATACTGCCATATCTTGGATTTTCTTCCATCTGTATTTACCCAATTGAAGAGAAAAAGAGTCAGTGCCCTCACAGGTCTTCCCTATAAACATGTCCACTCAAGAAGTCCACCAAAGGGGCGCCTGGGTGGCTCAGTCGGTTGGGCGGCCGACTTCGGCTCAGGTCATGATCTCGCGATCCATGGGTTCGAGCCCCACGTCAGGCTCTGTGCTGTCAGTTCAGAGCCTGGAGCCTGGGTCAGATTCTGTGATTCCCTCTCTCTCTGCCCCTCCCCTGCTCAGGCTCTGTCTCTCCGTCTCAAAAATAAAAAAACAAAGAAGTCCACCAAACACGAGAACATATATTAACAAGCGGCCCCCTTCCACTTTTGCTTTCAAAGTAGTGAACATGACATTTCCCAGATAAGCTTCAACTTGCAATTTTCCTTTCCTACAGACCAAAATTGTTTTATTCCAATTTTTGCAGATGGTGTCAAGGTTCCTGTTAGCAAGACCAGATGGAATTTGAAGCTGGTAAACAACAGCAGAGGAGCAGGGTCCCTAGAAGTTCAGCCCGCTGTTGTCATCATATGCCAGCCCAGACACCAAACATCTGAAGTCTGGGCAGGTATCCAATCTATAGGACCTCCTGAATTCAAAAATGCAAACCCCGTGTTGCAGGCAGGGAGTGAATTTTATTTGCAGTAGGGGAGAGGTTTGGTTTGGTTTGGTTTGGCTTGGTTAGGTTAGGTTAAGTAATAGAGATAACACAGAAGAATAATTAGAGAGGGGGGGGTCTATGAATGAACTCCTTTGAGAGGCAGCTTGAAAGAAGATCGAAGCCGGGGGGGACATTCCTACAGAAACACAGGTAGACTTCAGAAGTACCAAATTCAGGGGCGCCTGGGTGGCTCATTCGGTTGAGCATCTGACTTCAGCTCAGGTCATGATCTCACGGTTCCTGGGTTCGAGCCCCATGTTGGGCTCTCTGCTGTCAGTGCAGAGCCGTTTCAGATCCTCTGCCTCCCCCCATCTCTCTCTCCTTCCACCCCCAAAAATAAAAATAAAACATTTAAAAAAATTTTTTAAAGAAGTACCAAATTCACATCACACCAAGATCCTTAGGACAAAAAAGTACCCAATTCTATTTTGTCAAACACATTTCCCTCAGATACATCAATCAGCCTCCTCTCAGGATAAAGTGCCCTTCCCTCATGTGCAGCTTCACGGCAGAGCCACAGCCCAACTCCTCCTATCCAGAGGACTATGTTTTCACCAAGAAGTCCTCATTTTAATTAAACCTCACTTTACAATGTGCAGCCTATGTGGGTTGTGGTTTATTTTGCGAGCCCCCATTATCAAAACAGCTGTCGCCCCCAGGAGTGTGTCGGGCTGGCCTTCACTTAGATTCAAACCAGGGAGACCTCAAACACGGAACTCTGAAAATGTTAGAGGTTTGAAAATTATCACCCTGTTGACTTCTTACAAAAATCCCATGTGAAATAAATGGGACTGGTTATAATTTTCCCATCCTACCCACAAGAAAAGTACGGCTTAGTTTCAGGGTTAGTGAAAGCCTTAGAAACGTAGGAAAATCATTACGGCTGTTCCCAAATCTTTACATCAGATGTAAAGAGGAAATGTGCAGAAAACTCAAGCCCGGCGCCACAGAGGGGGAAGAAGTTCCCCAGTTGTTCAAGAAGGGTGAAATTGAATATAAGAATGTAATAGGCAACCAACGGAATGGGAAAAGATAGTTGCAAATGACATATCAGATAAAGGGTTAATATCCAGAATATATAAGGAACTCACCAAACTCCACACCCAAAAAACAAACAACCCAGTGAAGAAATGGGCAGAAGATATGAACAGACACTTCTCCAAAGAGGACATCCAGATGGCCAACAGACACATGAAACGATGCTCAGCATCCCTCCTCATCAGGGAAATACAAATCAAAACCACACTGAGATACCACCTCACGCCAGTCAGAGTGGCTAAAATGAGCAAATCAGAGAACTCTAGATGCTGGCGAGGATGTGGAGAAACGGGCACCCTCCTACACTGTTGGTGGGAATGCAAACTGGTACAGCCCCTCTGGAAAACAGTGTGGAGGTTCCTCAGGAAACTAACAATAGAACTCCCCTATGACCCAGCAATAGCACTGCTAGGAATTTACCCAAGGGATACAGGAGTGCTGATGCATAGGAGCACATGTACCCCAATGTTCATAGCAGCACTCTGCACAATAGCTCAAACATGGAAAGAGCCTAAGTGTCCATCAACAGACGAATGGATCAAGAAGATGTGGCTTATCTATACCATGGAATACTACATGGCAATGAGAAACAGTGAAATCTGGCCATGTGTAGCAACATGGATGGACCTTGAGGGTGTTATGCTTAGCGACATAAGTCAGGCAGAGAAGGATAAATATCATGTTTGCACGTATAGGAGAATTAGGAGGAACTTAACTGAGGATCATGGGGGAGAAGAAAGGGGGAAATGGTGGGGGAAAGGGAGAGAGGCAAACCATGAGAGACTCTTGAATGCTGAGAAACAAACTGAGGACTGATGGGTGTGGAGGGAGGGGGCAGATGGGCAAGGAGGAGGGCACTTATGGGGATGAGCACTGGGTGTTATATGGAAACCAACTTGACAATAAACTATTTGTAAAAAAACAAAAAAGAACTGTATAAAAAATAAATTAAAAACTAATGACGACAACAACAAAAAAAGAATGTACACAGCATTGAAATGTAGTTGTTGGGTGAGACTCTCATGGCTGTGAAAAAACCTGTCAACCCAGGCCCACCATGGATTCCTCTAATGCTGAAGACCCATGTGAACACTTGTAATCAGAATGGGAAGAGACCCAGATAGAGGATTTTCTGCCCCAGGAGGTGACTGAAAAGAACAGAATTTGAAGCAGAGTCAATGTACTGCTAAGAATAAAATCTCAAAATTCTCCTAGGTGGAGCTAAAAGAAGGCCCAGCTCAAGGCGGGTCCTGGGTCCCTCAGGATCCAAAATGTCTGAAATGGTTTCCCAGGCTTCATCTTTGAGAAATGAGACACCAGCCTGGGGCAGGGACAGATGCCTCCTTGTTCTGCCCCAAGACACAATGCAGCACGCACCGACCCAAGCCTGCCAGGCCCGGGTCCCCACACAGGCCTTTTCTGCACACGCACATGGTCAGAGGCAGAGGATAACAGCAGCTGCAAACATGAGGCTGGGGAGGTCAGGCAGAGCCCGAGCATGAAGGTGTAGAGAAAGGGCATCCCCTGCTACTGAGGAAGCAGCAAGTTAGAAGTTCATTTAGGCAGGGGCCAAGGCTCTAAGTCCCTGGCACGGGCCCCTTTCCCGCATCTCACTCCACTTCTAAAACACAAATTCAAAGATGAAATTGCTGGGGTGCCTGAGTGGCTCAGGTGGTTAAGCATCCTACGTCCGCTCAGGTCATGATCTCATGGTTTTGTGAGTGGAGCTCTCTGCTGTCACCATAGAGCCTGCTTCAGATCCTCTGTCCCCCTCTCTCTGCCCCTTCCCCGCTCATGCTCTTTCTCTCTCTCAAAAATAAATACAACACACTTTTTAAAAAAAAGCAACATTGTTAAGAATTTCAAGATGGCGCCCCCAGAGCATGAGACCCCAAGTATGGGGCCATTCTAAGCACAGGTCCGGGACAACTGCACTGGGCACGCATCCCACAGCAGGCCTGTCTTGCTGGGCAAGCAGAAGCAACCAGCTGCAAGGTGGGTGCCCATTGTAGACTGGGAGTTAGGAAGGAAGAGGGTGAGCTTCGGTCAGATCTCTCACACAGGGGACTTCACAAGGGAAGTTTGCCTTGAGGGCCCTCAAGAACCACAGGATGCACCCCTGCGCGAACCAGTATGTGGATTCTCACCCTCTGACAAAGCTCAGGGAGTTGACTGAGACGGCACCACAAGCCATAGACAAGGGAAGTAAGCTTGCTGCCTCCAGTATGAAATTGCTCACAGAATGGAACAGTAATTCCAAGTAGCTGAGGAGGACAGCCAATTCTGTGCCAACACTTCTCCAAAAAGACGACACTTTGCCTTCTGGCACCTCAACACCCAGGCACCAGAGGAGAAACATGGTGAGAAAGCAGACCACATTTCCCATAAACACTCCAACTGTCCAGTCGGAAAGCCAGTTTGAGGAAGGTGGGGAAAAGTGGAGAAATCTTAAAATTAATGTGTGGGTAATATTTTCAAAAGAATAGGAAAAGTTTTAAAAATATGTTTTAATTTAAAAAAATAGAAGAGGAAAAGCTTTAAGAATTTGAGTGAGACTATTTTAATTCTAATGGTGACTGTAAAATTAGGGAATCTTCCCCATCTGTCCTTAAGAGTGTCAGCTTCTCAGCAAGAAAGAGAAGCTCTACTGTGTCAGTAATAAAAAGATAATGTCATTATAGGATTATATCGGAGAAGTCGAAAGTGCTCAGTCAAAGTGATTACCTACAACCTCAGTGATTGCTCCAGAAAATGGAACAGAGATCTTGCCCTTCCTTCTGAGAGTTTTAAAAAGCAGTTTCCCTGAATACAAATCACTGTTCCTCTCCTTAAGACTTCAGGCCATGCATCCATCATGTGACTTCCCAGCCAAATATAGTTGACCTATGTCTCCCAGGAAATGAATGTTTAAGCAATTTGCAAATGACTTCCTGTTACCAGTTTTTGCAACAACTTTAGAAGTTTCCTAATTATTTGGTTAAATTAATTCTCACGCAAGCTGTGTCCTCATTCAGAGTGTGATTTAATTAGATGTCCTCATATGAGGCTCAGTAAGATATGTAGATAACAGATAAACCAACTTTCTTTCAGGTACATTAGTTCCTAGAGGATTAGCTGTCTGAACCTTACATCAAGGCTATGCCTTGGCAAGAGCAGACTATTTTGACTGCTTGGCCGATCAGTTCAGTGAAATAAACAGGGAGTTCTCATGATAAATTGACTGGGTAAAGAGTAGTTTCCATAACATATAAACGACGTGGAAGGCCATGCCTTTGATTTTAGGTTTGGAGAAAATGCAAATCCTTGAGCCCGTTCTAAAAACCCATCTGGCCCATCTCAAAACCATTATTGTACTGGCACTGCAACCAGAAGATCAATTTTTTGGAAGCATGTAACCAAGAGTCGGCCAAGTACAGACCACTGGTCAAGTTCTGCCCATTTGCTGTGTTTGTAAATAAATTGCTGGAGAAGCACCTTCATGCCCGTGTATTGCATGTTGTTTACAGCTGCTTTCGCACTGCAATGGCTAAGTTGGGTAGTTGCAACAGAAACTGCCTGATGAACAAAACCTGAAATATTTACTATCTATCTGATCCTTCAAAGAAAAAGTTGGCTTTAGCTCAGGTCTGTATCTCCCACAGACTATACCACAGACAAACAGTGACCCCTGAAACCCTCTCATTCTCTCCTTCCATTTCAATTCAGTGTCTGACTCTCTGCCATAATCAAGAGAAATGTCACTATAGAGCAATGAAGTAGTAGGCATTGCTCTATAATTGTCCTAGAACTGTCCACAGGCTTGCTGATTACTAACTGGGATTTGGGGAAGTCACCTGCGTTCTCTGAGCTTAGACTATATCTAAGGCTAGACAATATCTAAGATTGTCTCTGGCTTTAATGCGATGAATGTTTTATGATCCAACAAAGAGTAGTCCTTTCATTTGAATAAAACGTCTTTGAACCAGTGATGATCACGGGGCTTTTCTGAAAATCCACCTTTTTTGTAATTAGACATTATTGGCTGCTTGGAGTCATTAGACATTTTCCCATTATTGGCCCACTCACTTTCCTTCCTAACAGAATCCTGGTTGGTCTTGGCTCTTGGCTTTTCCTTGCATTGCTGCTGTGCTTCCAGAGAAACCGACCAATCAGCACCCCAGGGACTTTATAAGTCAATCCTAGTAGCACCTTGCTCTTGGCCAATTACTGATTGAGAATGTGTCACAAATCCCAGCCATGAAAAACGTAAAGTCAGTTGTGGTGGAGGAAGGAAAGAGGCACTTCAGGAAATTTTTAAGTTTAAGGAAGAAAAGAGCCTCTTTTCTTTTTCTAGCCATCGTCATGACTGAACGTATCGCTAGAACTCCTGCTGCCATCTTGTCATGAGCCTGAGGATGGTGCCAACCCATGAGAAGACAGAGAAGCAGACTTGGCTCTGAAGCACATATGAAGCCTGCCCTGCCTCTGGAGTTTTTTTCTAATCAAAAGGAAATAAATCTTACTGTGTAGACCAACTTGATTTATTCCCCATGAACTACTGACAAAAGGCAACTAATCTCTGGTGGAAACTGGAGCTACGTGCAGTTCTGGTGGTGCTGAGGATGACCAGGGAACTCATTAGACAGGCCTCTCCATGCCAATAATAACTAAACAGCAAAGCTCTGTTTCCCTAAAATAAACATCTCGCTTACTACTCCACAAACACCACCATCTAATTGATGCCGAGTAGCTACCGTGAACATTTCACCCAAAAATAATTTGGGAGCATTCCTATAATACAACAGAAACAAAAATATTTTTCAAAAAAACAATTATTTTTGTCAGTAGCTCTTTTAACATGACAAGCATATACAATCTGATATTCCCTAAGTCTTGCATAAGTCGTTAACCCTGAATTTTTTTCCTCTCTTTTTTTTAATTAAGATTCAAGTTAGTTAACATATGGTGCAGTCTTGGTTTCAGGAGTAGCATTTAGTGATTCATCAGTTATGAAAAAAATTAATTAATTAAAATAAAAGCATTCCTGTTTTTTTATCTTATTCTATTTTTCCTTTCCTTCCCCTATGTTCATCTGTTTTGTTTCTTAAGTTCCACATATGAGTGAATTCATATGATATTTGTTTTTCTCTAACTGACTTATTTCACTTAGCATAATACACTCTAGTTCCATCCACATTGTTGCAAATGGCAAGATTTCATTCCTTTTGGTCCTCATAATATTCCATTGTATATATCTACCACATCTCCTTTATCCACTCATCAGTCAGTGGACATTTGGACTCTTTCCATAATTGAGAAAGCTACTGTTGAAAGCACTGCCATAAACATTGGGGTGCATGTGTTAAGTTCTCAGTACTAAAGGAATCCCAATCCAGTAACACTGTTAAGACTCCAAGCAAAAAAGAAAGAGAGAAGAAAAATTGTCAACATGTGGCTTAAGAACAGTGAAGATCTGGTGATCATGAGGTTAGTTAAGCATGTGTTTGTTTGTTTATAGAGAGAGAGCATGTACAAGCACGGGGTGGGGCGGGGAGAGGTGCAGAGGCAGAGGGAGAGAGAGATTCTTAAGCAGGCTCCACGCTCAGCATGGAGCCTGACATGGGGCTGGATCCCATGACCCTGAGATCACGACCTGAGCCAAAATCAAGAATTGGACCCTTAACTGACTGAGCCCCAAGTTCAGCATTTTAGAACCAAGGAATTCCACTGTCTTGAAGGGAGTGTGAGATGGATACCTGTTCAATCCCTCATTCAGCCATAAGACATTATCTCATTTCTCCTACTTAGGTACCTCCAAATAAATCAGTTCAGTCTTCCCAAGGCTAAATATACCACAACTGAACATGACACTTTGGAATGTTCTCTCTTTCTAAATGTCCTAACAAGATTCAGAGAAATATCTTCTCCCATCCTCTCAACTGTCCAAGGACAACTCACCATCAGTTTAATTACAGCAGGAGAGGTTCGGTTGGGGAAGACATTATCACAGAACATGTGGACCTAACCATTCACTGAGTAAGCCCAACCCACAGGATATAATCATAAAGCAATTTTATTTTCGTCTTTCTCTGTCCCTTAAGATGTGCTCCACGAGACTATTTATTGCCCTGGATGAAAATGAAAGTTGACTCCATGAATTCTCTGGTTTCTCTTGNGACTTATTTCACTTAGCATAATACACTCTAGTTCCATCCACATTGTTGCAAATGGCAAGATTTCATTCCTTTTGGTCCTCATAATATTCCATTGTATATATCTACCACATCTCCTTTATCCACTCATCAGTCAGTGGACATTTGGACTCTTTCCATAATTGAGAAAGCTACTGTTGAAAGCACTGCCATAAACATTGGGGTGCATGTGTTAAGTTCTCAGTACTAAAGGAATCCCAATCCAGTAACACTGTTAAGACTCCAAGCAAAAAAGAAAGAGAGAAGAAAAATTGTCAACATGTGGCTTAAGAACAGTGAAGATCTGGTGATCATGAGGTTAGTTAAGCATGTGTTTGTTTGTTTATAGAGAGAGAGCATGTACAAGCACGGGGTGGGGCGGGGAGAGGTGCAGAGGCAGAGGGAGAGAGAGATTCTTAAGCAGGCTCCACGCTCAGCATGGAGCCTGACATGGGGCTGGATCCCATGACCCTGAGATCACGACCTGAGCCAAAATCAAGAATTGGACCCTTAACTGACTGAGCCCCAAGTTCAGCATTTTAGAACCAAGGAATTCCACTGTCTTGAAGGGAGTGTGAGATGGATACCTGTTCAATCCCTCATTCAGCCATAAGACATTATCTCATTTCTCCTACTTAGGTGCCTCCAAATAAATCAGTTCAGTCTTCCCAAGGCTAAATATACCACAACTGAACATGACACTTTGGAATGTTCTCTCTTTCTAAATGTCCTAACAAGATTCAGAGAAATATCTTCTCCCATCCTCTCAACTGTCCAAGGACAACTCACCATCAGTTTAATTACAGCAGGAGAGGTTCGGTTGGGGAAGACATTATCACAGAACATGTGGACCTAACCATTCACTGAGTAAGCCCAACCCACAGGATATAATCATAAAGCAATTTTATTTTCGTCTTTCTCTGTCCCTTAAGATGTGCTCCACGAGACTATTGCCCTGGATGAAAATGAAAGTTAACTCCATGAATTCTCTGGTTTCTCTTAGCTCATTAAAAAGTTCAACTGTCACTTTAAATGACAAAAGGCAGTTTCCACTTGGTAATTAGAATACTCAGCCCTATATCATAATCAAAACATGGTCTTAATACAAAGTTGAAGCTTCTTACCTCCTTTATCTGTATCTGCTGCAGACAGAAAGCATGGAATGTGGTCAGCTGCTGCTTCTTTTTCCAGTCTGGGCTTCCACTCCCACCTACAACTTGCTTATGGAAGTCCCCAATCTCCCTTCCCCAAAAGCTATGGTGAGGAGTGGGAGAGGAGGCAAAGGAGCAGAAAGGCTCTAACCTGACCAATACTGTCATGAACTGATGTTAACGCTATCCAACACTGGATAGCAGGTGCATGTTTTAGATCCCCAAGTGGTCTCCTTAGAATTGAGGGGGTACGGAGTCTCCTTTACTTAAGAAAACAGAGAAAGCACAACTTATACCTCTCCATAGGCTTTACTTTGACTTATTCTCCCTATGAGATCAAAGCAGCAACTCTCCATCAACAACCTCCTCCCAAGGTCATCCCTAAATATTCAATTTCTGCCCTTTTATCATATCTTCTATGTAAATAAAGTCCTTAAGAGTCATGACTCCTCCACCTCACACCCATAGGATGGCTACCATCAAGAAACAAGAAAGGGGCACCTGGGTGACTCAGTCAGTTAAGCACCCAACTCTTGATTTTGGCTCAGGTCAAGATCTCCTGCTTCGTGAGATTGAGCCTTACGTCGGGCTCTGTGCTTACAGTGTGGAGCCTGCTTGGGATTCTCTCTCTCCCTCTCTCTCTGCCCCTTCTGTGCTTGCACGTGCACATTCTCTTTCTCTTTCTCTCAAAATAAATAAATAAACATTTAAAAAAAGAAGAAGAAGAAAGAAAGAAACCAGGGGCACTAGGGGGCTCAGTTGGTTAAGTGTCTGACGGCTCAGGTCATGATCTTGCAGTTCATGGACTCAAGCCCCACACTGGGCTCTGTGCTAACAGCTCAGAAACTGAAGCTTGCTTCAGATTCTGTCTCCCTCTCTTTCTGTCCCCCAACCCCCGCTCATGTTCTTTCTCTCCTTCAAAAATAAATAAACATTAAAATTTTTTTAAAAAACACAGAAAATAACAAATGTTGGCAAAGATGTGAAAAAATTGGAACTTGTGCACTGGTGTTGGGGATGCAAAATGGTGATACCATTATGGACAAAAGTATGGAGGTTCTTCAAAAAATTAAAAGTAGAATTACCTTATGATCTGGCGATTCACCTTCTGGGTGTACACCCAAAAGAATCAAAAGCAAGTTCCCAAATACATATTTTTTACACTCATATTCAAAACAGCCTTATTCACAATTGTCAAAAAGCAAAAGCAACCTAACTGTCCATCAATGGCTGAATAGAAAAACAAAATGTGGTATATACATGTATATATATACATATATATATATATTATTCCATATATAATGGAATAATTATTTGGCCAGGAAAAGGAAGGAAAAGTATGTTGACATACTGCAACATGGATTAATATTGAAGGCAGTATGTAAAATGAAAGAGAGTCACAAAAAGATAAATACTATATGATTCCACATATATGAGGTACGTAAAGTAGACAAATTCATAGAGACAGAAAATAGAATGGTGGTTGTCAGAGGCTGGAGGGAGGGGAGAATGGGAGGTTTACTGTGTGATGGGTATAGAGTTTCAGTTTGAGAAGATGAAAAAGCTCTGGAGGTGGATGGTTGCAGAATAGTGCACATGTACTTAATGCTACTGACTTGTACACTTAAAAATGGTTAAGATGGTCGAATTCATGCTCTGTGCACTTTGCCACAATTAAAAGTAAAATTAAAAATTAAACAATAAAAACAGTCATGATTCCTTCTGCTACCATCTACTTTGAAAATATACTTCTAGTTTAGCCTCAGCCAAAACCTCCATGTTAATATCCGACCATATATTCGTCAGCTACAAGATGTAGTCTGATTTCATAAATATTAAAATGTGAAAAGTGGTATGTCATAGAATCAGCAAGATGTGGTATTTGAGATTTTCAGGCAAATCAGCCGCAGCTCTAGAAATGTTACTAAACCTCGATGGCCAGTTTACTCCTGAGCCTATTACCTCATAATTGTTCTAGCAGAGTATAAGACATTTTTCCTTGAATGCACTTTCCAAGCCCCAGCTCTTACCAGGCTGATTTCAAAAATTAACTCGTCTCTCTAGAACCACTTCTGAATTAAAATTAATGTTCCAAGTCTCTTTGGCCCACACCCAATCGCTCATACACACAAAAGGAGAGACTTGTGCTATAGAAGTGTTTTCACACTCAGAATTCAAAATAGCATTACCTCAACATTTTCAGTTACAGAAAACTTAGCACAAGAAAAAATAATAATAATTGGATGGTTATCCTGAAACAACAGTTGGGACTGATTTAAAATCAGCAAGTCTCATTATTTTTACCCTGTCCTACAGTACAATAGGAGGAACCAACATAGCACAAGGAAATCCTTGAGAGGAAAATGGTAAATCATTCATATTGTGACTGGGACAGATTTACAGGTGTAATGGGAAAGCATAAATTTAGCGAGTGCAAGATTAAAAGGTAGTATATATGAAGTTCATTTAGCATTAAACTCTGAGCTGAACTGCAAACAAGTATGTTGAAATTGTTAACTCCATAGAGATTGAAGAGTAATAAGTTAGCAACGACAGGAAAAATACCAGTTTGACATCATACCCATAGCAGAAAAGCACTAATCAATATACATTACCAAATGGCTCATGGTCCACAGTCCTTCACACAGGGAGAGAGCGTAATGGGAAATTAAGAATCATATAGTACAGCTTAGCAGTTAAGAAAGTCAGGCTGATTTTGTGAAATTCCCTGGGTTCAAATTTCAGCGCTGCCACTTATTAGCTCCAAACACTTTAATGAGATTCTTAATCCTTCTGTCTCTTCATCTGTAAAATGGAAATAAAAAAAGCACCTAATTAATAGAGAGGATGGGAAAATTCAAAGAAATAATGCAGCTAAAATACTAAGCACACTGACAAGCATATAGGAACTTCTCAACTAATGTTCTTTCTTTACGTAATAAAAAATATATAAATGTTTCCTCAATAGCAGAAGTTTGGAAGAAATGTGTAATTTATTTATCTGAGTTTTTTACTCACATTTCGCTTGTTCTTGCTTACATAAATATCACCAAAGTAATCTCAGTTAATGAACAGGTAGCTAGTTAATCTACGGCAAGGGTTCCCAAACTAGAGTATTCATCAGAATTATCTTGATTGTGTTAAAAACACAGATTGCTTGGCTCTATTCCCAGAGTTTCTGATCTAGTAGGTCTGGAATGTGCCTGAGGATTTGCATTTCTAACAAGTTCCCAGGTGATCCTCATTCGGCTAGTCTGAGAACCATTCTTGGAGAGCCACTGGTCTACACTATCCTACCTCCACGACTACCAGTGTCTTCCGTTTCAGAGCTTTACTCCTAACACGCTTCCTGATCCCAAGCACTAAACCTGAGTGCTTCATTCTAAAGACTGGCTATCACACTGTTCTGATGGTTGGTTGATAACATGGTAGTTCACCCATACAGAACTACCCAAAAGAGATCAGCCGCCCTCAGACTCCACCACATTTGAATCCTGAGCCCGGGGTAGCCAAGCCCCATGGCCCGTTAAGGAATGGTCCCACTAAATTCTATGCCTATTGTACAGCTTCCCTCAGAGATACAGAGAACCCTTACATGCCTGGGAATCAACGCCACAGGACCCTATCTAATTTTTTTCTGCCTGGATCCCTGGTACCTTACTCTGCCTCCAGGTCTGCAGTGTCTGAACACGTGCACGGGGCTATCCGGTAGATTAACAGAACCTGCTTTTCTAGCATCCCCAGTCAAGTGCTCCTTGGTGTTTTCATTTATGAGAAGGTCACAATGTCCCAGTGGCATACTTCACATGCACACTCGCCCAAAGATGAAATGAATAACACTCTTTATTAAGTGATATGGAGCTGGAGATATGACCTGAAGAGCGATGTTAACTAATTCCCCTCCCCCTGACAGGATGGTATCACTCCTTATAATCTAGAGAGACACATGCATCAGCCAGAAAATCCCTCACCCAAAAATACATACCTGATTGCTTTTCTATCTATCACTGTATAAATACTTTGACTTGTCTTTAAGTAAATTCCTTAATAATAGTGAAACCAAAGTAGCAAGACCACTTTAATGCTTTACCAAATTCCAACTCAGCATGAGCACAACAACATTTTTTAAGTGCTGAAAACATTTTAGTATCCTAATACAGTTTTTCTGCAGAAAACTCTATGGGTAACTCCCAATTAGTTTCTATCAGTGCCTGCATTATAAAAGCTTCCCAGCATCAGCGTTAGATGACATCCCCACCCAAGAACTTGCTTGGGCTTCAGGGGTCTGTATGGAATCTGACCCAGGAATGTCTGAGTAGCAATCTCACACTGAGCCCAATATACTTGAGCCCACAACCCACATCCTGTCCTCAGACTGAACCTTTAGAAGTTTAACATTGAAAATCTGTCTGAAAGTGTCTTGAATTTGCCACCTGCCACTGGATTCCACATCTAGCAGGTGCTTACCAGGCTCTCATCAATGCTCCCTCGGCAGCCCATGGATTAAAACCTGGATCACTCTCTTCAGTAGGTGCTCCAATAATCCCAAAACAAGCCTGGGTCATTATAAACATGCATATAAAGCTGATGCTTCATCATTCCTCCAGGTCATCAATTTCATGAAATAGTAGAAGACTGAAATTTTCCCACCCTTCTAACCCACCAGCATGGGAAGTTTTGAAATACAAAAAAAAAAAACAAAAAAAAAACCCACCTATTTATGAGATTATGTCAATAATTTTTATAACATAAGTATTAAATCAGGATACACACACATTCAGATGCATATTCTAAGAGGTTGTCCTTTCCTCCATGCCACTGAATTTCAGATCCTGTTTATTTTTCCTAGCAGTCAGCCAATAGATGCTGTCTAAAATGAATCAATAAATAGATAAGTATACTATTTAGACCTACAATAGTAACCAGCGAAAGAACAAAACTGAAACCTATTCAAAGTGATCAGTACTAGGGAACTTGATTTGAGAAATGAAAAATGGAAATGTGTCAGAAGATTTTGCTTTATATTTTATACCTTTCTGTACTGCTCATGTTTCTTATAATGTGCATACATTATTTATATAATTGTAAAAAACAAATATAGTGAGTAAATAACATCTTCATTAGTAAGGGATTAACTAAATAAATTAAGTATATGCATGCATGTTGGTTCACAGCCATGGGAGCTTCCCGGATTAAATCTAAAGCTGGCTCCCATACTCGGAGGGCAGAAAGACCAAAGAAAGAGACTGGTACATGGAAGTTTTAATAAGCAAGGAATTTATTTACAAGGCTGGTCTTGGGTGACCACAGACAAGGAACAGTGGGCAGAATACACATTCAAGGACATGAGAGGGGGTGAGGAGCCTCTAATTGCCCAAGTCTAGCTCCTGAGTCAACTGATGGTCACGTGTCCTCTTGAGGACCTTCCAACAATGCAATGGAACATCATTCAAATACCAAAAAAAAAAAAAAATAGCATAATATATAATGATATAAAAAGATAACCTTGGAATGTCATTAAAATAAAAAAAAACTAGTTGCAAACAACTATAGCCTGATTCAACTGAAGTAAAAATTACATACACATGCTCATAGACACACACACACACACACACACACACACACACACATTGCATAAGCATAGCGATACCTGGGAAATACACCAAGCTATTAGAAAATGAAGAGATAAAGTCCTTCACTTTTTTTATTTTCTATGCTTTCATAATTTTTGAACTTTATATGAAGAGCAGATATTACCTTTGCTACTTAAGTGGTAAGATTCTTTAAAATAGGTAAACACACATGTGTGCTTTTTGAGACCCCAGAAAATACAAAGCAGTGGGCTTAAGTCATATTTGTAAATCCACAGAACCTTGAGAGAGAAGGAATCTTAAGAGGCCCAGAGAGAATGAGTTCCTCACACAGAATCACACTGTGGAAAGTGCCAGAACTAAGTTTAGACCAGCAGAAGAAGACTCTGCGTTAAGCTTCCCAAGTTCTAAAGCAGCTCATAAATACTGTGCCTTCTCACTATTCATTTATCAAGCACTGTCTTAGACAGTTCACGCTGCTACAACAAAATGCCAGAGATGGGAAGTTTAAACAACCAGCATTTATTTCTCATAGCTGAGGAGGCTGGGAAGCCTGATATCAAGGGGCCATTATGACTGAGTTCCGGTGAGGCCCTTCCTCTGACCTGCAGACATCTGGGTGCCTTCTTGCTGTATCCTCACATGGCAAAGAGAGAGCTCTGGTATCTTCCCTTTCTTAGAAGAACACTAATCCCATCATAGGGCCCCCCCTCCCCCTCATGACTTCATATAAACCTAATCACCTCCCCAAAGAGCCTACCTCCAAATGTCATCACATTGGGTGTTAGGGCTCTTATATATGAATTTGTGGGGAGGGGGACAAAAACACTCAGTCCAGAATAAGTACTTTTTCTTATAAATGGTAGGCAGAGCAAGTTATCATCTGTTTTACAGGTGAGTAAATCAATGTCCAAAGAGAACAGAGACTTCCCCAAAGGCATGCAGCTGTTAATCAACAGAACCCACTATCATCCAGGTCTACTCATCCTTGGCTGAAGTTTGTTCAACTCTAAAGCATAAATTAATTTTCCTTTAAAACCAGAATATTACCCTATTCTTCTCACGTTACCCTTTCCTCAAAAAAAAAAAAAAAAAGGAAAAAAAAAATTTCATGAACCTTGAAGGACAGTTTTCCACACAAGGCCTTAAGATTTAGAAAAGGAAGAGTACTTTGTAGGTTATAAGGGAAAATGAGAAGGCTTATCAAGCTGTGATTCCCTCACAACCTATCCCATTTTAACAGCCTGTATCACTAACCACGTCAAAGCAATTTGTCATCCAAGGAAATCTGATGACTAGGAAATAAGACTCAGGCTCCATCGCTCTCAGAGGCCAACATTACCTTGAAGTAGCCCTCAAAGACAGCCTGACTCCCCAGGGTCCTGGAGGAAACAGAGGTGGCTCCTACAGCTTAGCCACCTTTCAAGTGCCCAGTCGCTATGCGTGACCAGCAGCCAAAGTATTGGTGACCACAGCTTTAGAGCTCATCCAGGTCTGAGATTTTCAGACTTTTTTTAAAGTTTGTTTGTTTGTTTGTTTTGAGAGAGTGCCAGCAGAGAGAAAAGGGGAGAGAGAGAATGCCAATTGGGTACTGTTAGCACAGAGCCCAATTAAGGGCTCGAACTCACAAACTGTGAGATCATGACCTGAGTCAAAACTGAGAGACCCTTAACCAACTGAGCCACATAGGCGCCCCTATTTTCAGACTTGTAATGAACAAAAGCTTACAAAGTTCTATGTAGGACCCCAACACATGAAAGACAGAAGCAGGAGGGGTGTAGACGGATGGGGTGGAGTGGGTGGCTAGTAGCTCACTCCACTTGGGCCCCCAGTCTTTCTATCCTTCCTGGCTCCCATACATGGCATGAAAGCCTCACTGTGAAACCCCTCTAGTCCAAAGAACAAAGTTTGAAAATCACTCTCACTCCACCCCCATATATTAAATGTGAGGAAGCTGAGAACCAGAAAGCTGAAGTGGCTTCCCTCGCTGGGCCATCCCTGAAACCAGAGACCTCTGGCTCTCATCCTGGTGCATTTCTAGTCTTGGAAGGGGGAGAGCCTGTCAGAAACAGATAACAAAAAGACACAGACATTCCTCCCCAACCTCCAGCTAGAATTAGGTCCACTGTCAATTTCAAGGGAAGACCACTGACACTCGGATATTTTCTCAGTTTGGGAAGGAAATTAATAGAGGAGAGAGAACACAATGAAAAGAGCACATTGGTGTCCATTCATATAAAATGCTTCATTTTAAAACACTATAAAAGAGGTCAAGGGAAATATCATTTATTAAGCACTTAACTATATTGGCTGGGGAGGCAGTGTGGTTGAAGGTTATTATTTCTTTCTGCCTTATCACATTACCCCTCAAAGAGCCAATGACACAAACTGGTTGGTCCACATTCTAAACAGAAGGATCCACTGTGCAGGAAAGATCATGGCCACACATGCCACACACTCTGTTTCATGTTTCTTCCAGGCTTTGGGGCCATTACTTTGAACCATGACCTCCCCGCAGGTTAGCCCTCCTGTGCTCATTCATTTCTTCCTGTCACTTTAGGCTGGGTGCATATGGTAATGAGACTGACAATTTCTGGGGAAGGTAATGGATGGCAAAGAGAAGCCAACATGGGTCTTGAGTCCAAATCACAAGTCATAACCCAGATTAAAACCTAAGTCTCCTGTTGGAAACTTGGGAAGATTTGGGAGCCCACTAGTGATAAAATGACTCATCCATTGACTCATATATGCCAAGTGTCTATGAAAGATGTGATAACCAGATAATTCCCACCTCCACGGAACTCTGTTTTTTATGTAATTATCTCCCTTAGGAACTCATTGAAAGGAAGAACTATATGCTGGACAAGACAAGGAGATTCCCAATTCCTAGCCATAATTTTATCATGATACCATGAAAACTACACCATGTGATTCCTGATACTAAATATTAATTAGTCATTTTGTAAGCATTATCTGGTTAGCCCTTATAACAGTTCTCTGATGTAAGTAATTAGTATCCCCCATTTTAGGGACAAGAAAAGTGAGGCACAAGGAACTAGGTAACTTAACCAAGCTCTAGCTGCCAGCAAATGATCAAGACAGATTCATTGCCCAATATCTTTAACCCCTGACATTCATGTGACTTCCCTTTTATTTACCACACTATTGTGTCTAGAATATTACTTATCTAAGAAGATTCTTCCAAATGTAATCATTTCACAAGCTTCCAAACTAAAGTGTTGCTCTCAAAGGGAAAATTAAACTATTAATAGAGAATATAGGTAACTCACGAGGTCTAGCCAAGTGCATGACTGCATCCCACAGTTCATCAGTGCACATAGCTCCTTACATTTCTTATATGCTCCCTACTCCTGGGCTCTCCCTTAGTAAAATGGGGACTGGCTTCCTTGGAATGAATGTAGCCTATTTCATGCCGCACCACCAGCAGCCCCTAAATAAGCCCACAGCTCATAAGAAACCTGTAATAGCCATCAAAGGAAAGGAAAAAAAAAACAGCAAAAGTTCTAGAAAGAAAAGGAAGTTATGAATCTCAGATTTGTTAAGCACCTACTCTGTGCCAGCCTGTGTCTATGCTATCTCCTTTTAGGTGGTTCATTGGGAAATTCTTAAAGCTTTATTGGAAATAGCATGGATCCAGAGCTTTGAGGAGCCAGTGGGAAGTCTTGACTACAGTTCAGATGAGACCCCAGTTATAAGAAATACTACAAAAGCACTAAGCTGAACACATGCCTGAAAGCTTAGGCTCTAAGAGAGTCCCAGAGGAACCCATTAGATTCAGAGGAACCTGTTAAGAGTAATTTCAGCTAAAATGTTAATGACTGCAAATAGCATAAGGGATCTACTTAGAGGAAGGCCCAGAAGAGAGAAACATATTCTGATGGGGATGAATGAATTCCTCTCCAGTCCCCAACTGCTACACCAATTGCTTGAGAATCTACTACAGCACCCTCTTATCATCCCAAGCCCACATTTTCCTGATACCTCCATTGCATGAACATACCCAATTAACTAGCATAGCTCCTTCCCTTGAATCCAGAAAAACCTCTTTGTTAGCTACTCGCTCAGTCTGTACATTTATATCCACCCTGCTTTGATCTACCTGTGATGCTGATGTTTTCTACTTCTGATTTATTATAATATCCAAAAAATATCACCCTAGCTTATTCTTTAGCTATTTTATTTCCCAAGCAGACTTTTGAGGGTAGGGGCCATATGTTGTGTTTTTCTTATGTATTTCCCACAGCATCTATGACCTGTGGTCCATTGATATTCATACGTATATGCTCCTAGAGTTCAATAATGAGAGAGGAAAGGGGTGCACCAAAAGGTTTTTCCAAGGGGTCCAAGATTTAGACTTACAATATTGGATGCACACCAATTCTTGTGTTTTCAATCCCTGGAATTAAACTCAGCACAGTCTCAGATAATCTAGATTTACATTGTAACGTACTCATTCTGAGCATCATTTTGTCTCAATTATTTTTGTTCTGTTTGGTGTCTTGTTTCTTGCCAGTATTCCCAGAGACTATTAACATTTTAAGAAGCTTGGAAAATGCAACAAGACAAAATACCATTCGAGGAGAATATAACCCTATCACGGTCTCCTCTTGGACATGGATAAGCAGATTTTAACAGTCTCTGTTTCTATTCCATTGAGCTGTGGGCTGATAATATTCATTCCCTGCTTCACAGAGGACTAACAGCCCATTCAGGTGAACACCAGCTTCTTACAAATATTAAGCAAATGCATGTATTGACCTTTTGTAGTTTCTTTCCCTCATGCTTTCTTTTGGTTTCCATTAGAGCATTCTACTTAAAATGGGAAGCTTGGTTTCAAGCTTCACCACCTTCCAGACTTGCTGTAATATAATGCTGTGAGTTTGCCACTGCAGTTAGAGCTCATCTTTCCCCAGGCAAATTGCCCCAAAGCCTACACTGTAGGCAGGGGGTTCCCTGTGAGGGCTCCCAGAACACACCATCTGTGATTGCCTTCAGCCCTCTCCCCCACAAACACACCATCCTAGGCAAGTCCCTGCATTGAAGGAAAACAAATCTCTTTACATTGTTTTCCTTCACATACAGCACATAGCTGAAAAGCAAGCTAAAAGGAAGAACTCTAGATTTGCTAATCCTATGCAGAATGATGATAGATTCAAATTCAACAAATTAATAACATTAACAGTAATGAAAGATAACGTCTGTTGCATACTCAACATGCACCAGGTCTCATGCTCGGTGCTCTATGCAAGCAGTGAGACTTTGAAGAGTCTCTGCTTGTTGGTTTTGTTTCGTTTCCTTTTGTTTTCCTTGAGGAGGGTTCTTAACTTGGTTTTTCTGCCACAGCTGATCCATTATGATCTACTGGGCTCTCCTGTACCCCTGAAGTGGTAGAAAATCTTACCAAGATCTCAGACTCAGCTCCTAACTTCCTTAGCAGCAACCTGTCTCACACAGGGTCTCAAACACAGACCCTGTCCTTCTCACATTAAAATTGTAGACTCACTTTAAAACCAAAGCTCTCTGCTCTGCAGCCTGGATTTGAGGTTCCAGCAGCTGAGGGTGAGGGGCCCTGGTCTGCCCTCACCGACTTGTTCCTCACTCTTCCCTGTGCTTTGCCACACAGGTGGCTTCGGATAGGAGAGAAAGGAAGACAGGAGGCAGGTCTCCCCCTATGGTGGCCCCACTGTGTGGTGGGGTCTCCTCTCTACTGTCTCTGCTTCTCTGGGGGTGGCCTGTGTGGCAGGTATTCAATACCAGATCTATCAAGAGCTATCTGTAGGTCTTCAACGAGCCACTTGGGCCACCCACTGCACAGCTCCTAGCCTGGGAGGCCCACCTTAGACACTACTTCTGCCCTCCATCAGGGAATCTACCTGTCAGGGCAGCCCACCCACCGGGGGGATCCGAATAGGAAGGCTCACATGTACGGGAGCCTTTCCCTTCTTGGGAAAACTGATAATGAAAGAGAATAGGGCCATTAGTGGAAAAACCGGTGAAATATGAAAAAAAAAAAAAAAGTCTAGAGTTTAGTTACTAGTAACGTACCAGTGTTGATTTCTTAGTTTTGGTAAATGTACCATGGTAATAGAAGTCGGTGATTGGAAAGGAAACTGAATAAGAGGTATACAAGAATGTTGCACTATCTTTGAAACTTCTATCTAAATCTATCTATCTAATATCTAAAATTATTCTAAAATTCAACATGTCATTTTTAAGAGTTAAAGTGAAAAATCTTAAAAGATAATGCAGGGGCACCCGGGTGGCTCAGTTGGTTAAGCATCTGACTCCTTAATTCAGCTCAGGTCTTTATCTCACAGACCGTGAGATCACTTAGGATTCTCTCTCTGTCTCCCTTTCTCTCTGCCCCACCCTCTCACGCAGGTGCACGCTTTCTCTCTCTTTTTCTCTCTCTCACTCAAAATAAATTTAAAAATTTTTAAAATGATAATGCATGCATTCTTAAATATGTTATTCCCTCTAAAATACATAAATGTACATTCACTACCTATTTTTAGAAATAAAGCTAAGATAATTTCTTCAAATATGAATCCATTGAATTTCACTTTGCAGTTTTCTTATATAAACTAAACCCAGATGATAATTAGTCATCTCTAATTTTCAATTTCAGTTTCTTTAAAAACACATCATAATTTAAAGGGCTTAGAAAGCATCCTGATGACAATGTTCCTTTACATTTAATTTGTTTCCAATCCATCATAGCTAACATGTTACATTAAATAAGATTCATTTTCTTTTTCTTTTTTTAATTTTTTTAATGTTTTATTTATTTCTAGGAGAGAGAGAGAGAGACAGCGTGAGCAGGGGAGGGTCAGAGAGAGAGGGAGTCACAGACTCTGAAACAGGCTCCAGGCTCTGAGCTGGCAGTCAGCACAGAGCCCGACGCGGGGCTTGAACCCACGAACCGTGAGATCATGACCTAAGCGAAAGTCAGATGCTTAACCGACTAAGCCACCCAGGCGTCCCAATAAGATTCATTTTCAACATTCATTAGAATTTATAAATACATACAAAATTGGAGAGAATGGTATAATGAATGTTCATGTACCCATTACTTGGCTCAACAATTATCAATATCTTGCCAATACTCATACATGCTTTTTCCAAAATATTTTAAAGCAGATCCCAGTGATTCATTTTGCTATCCATATGTATGGAGTATCTCAGTGTGATAAGGGGGTATGTTTTACATAACTACCATGCCTTCATCACAAGCAACAAAATTAATTATAATGGCCAGATCACCTAATACTCACTCCCTGATCCTGGAGGAGATGGGGGAGGGCAGAACTGAGAACTACCAGGGGGAAAAGTTTTTGAGAAAACACTCAGATCCCTAGATCCTTCTCCACCTCATGCTGTTGGGGAAATCCTTCCCGGATGAGGTCTGGAGGTTTAAACCCTCTACATTATGGTCTAGAGTCTTGAGAACATCGGTGCAGACACTTTTGACCATTAAAGAGGAAATTCTGCTTAATATTTTAGCCACAAGGAAGAACACTTAGCAAATGAGTAATTTTCCATGAGTTGTTCTTCAAATGGAAAGATCTACGATTTTTCGCTTATGACTGTGTAGCCTAAAACACTGATGGTACCACTGTGGTAATGTATGTCTTTGGCTACTGTCTCTTTTTCAAATTTATTTTGAGAAAGAGAAAGAGAAAGGGTGGGGGAGGGGTAGAGAGAAAGAGAGAGAGAGAGAGAATCCCAAGCAGGTTCCACACTGTCAGCACAGAGCCCAACACCACGTTCTATCTCACGAACTGTGAGATCATGACCTGTGCCAAAATCAAGAGTCAGACACTTAACCAATTGAGCCACCCAGGCACCCCTCTTTTTTTAAGATTTTATTTTAAGTAATTTCTACACCCAAAGTGGGGCTCAAACTACAACCACAAGATCAAGAATTGCATGCTCCACTCTCTAAGCCACTCAAGCATCCCCCTACTGCTTCAGGCTTTACATGCAACCTGGCTTTACAAGCATCACATTAGATAGCCAATAAATAACAATAGTTTTCTTGTGTAATTGATTAATGGGGAATTTAGTCTACATTTAGATTATATCTAATGCTGACTTACAAGGTCAAATGACTCAGTAAGCTTAGTAAAAACCCAAGACAAAAAGTCTACCTCTACTAACCAGAAATATTAACTCCTTATAAGCCCTTTTTCTTAAAAAAAAAAATCCTTTTATAAGAGTTTCCTATACCTATTCTCTACTTCATGAAGAGTTTATGAGGAATCATGGAAGATGTATAAACTTTATAAAATAAAAATACGACATAAATTATCAGCAGCATGACTACAGGCACCTGACATACCCCTGTATGATTTTGATCAAGTTCATCAACTTTCACACATCCAAGGGAAATGTTCTCAATGGGAGCAAAGCCATTGAAAGGCTCACTTATCACTCAAATTGCTATCATGAGTGCCACATGAGCAGTAGTTTGTTGAATTGAATGATCTAAGCAGAGGTTTGCTGAATTGAATGATTCAAGGTTTTCTGAATATGCTTGATGGAGATTGACTACTGTATCAAACCTAGCATCTACTTTAAATGATTGAAGACTCTGAAACAGTGCTGAGACCATATTATTCTCCATCAAGCATACAGTCAAGGCAGGATTCCATATGCTTAACCTTCCACTAGGTTTAACTACTTCCAACTGCCAAGAAGACCCATCTCTGTCAATGTGTGGCTGTAGGAAATGGCCTCAGACTACATCGGAAGATGGCGGGTATCCCAGAATTCCTAATCAAAAGCTTTCAAGAGTAACATGGAAAAATATTGTGAAACTCTGGGCCAAGTTGCCACTGAGAGTGCAGCTGTAGACAGAATGAAAAATATTGTTCTGGAAAACAAAATGATGAGACTATTCAAAACATATAACTAAATAGATAGAGTTACTTGACATACATAATAAAGTCAGTGTAGGAACAGGAGATAAATTGCCGAGATGTGAGTTGAGGGAACTAGGTGACAGCAGTATCATCTATAGACCCAAGGAAGCCAACAAAAGGTAAGGGCTTAGGTATAAAAATAATAAGCTTATTTAGAAACAGAAAGTAGAATGATGGCTGCCAGGGGGTGGGGGAGAGGGAAAAGAGGAGATATCCAACGTGTATTGAGCTTCATATTTGCAAGAGGAAAAAGTTCTAGAGGTCTGTTGCACAACAATGTACATATAGCTAACACTATGTATTGTACACTTAAATATGGTTAAGATGGGGGGGTGTGTGCCTGGGTGGCATAGTTGGTTAAGCATCATTGGTAAAGCATCCAACTCCTGGTTTCAGCTCAGGTCATAGTCTTGTGGTTTATGAATTCGAGACCCACATTGGGCTCTGTGCTAACAGTGTGGAGCCTGCTTGGGATCCTCTCTCTCACCTCCTCTCTCTGCCCTCCTCCTGCTCGCTCTCACTCTCTCTCTCAAAACAAATAAATAAACTTTAAAAAGAAGATGGTTAAGATGGTAAATTTTATGTTATGTATTTCTGACCACAATAAAAATAATAATAAGTTTGTATAGATTGACTTAGTGACAAGATATTGCCTTTACTCACATACCACAATTCAGTATTCAACAGGTTGATCTTAACTGCATGATATACTTTGAAAAAAAGAGACGATTTTATATCATTGTGATCTGATGGCGGTAAACACTTAGAAAAATAAATTCATCCATCCACAGATATATTGAGCATCCATTGAGGTGTGACATATTTAATGACATTAGATATACAATGTTTGGTATATAATAATCTTTCCCAATAAACACTTAAAATATCATAATTTTAGGGGCGCCTGGGTGGCTTAGTCGGTTAAGCGTCCGACTTTCGCTTAGGTCATGATCTCGCGTTCGTGGGTTCGAGCCCCGCGTCGGGCTCTGTGCTGACTGCCAGCTCAGAGCCTGGAGCCTGTTTCAGTCTGTGACTCCCTCTCTCTCTGACCCTCCCCTGTTCACGCTGTCTCCCTCTCTCCTAGAAATAAATAAAACATTTAAAAAAAAAAAAGAAAAAAAAATAAAATAAAATATCATAATTTTAAAAGTCCTTTTTTATCATTTGTCTGGCTAAAATTTAACTTGTCCTGCACAAGTGGGTTAAGTTGGCCTGAAATTAAAAGCCACTCTTAACTAACTCTCTCAACTACATCATTCCCCTTTGAAACAGATGTCTTGGTTGAAAAATATTCATGACTATGTTTCAAGTATGGTCAAGCACTAAACCAAAAAGACCTGTGATATAAGAATATAGTAATAGCCCAGGCTCCTATACCACTGCTTGCTAAATTTAAACCATTTGCTTTAAAAACCTCATATTGGGGTACCTAGGTGGCTCAGTCAGGTAAGCGTCTGATTTTTAATTTGGCTCAGGTAATGATCCCAGGGTCTTGGGATCGAGCCCCACGTCAGGCTCTGCACTGACAGCACAGAGCCTGCATGGGATTCTCTCTCTCTCTGTCTCTCCCTCTCCCTCTCCCTCTCTGTCTCCCTCTCCCTCTCCCCTGCTTGTGCTCTCTCCCCCTCTCTTGCTCTCTTTCTCTCCTTCTCACTGTCAAAATAAATAAATAAAACTTTTAAAAATAATAAATTAATAAAATCCTCAACGTCAATAAAATAACAAAAAGGGTGATAATAGTAGAATGCATAATTTTTTGACCACTTACTAAGCCTCAAAACAATTCTCCAATGTAAGTGTGTTAGGGATTTATCCTATTTTATAGGAAGGAACTGAGGTTAAGAGGAATTAAGTAACTTAATCAAGTCTTACAGGCTAGAGGCAATAGATCTTAAACTAAAACCTGATCTACCTAACTTCAAAGCGTATTCTCTTTGCATTTCTCAGCCCTGCTTAGATAGAAGTCAAAACCCTCAGAATCAGGCATGGTGGATTAGGGTCAGTATGTATGAAAAAAATTTAACATTTCTTGGTTATATCTATAAAACACCTAGTCATTTAAAATTGAAAATGACATTTTAAATAATTAATAGTTCAGAAATTACAGACATAACAGTCTTACAGTTGACTAAATAGCTTCCTATCCATGTAGGTCTATCTTTGCCAAACTTAGTAATAAATAGAACACTGAGAATGAACAAATCATTCTCACATGTGTTGACCACATCAATCCCCTGTTACTTTAACTTAGTGGGTAACACTTTTGATCATGCACCCCTTTGGTTAAAAGAAAAAAAAAGCATGTACCCTATATAGTGCTGGTTATCTATTGCTATATAGTAAATGACTCCTAAACTTAGTGCCTTAAAAACACCACCATATTATTATACCTCATGATTTTGTTGGGCCTGAATCAGGATGGGTCTCCATGGGTAAGTCTTCTGTTTCTTTGACTAGGGTCTTTCAGTGAGCTTACTAATGACCCAGCCAGGCTGGTCTAAAGGGTATAAGACCACTTTGCTCATAAGCCTGGTACCTTGGAAGGGACAGCTGGAAAGTTAGGTTTAGTTGGATGCCACTCTCTCTATATGAGATCTCATGCCTTTTCCACATGGTCATGGTCTCCGCAGCAGGGTAATCTCACTTCTTGCATGGTCACTCAGGACTTCATGAGTGAGCATTCCCTGTAAGATAAAGTAGAAGCTACCAGTCTCTTAAGGATTGGGCACAGAAGCTGACATAGTGTTACTTTTATGATATTCTATTGATCAAAATAGTCGAAGAGTCAGACCAGATTCAGGAGAAGGGATATAGATCCCTACCTTTCAATGAGAGGAGTATCATAAAATTTAAGGGCAACTTAACCTGCTATTCCATATTATAATATAGACATGTACTACTGAACTAAAACAGCATGAACACACACAAAATGGAAAATCTTTAGCTAAAAAACAAATACATAAATAGACTAATATTTTCTTTCCCTGGTCTTCGGATCATCCTGCATATCCCCTAAGCAAACTTATTCTCATTTTGTAGTCTCCTACTCTACCGTTCCACATCTTCATTCATTAATTCAGCAAATACATATACACAAATAGAGCACTTATATGCAATAGCCATTGTATTACACACTGATGAACAAACATGGACCTTACTCTTTTAGAATTAACAACCCCCCAAAAATTACAACCCAAAGAGACAATAAAAAAATAATTACAATTTAAAGTTAAAAAGGTGATCATGGAAGAGTGTGGTCATGGAAGAGTGTATTATGGGTCATGGTGTTACGGAATCTGGTCTGGATCACCCAGCAGAAGACCCAAGTGGCACTTGGAGATCTCAGAAGGCAGGAGGTTTATTTTACACCCATGGGCTCAGAAGAGATCACTCTCCAGGGGTCTGAGCCCCGAGCATAAGCAGAGGGAACAATTCATAGTCTGTTACGTCCACATTCCTCATTAATGCGCACAACACGGAGGGTGGGAAGAAGAACCCGGAAAGGGAGTCTTCAATCAGGGACAGGAATTTTCCCTATCAGCCCTGTCAGCCATCTTATAACAGATTTTTCCCTATCAATGGGAGCATGAGAGGCCTTTATAATTTGACCTGGAAACAAAACACAGGAGGCTCTAAATGACAGAGAACAAACTGTGTTGTTAGGGGGATGTGGAAGATGGGCTAGATGGGTGATGGGGGCGACTAAGGAGGCTACTTGTTGTGATGAGCACTGGGATTATATGTAAGTGATAAATCACAGAATTATATTCCAGAAACCAATATTGCACTGTATGTTAACGAAAATTTAAATTTTCAAAAAGCAGAAAAAATAAAATGCAATTCACATTTAAATACTATAAATAAGTAAATAAATAAATAAATTATTCCTGTTTGTAGAGCACTTAACAGATTATGAAATCTCTTATATGCATTAGCTCATTAAACAAAAGTATTGAAAACCATTTTTAGAATAAGATAATCAGGATTTTCTATATTCCTCCTTATACTGTCATAGGACATTCCTTGACACATCATTTGTATTGCCCTGTTCATCTGGATGTTTTTGATAGGTACAGACACAACCAAAACCATTGACAGAATTGGGGGGGAAGGATAGAAACTATTTCCTTTCTGCTCACGTGTATAACTAGGCCTAAAGTCATACCATCTTTATTTTCTGAATCTGCTGAGAACAAAACCTGACAAAATGGCGTTTGACTGCAGCATAACAGGTAGAGGTAGAGTATTATTACCATCATCAGCCTGTAGTTACTGAGCAATTACAGCAGTCAAGACACAGTGTAGCTATAGACACAATAAAATTCTTGTTAGAGTTAAATGGCAGAAGGAATTATTAAGAATGGTCCCTGAAGATCTTTTAGAGCAGCTTAGATAAAGCATCTGTCCAAAGTGATTTAGGTGGGGTCCACCCAGAACCACAAGTGAAAGGCATGGTGTTTCAGGACACCATCCTTCTCTCTAATTCTATTATATTTATACCAAGTGAGATCAAATTGTTGACTTTTAGATCTGCAGGAGACTTGAGAGATTATCATTCTAAATTTTTCATTTTATGCTAAGGAGACCAAGGCCCATGCAGGCGAATCAAGTTGCCCAAAGACACAGGGCCCTGGTTATCAGATTTTCTGACACTTACTAGTTTCTCCATTTCCAGCATCAACTACCCCAAGCTGAACTGAATATAAGGGTTTGAAACGATGCTAAAACACTTAGGCTCCAAGACTCTTCTTTATACCTGAGCAGAGTTTAGCACATATAATAATCATATCAGGTCTTATCAGACCCTCATTAAATACCATCGAACGTGTCTCCTCAGGAAGCCCAAGTCGTGTTATTAGAAACAAGCATCATCTTAAATCTAATAAATATAGTGAATAACAGAATCTAAACAAATGTGCAGTAAGGTGCTGTGTTTCCTTCTCTGATAAGATCCTAACAAATGTCTTCACATTCTCATTTTTTATGGATTTCATGAGTGACAGATCGTTATACAGACACCAAGAGTTTGCGTACATGTGTGTGTGCGCGCACACACACACACACAGCTGGAAACCATTAAAACCTTTTAGCTCATTAAATTTACTCAAATGTGATTTAGGAAATTTATAAATAGGAACTACTAAGCTATAAATTTATAGCAATGGCTATAAAATTTACCTACAAATGTATCTCAAAAGTAGTTTAAGGGAAAATGGAAAAAGTGAATTACATGAAACAATTACTGTGATGATTGTTTTCAATGTTTTTCACCATTCAACCAACTATGTGCTTACTTGTTTGTTTTTTATGTGGTAAGTATTATAGACAATTTAAGGTCAAAAAAACACCAATATCTACTAAACAATATTTATAAAGACGCAGAGAACTTCCAGGCTTTTTTAAAAGAGGAATTGTTTTTCAGCTTATTTTTAATGCTTTTACAATATTTTCACCTGACTTTTCTGACTTTCTAATCAGTGTTAGCCAATGTGATTTTGCCTGGTGTTTCTTTTTCTCTGTCCCTAGCTTCCCATTTAAACCACCAAACTATTCTGTGTTTGTTGCCTCTGGGAAGGAATTTAAAAAAGAAAACATAGGAGGAAAGGAGTTTCTTATTGATTTTTGAGTTTTGAAAGTCTATGGCTTAGGAGAGAGAAAAATGCACGGCAGGAGTAAAACATTTAGTAGAAAATACAAATAGATCTCCAACCTTCCAACTCCTTCCATTACCTGTCCTCATACAGATACCAGACTGGAGGCAGGTGACAGAGGTAGTTGGAGCCCAGAAAGATGATACTGGAAAAGTAGAACAAAATCCAAATCCTCAGGGCTCCAATGGAGCATGCATCATTCTTCACCAGCCCCTCACCCCCACCCATGCTCTACACATTATCCTTCCAGTGGGCATTCAACCAGAGCTTGCCTACAGCTGCAACCAACCGAAACACCTGTCCATACTCCCGTGATTTTCTTTGGTGCCCATCTGACTTACCCTGTGGGAACAACCTTTTGCATCAATCAAGTACACTTGCAATTTCCAGAAGAAGTGAGCAGATCCTGGAAACCTGATGAAGGTGTAGAAGGAAAGTCCTCCTTCCACTTGGATATAAAAAATGCTGAATGGAACCAGCTCAAGATTCTTCTCTCTTAACCGGGACCATAAAATATAGATATTAAGACACCGAAGATATTAAGGGTTTTACCATGTTCTAAGGAAGAACATCTTAGGTATCTTAGTATTCTTTTATTTTTTGAAGTTTCTAGTATGGATTACCAAGGAGAGAAGACTTCGGGGGAGAATATTTTGCCATTGGTTCTCAATAGTTTCTCAACATTGTTATTCTACTGATGTTGTATAACTAAAAATATCAGAGAAGCAAAAAACCTCATTTAGTCTCTAATTCAACTTTCCCTTCTTACCAAGGTATTGTAAAAATCTGCAAAGTATCTATTATTTAAAGTAGAAGATCTTTCTAGCAATATGTAGCTCTATTTGAATAAAATAAACAATAATTACAAGTTAAAGGTGAAGTAAATTACCAAGATTGTTGAAGGAAAAAAAAAATGAATGGTCTCTAAAGTTCCTACTAGCTGTAAAATTCAATGATTCTAGTAGCCAGGCCTATAAGACTTTGCCTTCACAATGTAAATGCTAATAAAAGAGAGTTTTAACTCCATTTTCAAATTTAAAAAATTGAAAGCAAAATTGACTTCCTGTTTCCTCTAAAAAACCTGCTGCCATTTTTTTTTTGCTATTTTATACACTCCCTTGCTTTTACTCCTCATATATAGTATCCTGCAAAATTTGCCAAATATCTACTTCCTCCCTCCTTTCCATGACCTCACTGAGGCCTTTATTATGTTTTGTTGCATTACCTTTCATTCAAAGCTTTTTATTGAAACTCCATTCTTTAAAAGTAAGAATCATGTCCCAGGCTAAAGGCTGTATCCTAAAACTAAAGGCAAGATCAAAATAGACTGATATCAACAAAGCCTAAAGTGAAAACTAGACAGGACCAACATGATCCAGCCAATAATTTAGCTACATTCTAAAATAAGAATCAACACTCTTCAGAGAAATAGAATCCAAAATTGCTATAGTGTATCATTTACAATGTCTAGTATACAACCAAAACTTATGAGACATGTGGAAAAGCAGAAAAATTGGCTCATAATTAAAATATAAATAGCCAATAAAAGCAGATTCATAGATGTTCAATATATTTGAATTAGCAGATAAGACTTTCATTTTATTTTTTTATAGTTTATTTATTTTTGAGAGAGAGGGAGACACAGAATCTGAAACAGGCTCCAGGCTCTGAGCTGCCAGCACAGAACCTGCTGCGGGGCTTGAACCCAGGAACCGTGAGATCATGACCTGAGCTGAAGTCAGACACTTAATTGACTGAGCCACCCAGGTGCCCCTACCAGATAAAACTTTTCGTGTAATTATTAAAATGTCTTAAAATTTTTGTAAAAAGATACTTATAATAAATAAAAAGATGGGTAGTTCCAGGATGGGTATATAAAGAAACAGTAAATGTCAGCCCGATGAAACCCTAAAACTTAAAAAAACAAAATCTTAAATAAAATATTCACTGCATGGAATTAAGAGAAGCTTGCACACTGTAAGAGAAAGAGTCAATGAACCTGATAAACAGACATAGAAACTATCAAAACTGAAGCACAAAGAAAATAGCTTTTAAAAATAATGAGCAGACCATCAGAGGTCTGTGGAACAAAATAAAGCAGATTAATATACCTGTATTTGAAGTTCCAGAGAGAGAGAAAGAGAGAGGTGAGAGAGAGAGAGAGAAAATGTAACAAAAAATAAATACTTTAAGTAATGTACATTTAACTTTTCATAAATTTTAATAAAAATACTAACTCATATGTACAATAAACTCAGTAAACCCCAAGTAGGGTAAAAACACACAGAAAAACTCACACAAGGCATATCATGGTCAAACTATTGAAAACAAAGATAAAGAAAAAAAACCCTTAAAAGTCAGAGAAAAAAGACACATTGCATACGTATAGAGAAATAATAACAGACATTACAACTTCTCATTAGAAAAATAGAAGCCAGAAAGCAATAACATATTTTTGAAGTGTTGAAAGAAAAAAGAAATTGCTACAGTGAAATAATATGGTATGGTAATTCCAGGATAGAATAATTCAGAACTGAAAATTGTAGTAATATTTGCTAAATACATTTTCTTAACTTTTTGAAAGACAAAAGACTTTTAAAAGCAAAAATAATGACATCATAAGATTAATAATATATGGGCACATAAAATATATGAGTTCTAGATGAGGTAACTTGAATTATACTATTATAAATGTCTTATACAAGTAGTATAACATATCTATTCAAGTTAAACTCTGATAAGTTAAGGACACTTGCTGTAATTCCCAATCATTAAAACATAACCCTAAAAGGTTTAGCAAAAAAGTAAACTGAATGACTAGAATGAAACACTAAAAACACTCAAGTAACCCAAAACAAGAAACAAAAAAAGTACATGGACCAAATAGAAAACAGGACAAATTCAAATATGCCACTAATTATATTCAATATAAATGCATTAAACACTCCAATTAAAGGCAGATAATATGAGATTGGATTTTTTAAAGTAACACTCAACTATATACTGTTTACAAATATGCACTTTAAATGTAAAGACAGATTGAAAACAAAATAATAGAAAACACATCATGTAAACCTAAACAAGAAATCTGCTGTGGCTACATTAAGATCAAACAAAGTAGACTTTGGGATGCCTGGGTGGTTCAGTCGGTTAATGTCTGAATCTAGATTTCAGCTCAGGTCATGATCTCATGGTTCATGAGTTCAAGCCCCGCATGCAGCTCCATGCTGGCAGTATGGAGCCTGCTTTGGATTCTCTCTGTCTCCCTCTCTCTGTTCCTCTCTAGGTTGCTCTCTAAGTAAATAAACTTAAAAAAAAACAACAACAAAAAAATAAAAACAGTAGACTTCAAGCCAAAGAGTACTAACAGAGATAGAGGAACATTTCACAATCATAAAAGAACCACTTCATCATCAAAGACATCACTCCTAAATATATATGCATCAAATAACAGAGCAAAATTAAATAAAACTAAAGCAAGAAATCTACAAATCCACTTTACATAGGTGATTACTTAATGAGCCTACTGAAAGCTTAACAATGTTCAGACTTACTAATTAGGTCCCCCAGCTTCTATGAGGTTTTGATGCCAAAGTTACCATAGCTTCTATTTATACAAGTAAAAGACTAAACATTTCCAGAAGGAGGACATAAAAATATAAATAAAGGATGTAGTCTACTCATTGCTTAGACAGACGCAGTAACCTTTTCTGTAAAAAGTCTCTGTTGATATCATATAGATATAGCCTCTGACAACTTTATCATGAAAAAAATGGGTTTAAAATACCCCTGGCTTTTTATTTCTTAGAACAAAACCTTTGTTATTTTTCACCAATTCCTAAATATCATCACTATTTGAATAGGAGACTCAACATAAAACATTTTTAAAATCACCCTTCCTTACCTTCTTTCCAGAATTAAACACACAACCATCGCTGCTTAATACTAACACATTATATCTTGTTCTTAATTTGGAATAATCTATCTTTCAACCCCATTTATTTTATATGACTTGCTAAAAAATATCAGTATCACCAAAGTAAGTATGAGAGGCAAATATCTTAACCATAAAATTAATGTACCCAGACCCCCCCCAGGTTAGTTATTATGTAAATTTACCAATTCTTTTTCTTCTTGTATAATTACTTTCAGACATGTGCGTGAAGATGATTAAAAATAAGGAAAGACTGATTCATGCGTTCTACTTTTCGGTATCATTAAATATTTCTTTGTCTCTCTAAAGCTGGCATTGTGACAGATGGCAAAAGGGTCTGCCCAAGGCAAAACTCTTAAAACTCATCTTTCAAACGTCTTTCCCCCATTTTTGGCATTCCTTTGTACTTTTCCTTCCCCCTCAGAGACCCAGAGTCTTCCAAAGACATTTTGTTTGATGTTTCCTCATGTCAGCCTCAGAAGAGGAAAGCAGTGCTCTGTGGGCTGAATCCTGGGGACACAGAGAGTATCTACTTTCCATTCAGGGTAGGAGATCTAGGGAATGGTTACACTTACTGCTAAAAATTTCATTTTTTAAAGATTTTGTGTCAAGCTCGTTCAAAACAAGTCCACAGAGAAATGAACTCCATCCAGGTCCCCAGCTAGATGCCAGCTATATGACTGTGACAAGTTCTTTAGCCCATCATTGCAAAATGCTAATACCTGATATAATTCACCAGTGTTTGATTGAAGCCAGTAGGAGTTAAATGCTTAATCAAGAGGAAAACATCATGCAATGTAAAAATTGTATTACACAGCAAGGGAAATTCTAAAATCCTATTACCTGAGAAGCTTAAGGTGATACAATTATATACCCTTCAACAACCATTAAGATATTTTTCTGTGCCTTGAANTTTTTTCTGTGCCTTCTCTTTGTCCAGTTTTGGTGTAATAAAAGAAATATAAACTGCAGAGTCAGCCAGACTGAGTTTGAAGAATCCCAATTCTTAGTAACCCAAATTGTCATATTGTGAAACAAGAAAAATAATCCCAAACTTCCAAAGTTGTTCCAATGATGACATTAGTTCATGTGTATAACTTGTCTAGCTAAAGATCTGACATAAGGAACATTCTTAATAAATAAAGTCTTCCAATCATATTTTTCAGTAAAATAGAGTAAGTAAAAATAAGGATTGCATCTTACTTCTCTTTAAAATATCTTAGTCTTAGACTTTTTAAAATAGCCCCCAGAACCTGGACAATTGCCAAGACCATAACTGGCACAAAAATAAATTCTAGGGGGAAAATCAATGGAAAAGGAGAAGGAAGAAAGACATTGATCTAGAACATGAATTTTTTTTAAGGTAACGATAAGTAGAATGTGAGGACTTGAGGATAAAAACTGAGGCAAATAGAAGAAAAAGAGTCCGGAAGATTCCTTTTTGGTTCTAATTTTCTTTTTAAAAAATGTAATGTGCTAAAAGGATATGAGCTAGAAGGCCATGAAAGGACATGGAAGAAACTCAAATGCATATTATTAATTGAAATAATCCAATCTTAGAGCATCTGGGTGGCTCAGTTGTTAAGCGTCCGACTTCTGCTCAGGTCATGATCTCAAGGTTTGTGGGTTCGAGCCCCATGTCAGGCTCTGTACTGACAGCTCGAAGCCTGGAGCCTGGAGCCTGCTTTGGATTCTGTTTCTCCCTCTCTCTCTCCCCTCCCCCACTCATGTTCTCTCTCTCTCTCTCTCTCTCTCTCTCTCTCTCTCTCTCTCAAAAATAAATAAACAAAAAAGAAAGAACCCAATCTGAAAAGACTACATATTATACGATTCTAACTATATGACATCTGGAAAAGACAAAACTATGGAAACAGTACAAAGAACAGTAATTGCCTTGATTTGGAGGGAGGGAGGGATAAACAGGTGGAGCACAGAGAATTCCTAGGCAGTGAAACTATTCTGTATGATACTGTGATGGTGGATTCATGACATTATACATTCGTCCAAACGCGAAGCATGTACAACACTGAGAATGGATTCTAACGTAAACCATGGACTCTGCGTGAAAATGACCTATCAGTGTAGGTTTACCAATTGCAACAAATGTACCATTCTGATGGGGGATTTTGATAATGGAGAAGACTATGCATGTGGGGGACAAGAAGTATATGGGAAATGTCTATACTTTGTGCTCAAGTTTTCTGTGAACCTATAACTGCTCTAAGAAATAAAGCCAATTTTTTAAATGCAACTGAAAGCAGAATTTTCTTGCTAGTCTCCTTGTATTGCTGTTCATATAGACAACGGGTTCACCACAGCCTGATACTTCATTTAGAAAATGTAAGGCTAATTGTCTGTTTACAACATAACAGTCTTTGAAAAAAATTTTCCATGCTCTCTCTAAATCCATTGCCTATTTCCATTGCCTGAGGCAGAATCTGAGTTAGATAAAACACGGGGCTGCCTCAAGGTGACATTTTTTACCTTGCCAAAGCAAAAGCTTCACCAGCAAGCAGATGCGTCAGCAGGCCAACCCTCTAGCTGGCCATTTAGCATCATGAAGAAGTGTTCTGAGTGATGTCCAGAAAAATTATTCTTCTCAAATGAACACATAAGTCTAGACTGCATAGCGCAGTGCAACAACTCACTAAAAACTAAAAAAAAAAAAAAAATGATAAAATTGTTCTTTTGGTATACTAAAGGGCACACCTACCACCCAAAATAAATATTCACTCAACTGAATTCAACTACCCTCTAACAAATTAACTGGGCACACTAATTTTGTACATAGAAGCAGTCTTGGTAAACTTACCTGGGAACGTCAAGGAAGGCAATAGAAATCCTGTAAGTTCCTTACAACATCTATTTCAGGTTCTTGTGTCGCTAAGAGTACATCAATCCCCCGTAAATCCACAAAGTGGCTTGTTAGAACAATATGAGTTTCCTGAAAACTATTGACACGACTCTCTGGATATTTCAAGTTAATGATTTTTAAGCTTAGATTGTCCTGATAATTACTTCAAAAATGCATTTGGGATATGCTGTTTTCTAACATCTTTTACTGGAAGGGTCACTTTTTATACAACATCAGATGTCTACGAAAGTAGCCAATTGATGCATTTTTCTGTTACTTATAACAGGTAAAATATTCTATTTAGGCTGCCTTCATCAGATTCTAAAAGCATCTACTTTTTCTCAGAATTCTTTATGCAGGAATGTCCATACAATCTACCAGGGTCTGATCTCTAGGGTACTAGAAAAAAACACTGATACAAAAATATCTTCAACTGCATGACTACAGTTGTATTCTTCAGCTTAAGAAAACCTAAAAGGTGGGGCGCCAGAGTGGCTTAGTCGTTAAGCGTCAGCTCAGTTCATCATGATCTCACAGTCTGTGAGTTTGAGCCCTGCGTCGGGCTCTGTGAAGAGAGCCTGGAGCCTGCTTCAGATTCTGTGCCTCCCTCTCTCTCTGCCCCTCTCCTACTCACACTCTGTCTCTCTCTCTCAAAAATAAATTAAAAAAAAAAAAAGACATTCCTAAAAGGTGAATACCTTTGGAGATATAATTTTTTTAATTAGTGATTTCAAAATCTACCATGCCTTATCTATACCTGGGAAATTTGATAACCTGCAGACTTCCAAGATATCATGGAGTGAGGATGGGGATCTATATTTTTAACAAGCCTCTCAAATGACTGTAATGCAAATTGCTATGGACTGCGTTTTGAGAAACAAGACACAGTGTAATTGAAATATGAATCCATTCTTGATAGTTTTGATGGGAGAACAAAAGGAGAGTGAGTACAGAGCCTGTGTGTTCTTACTGAGAGGGGAGAAATGGAGCCAGTAAGGCTGGAAAACAACTCAGAATTCAGAGTCTGGAAAAATAAATAAGACAAATGCTACCTGCCTAATAAGCTTGCCTAGTGCCAGCCGCATGCACAAATGGAGACCATGTCAAAACTGCAAGAGGCTGACCCTTACTGCTCTGATACTGTCTTTCATACCTCACCGTTCATCTCAAATTTGAAAACTGGGATATCTTAAATGTCAAGAAATCTGGCACCCAAATATAAAGCTCTGCAAATAAGTCTCCAGAATTCATAATAGTTTGGCGCCTTAAATTAGAGCTTAGCCCTATCTACATTCAGGATCCTAAGGAGGCTTCTTATTTATGAAGAAAAACAGAGATAAACAGAGGAACCAAAGCTGTGGCCAAGACAGTTTGCAAGTAAGATTTGTTTATGGAAGAGGCGAAACCTGCCTAACTTATTGTCCTCAAACACGACAAAATTTATACCACTATTCATGTTTTGCAACTAATAAAAATGACCTAAAAAGCATCCTGCCCAAAACCTTAAATTAATGTGAAGTTATCAGCAAAAAGCAAAAGTGTAAATGAGTTAAGAAATTGAGAATTAGACAACAGCCCCAACAACACCTGGAACTCAAATATTTTGTCGCTTCTATGGGTGGTTTTAGAAATAAATATCTGTGCTTTGTACATATAGAGATACCATTGATCTTCTGCAGGTAATTGTGAATGATTGCCAAAGTGAAGCATAAATTCAGGGAAGCTTAAGCTGGTGGAAAGCAAGGACTGTAAATCCAAACTTCCTGACAACAAAGGTTGAAGTCTCAGCCACTATATTTCATAGATAATTTTATAAAGAAAGGGGGTTATTTTTAAAGTTTCTTTATTAATTAATTACTTTAAAGTATTACAATACACAGTAACTCTATAGTCTAACAACTTTCTTAGCCAAAAATACAAAACCAGGGGAATCTGGGTGGCTCGGTTGGTTGAGCGTCTGACTCTTGGTTTTGGCTAAGGTCATGATCTCACGGTTCATGGGACTAAGGCCCACATCCGACTCTGCACTGACAGCGCTCACTTCCAAAAATTAATGACTCGAATATAGCACTCTGCTCTCGCTATTCTCCACGTAGCTGCTCCTACTTTAACCTCCAAGGCATTGATCCCTCGCCTCCCCCAACCCCTAAACCCTATTTTTATTTCGCTTCCCTCACTTTGTTTAGATTATATTGCACATCCCTTTGAGAATACCCTTGAGATGATCCTGAATACTCTGGTTCTCTGTCTTTTCATTGCATTCATCTGATGAAATTCCAACCCTGAATGGATACAAGTATCCATTTTAGCCACACCTGGCCCCCAAGCATCTGAATGCTGCTGGGAAAGTTCCATGACGAGGGGGCCAGTTCATAATTACCCAACTCAAAGCAACCTCAGCTCTGCCCTTCAATCCTATGATATTAAACTTCATATATCCATTTTTATTTTTCAAAATTTTTAATGTTTATTTATTCAGCTTGAGAGAGAGAGAGAGCAAGCAGAGGAGGGACACAGATAGAAAGAGAGAGAGAGAGAGAGAGAGAGAGAGATTGGATCCCAAGCAGGCTCCTTGCTACCAGCACAGAGTCGGATGCAGGGTTCAAACTCATCAACCATGAGATCAGGACTTGAGTTGAAATCTAGAGCTGAATGCTCAACCGACGGAGCCACCCAGTTGGCTCGCATATGTCCACTTTGTTATTTCTTTGCTCACCTAAAACCTCTAAACTCTCTCTCCTCAAGCTCTCCCTTTACTTTCAATATTTGACTCTCCTGCTTTATAGAGAAATCAGAAGCCAACAGGCAAGGACTCACTCATCCCATCCTCCCAATAGCAAATATACAAACCAGCCACATCTGCCCCCATTCTACCATTCCTTTTCCAGCCCCCGGCCCCACTCCAGTTTAATCCCATGCCCACCTCCCACCTTCTCAGGAACTCCACATAATAATCTGTTTTCTCCTTTATATATTCAACCTCTTCCTCCCCAACCAGATTTCCACCCCCTACAGTGGCTTTCAAATACTTTCTATTCTCCTCCATTAAAGAAAACTCCCTTGGACCATTATTATTCTTCCTCCCTAACCCCAGCTTTTATTTTTTATTCCTCTTCAAAGCCAAACTCTCGAAATAATTGTAAGTAATCTCTGTCTCTGTTTCATCACCCCCCAACCATTCCTCAACCTACCCCAACCAGCTTCTAGTCCCATTACACCAGAGAAACTGCTCCACTGTAACTTTTGACTGAGTCCTTTAATAAGAGCACACAAAGTCCATATAATGTTCTTATCTCCCTGGCCTCTAAGCATTAGTGAATTTCTTCTCGGTTCAAACACTTCTCTTTTGACTAACACGACACACTCTTTTGCAGTTCTTGTCCTAACACTATGACCAGTCTTTTCCATCTTCTTTTTTTGAAGTTTCTTTCTTTATTTTGAAAGAGACAGAGAGAGTGGGGAAGGACCAGAGATAGAGGGAGAGAGAGAATGCCAAGCAGACTCCACAATGTCAGCACAACGCCCGACATGGGGCTGGAACTTATCAACTGTGAGATCATGACCTGAGCGGAAACCAAGGGTCTGATTCTCAACTGACTGAGTCGCCAAGGTGCCACCCACCCCCATGTTCTTTTTTTAGATTCTGACTCCTCCCCCTGACCAAAAATATATATATATCAGATTTCCTTAAGGATAGTTCCCAGGCCTTCCCCCTTCACTCCACATTTTCTCCCTGGGTGATCTCATTCATGTACATGGCCTTAATGACCGCCTGTATGCATGCAGATGATTCACCATTTTATTTCTTTCCACCCCCAGAAAACTACTCTGAATCTCAAACTGTATGTCCAGCTGCCAACCAGACAGCTATACTTGAGTGTCTCAAAAGTACCTCAGACTCAGCTTTTCAAAATGAAGGTCATAGTACATTCTCAATAATGTGTGTTGAATGAATGCTCAAAAATGGCAATACCTGCACAAAATTCTATCTGTGCAGGAGAACTGTGCCTAGAAGAGAAAGAGCAAATTGCAAGAATCAACTGTTAAAGCAGAAGATCTCTGGACACAGAGAGAGGTTGTAGACTAAACTGACTGAGGTATACACATCTCCATTTAATGAGAGCAATAAGCTGATAACAAATATGATGGGGTGAGGTTAAAGGGAAATTAATGACTGAAAGAGACTGAATTTAGAGAAAACAACAGTGTCCAACTAAAGATGGGAAAGCGTATTGATATTTATCAGCTGATAATCAAGAGTAAATTTCCAATTAATATTAATTGACTGATAATGGCATCCCATACATTGATTTAAAATTACTTTCATAGTGTTTCACCCTCTAAAAAATCAATACAGCTTCTTCCTCTCCTTTCTCTGGTTTTTGCTGGAGGTAGCCAGCAGGGTTTGGAGCCAAGGGAGGAAGGCAGACAGGGAAGGTGATATCCCTGCCAGGGCCAAGAGTTTGTTTCTACGCAGGGGAATTGATCCAAACAGTGAATATATTGAGAAAACCAGAAGTAACGTTTTTCTCTGTCAAGGAGGAGAGTTATACAAATTGAAAAGAATAGTCTAGAATAAACTCCCTGTTGTTGGATTAGAATTGGAAGTATCAAAGCAAACTCACAGTTTTCAATATATATACAGAAAGATATAGAAATATAGATGCAAATGTGTATATTTCTTATATTATATACATACATATTCTGATGCATACCTTAGTTTAAAAACCTCTGACCCACTTATCTACACAACATACACACACACACACTCATGTAATTTATCAGTAGATCTGTAGCTTTTAAACTTAAGGTACATCATCAAAAGCACCTAGGAGGCTTGTTAAAACACAAATTTCTCAGCCTTACTGCCGGCGTTTCTATTTCAGTAGATCTGGGGTGGAGCCTGATAATTTGTACCTCTAACAAGTTCCTAGGAAATGCTGATACTGCTGGTCTGGCCTAGGAACTCCACTTTGAAAACCACCAAATGAATCTCTCTATGAACACACACACACACACACACACACACACACGATGTGTATGCATATACATACATGTACCTCCAAGTTCCATCCACTAAGATGACAACAAAGAATGACAGACATCGCAGTAGCAATAAGCATGTCGTGAATCTGATATCCTGGTTTTAAAGACCATTCTCCACCAATACAAACCAGGGCTCCTTGAAGAAATAGCTGGTTCCAGGGTTGAGTTAGGAGACTACAAGGTGCTCCTGGAACATCTTTTTTGTAGAAGAAAGTAAGGAAGCACTCTAAGAACATCGGGGACCTTTCAAAAGGACAGAAATCCAGCTGGAAGGAGCTCCCAGCTCCTAGCCCGATATGGGATAATTTAAGCAGCAGAATAATAATGATAGTGACAGATTATAATTTGTTGAATAAAATAGGAATCCTTAAAAATATATTGATATAGTCCTACCTGGTATTAGAATCTGTTTGGATGAATAACACTTATTAACAATTACAGCTTATGAATGAACTTTATGGTGGAGAAACTTGGCGGACGCCGTCTCCGGAAATGGTGCAGAATACAAGATCCTATCTAAAGTGTTCCTGACAAAAACACATAATCTCACACTCATGAGGAAATATCAGATAAAACCAAATGATGAACATTCTATGATGTCACTGACCAAAAAAGTGAAAACCCTGATGGATAAGAAAAGACTGGGGAGCTCTTCCAAGCAGGAGGCATTATCGCTAAATGGAATGTGTAATCCTAAATTTGATCCTGGACATGATTAAGACAAGTGGAAAAATTTGAATGGGTTTGGTAAATTAGATAATAGCAATGCATCAGTGAAACTGGTGATTTTGATGTCTGTGCTATGAACAGTTTTTGTAGGAAATATATGCTGAAGTATTTAGAAGTTAACAGGCAGCATCCTCTCAAATGGTTTAAGGAAAAGGGTGATAATGATATGTAGGTTTAGGGAGAGCAAAAATGATAAAGCAAACTGGTAAAAATGGCAACAGTTGAGAACCTTAATGAGGGGCATCTTCCTGTAAGTTTGAACATGTTTTTAAAAAAGTTAAAACAGTCCATAAAATTGATATGAATAGAAATGTCAGCCTCCAGGAGCACCTGGGTGGCTCAGTCAGTTAAGCGTCTGACTTCAGCTCAGGTCATGATCTCATGGTTTGTGAGCTCGAGACCCACGTCAGACTCTGTGCTGACAGCTCAGAGCCTGGAGCCTGTTATGGTTTCTGTCTCTGTCTCTCTCTACCACTTCCCCATCATGCTCACTCTGTCTCTCTCTCTCTCAAAAATAAATAAATAAGCATTAAAAATCTTAAAAAAGAAAAAAAGAAATGTCAGCCTCCAGTTCACTCCAAGTTAGATGGTCCTATTCTTGACCAGATTGTGTTGAAAGCCACTTCCAATGACAGAACAGAGCTGGTGCATGACCTTGACATTTCTTAGGAAGTTGAAGTCTAAGCAGGGTCCTGATGCAAACCTAATTTCTTTTCGGTTGCTGTTGTTTTATGTATTTTTCTTTTAATTTTTTTATTTCTTTATTTTTTTTATTTGAGTATTGTTGACACACACTGTTACATAAACTTGATTTCTTATTAATCATGGATGGAGCTCTTCCTACCTAGATTTATTTTCAGGCAGAGCAGTAATGGTATTATTGTCATTAACATTTAAATGCTTATCCTTTCCAACTGTGCATCATAATTTGGACGAAATTTTTCTTTCACACATTTTCCCACTTATTAACAGTTTTGTTCTGTAGCGCTACATACAGATGGAAAAGTCATTTTCACCATGGGCAGAGAAAGCACCTAAACTTCTCTCATTTTTAGCAATGCTATCATTAAGATTTTTCATCCCCTTTGAGGAGAAATAAATACGTTTCTGAAAAACAACCAAAAAAAATACACATGCTGCCAGCTCTTGTATATCTTGATGATTTGCTAGAGTTTTCTCTTAATCGTGTAGACAAATTTGTTCATTCTGCTTGCCAAAATAAAGGTTTATTATGACTTGTAATGTAGTAACTTTCCCCAAAAAATTTTTACAGCCTTGCCCAACTGTATATCTTTATGCACCAAGCAAAATACAAATCACTGTCCCGAGAGTCACTGCATAGAGATGTTAACACACTGGGTCACAGATGCAATTGACTTAAATACTTTTTTCATCTGTCTTTTAGATCCTGCCCTCTTTCTTGTGCCCATGTATCTGTAGATCATAATTATAGAAGTTTCAAATCATAGCATACACTAAAGAATAAAATATGCATATATGGAATTCTAAGTCACTGGAATAGTATCTCAGCTGGGAGTATTTCTTTTTGTCATTGTTATTATTATTCCTAAACTGGTTACAAGTAATATGTACTGAAGCTTCTCTGTTCTTCGAACATTCTCCTCCTCCTGTGTCCCCAGGCTTAGCAGTTTTTTAACTGGTTACCGATAAAGAAACTTGGAAGTCCTATACATTTTCTTCCTTCTCCCCCATGGCCACGTCATGAAAGGCTAATTACTGTTGATCTGTCTTCACAAGAGCTTTCTCACAGACCCTCCTCTTTATTCCCATTTGGAATTTGGACCTGATGTGGTCCAGATGCTCATCATCTTGGATCTGCATTGGTCACATGTCCCACCTCCCTCCCAGCTGTCTGTCCACCCTCCACACTGGTGTCAGGTTTACTGTGTCCCACTGATCACCTCAGTCCCTTACTGAAGGTTTGAAGGATTCCCTTCGCCCACAAACTGCACACTCCTTACCTGAGCTACTGTTACTTCAGCTTCCCTCTCCAATCTTGGCTCTTGCTATATATAAAATCTTAAAGCCCTATAATTTATACCCTATGACTTGAGCTTTAGTGAACATTTTGCCTTTTTCTAAACATGCCCCCCTTTCCATGCCTATGTTAGTCTGTCTGCAATGATACCTTTACTCTTTGTCTTCATTCCAGCTGCTGTGACAAAGTATCATAAATGGGGTAGCTTACAAACACACATGCACACACACCAGAAATTTATTTCTCACAGGTCTAGAGGCTGGAGGTCTATGATCAAGGTACCAATATGTTTGGGTTCTGGTGAGAACCCTATTCAGGGCTGCATACTGCAGTCTTATTGTCTCCTCACATAGCAGGAAAAGGGTGAGAGAGCTCTCTGAGATCCCTTTTATAAGGTACTAATCCCATTCATGAGGGCCTTACCCTCATGAACCAAATGCCCCACCTCCTAATATCATAAAATTGAGAATTAGGATTTCAATATATGTATTTTGGAGCAGACACAAATATTCAAGCCATCACACCCTTCTTCACCAACCCCAGTCCACTTGCATGGTTTTGTATTACATCATGTACTCTACTTTATTGCACTTAGAAAGTAACATTGTCTTAGCATCACTTTTTATTTTTTTTTTAAATGTTTTATTTATTTCTAGGAGAGAGAGAGAGACAGCGTGAGCAAGGGAGGGTCAGAGAGAGAGGGAGTCACAGACTGAAACAGGCTCCAGGCTCTGAGCTGGCAGTCAGCACAGAGCCCGACGCGGGGCCCGAACCCACGAACCGCGAGATCATGACCTAAGCAAAAGTCGGACGCTTAACCGACTAAGCCACCCAGGCGCCCCTAGCATCACTTTTTAATCCCTAATGCCTATGACAGCACCTGGCATCTATTAGTCATTCAACACAGGCATGCCAAATCAATAAAGTCTGGATCTCTAAGTCCAAGCTAGGTGTTTCCTAAGTGACACTAGTGCCACTTGAGAACATAGAGAGTGGCCATGTTGGAGGAACTGGAAATGTTCAACCAAGGAAACAACAGAACTCATCCAGGAGTCAGAACACCCAAGGATAACAAGAAATTTCAGCTCAGGAATAGAAACCTAAAAATAGTGGTCAAGGACTTTGCCAGGCATAAAACCAAACAAGAAAGCAAGTAAGACACATGCAAAGACAGAAGCCAAAGATTGCACCAACATAGGAGGATGGCCAAGACCAACACCAAACACGGGACCAAGCTAAGAACTATTCATAGCTAAGAACCAGGAACTGATGCAAGTTGGCCAGGGGCACCTGAGGGGACAGAGAACCTAAGGATAAAGACTTCTTTTGAGGTGGTGGCTCAGAGCAATCAATCCCTCCCAACATCGTGGCTCAAAAACCCTTCACCTCCGTGTAGCTAGGGACACTAAATTACCTTCAATATGAGCATCTTCACCCTTGGAAACTCTTCATCCTGTAAAGTTTTATTTATAATTTTTTAGAACAATTTTATCCAGTACCATGTCTGGTGAAGGAGTTGGATGACCAAGTTCAGAGATGCTCTTTGGGGTCAGAAAGAAGTTGTGGTTACAAAGTCATGAGACTGGTTTTCCTCTGTGGCTTTGGCTCTAAGGGGAATACCAAAAGAGTGGTTTCCAAAATCACTGAAGCATTTTATGATTTAGAACCACGTTACAGAATGAACAGTCTCCTAAGATGACTTCTTCCAAATGGGACACATCTCATTGTGTTTGCTTAAAAATCAGTCACATTACCTTTCTCCAACATGTCCACTGTAGAACATAAGGTCCACTGATGTTGGTTGGACAAAATGTTTCTGTGGCTTATTAGTTTAGGAAATAATGAGTTAAAGAAAGTCTTTTTCCTGGAGTTACTTTCCTGGTCTTTTATATGCACACATGTGCATATTTCTAAATGCTTGGCATGCTCTGTTGGTGATCTGACCCTTCACAGAGCATCTCAGAGGACTGGGTGAGTCCTACAGTTCATGATCTCACAGTCAGTGAGTTTGAGCCCCGCATCAGGCTCTGTGCTGACAGCTCAGAGCCTAGAGCCTACTTCGGATTCTGTGTCTCCCTCTCTCTCTACCCCTCCCCTGCTCATGCTCTGTCTCTCTCTGTCTCTCAAAAATAAATACATGTTTAAAAAAATCTTAATTGAATAATAGTTATACCAGCTCATTAAATGCACTAATACATGCCAGGCACAATACTTGGCACTCATTCAGTCTTTGATAAATGTTAGCTATTTTTACTTTTCCTGATGCTAAGGAGGGCAGAAAACTGAACTTCAAGTGAGAAAGTAACATCTGAGCAACTAAAAAGGTACAGAGAATACCCACATACGTGAGAGACAAAAAAACATAGAGGACTACATACAAGAAGAATAGAAAGGGAAAAAAGCAAAGCACTCAATCCTGTTCCCTGCCTGATTCAAAACCACTTTACCAAATTACCTTCCATATGAGCAACTTCAGTCTTGAAAGCTTCTTATTCAAAGCAAAGGCTGAGGCATGAGTTATTTTTCAGGTGGTTGAGGAAAGTATAGTTCATGAATTCTCTGCCTTTTCTAAGCAGAGCATGCTGACTATAACGTCGTAGTCAGTAGCCATCTGTAAAGTACAAGCTGAGAGGAGGGGAAGAAAAGGCCCCAACCAACCAGATGAGCCCAGGACCCTGTCATTATGAATTGAATTCCTGCTCATCATTAGAAACATTTCTTCAAGGTTAATACACAGCTTCCTTTGGCATGTTCCAGAGAAAGCAGAGTATGAAGCCTGAATCTGATATGAAGAAGATTAAGTAAGAGTGAGAGGCAGAGAGGTGAAGGCATGGGTCATTTTCTACCCAGAAGGAAAGCTCCGTGGAGAGTTCTGGGCATCCAGCTTAACGATAACCCACAACCCTTGGACCAACTAAGAGAGTTCTGGGCATCCAGCAAACCACAGAAGAGCACCGGGTGTGGGGGGCATGAGAAAATGGAAAGAATGAAAGGGAAGATGAAGTAGCTAAAAGACTAACGGCGAATGGGGTGAGGTCTCTACCAATCACTCTATTGACCCGCAAGGTTGATTCCGTTGACCTGCCTGAAGTCCTTCTTCACTCGTCTTTGTGCAAGTCCCTATCAAGGCTAGCTAAACTAATTTGACAATGTAAGGCCTGAGAAGTATAATCCATTGCTAAGACTTTCAAAGAAGCCTTTCAGCCCATCTATTGAACTCTATAAAAGCCATTGACAGTTTGCTTTCATGAATGCCTAATCTGTGTTTTATGCCCCTTACCTCACTTAATAAAAGAAGATATATTATTATATCCACTTTTGGGCAAGGAAACAAGATCAGACAGGTTCGGTGAGTCTGAAATCACCCAGTTAGAAAATAACAGAGCTGAGAATAAAGCCCAAATGTTTGTTACAAACCCTTAATCCAATCTATTAATGAACAAGCACATGGTGTCCCTAATTTTTTCCTGGACAATAATATGCCAAGATGCATAGGCTGAGTACTTACTATCACAAAGTATTATTCAAAGAAAGTTTGCCTTGTAGAGGAAACAGTATAAGTCTCCTTGGGGAAATAAGGCATACACCCATAAGAAGATTGCTCCAAAAATTCAAACCAATAATTATTAGTGACTGCATCCATTACCTGTCACAACACTGATGCTGCACGAACCACACCAACACACAATGACCCAGATGATCAGTATTTAGATAGTGCACAGGTATACTGGTTGGTCCCCGCTGGGCTGGGCTGACAGCTACTGTTCAGCCATTCCAGGATGTCTCCTCTGGGATGACCAGGGCCACCAGAACCCCATTCACGTACTGTCCTCCAGCAATTCTCACGAAGGCTGCAGGGGGCGGGGGACAGAGAATCAAGGGAGACCGCAAAAACATATTACGTGCTTTTTCAAGCCTCTGGGAACATTCCATCTGCAAGAGCCAGTCACACGACTGAGCTTAGAAGGAAGGTGGAGAAATGGACTTCAGCTCTGCCATGAAAGGTGTGCAAAGTGTTTTAGCAAAGGGCACAGATACAAGGTGGGCAAAGAACGGAAGCTGGTTATGCAACCAATCTAGCACAAGAGTCGGTGATACCTATAATGGAATGTCCAAACATTTTCAGTGTGCAGGGCTCTATTGTTAGCATCTCACACAGTCTCAAATCATCATTGAGGCTATTCTGGGTTAGGGATTGCTGCCCCATTTTATAGATGAGGAAACCGAGGCTTGGAGAGGTTAATTTATGTGGCCACGTTAATTATGTAGCAGTAAATGGCAGACCCTAACTTAAATGCTGACATACCTGACTCCAGTACATTTTTTTTCCCGTTGGGTTTTAGCGAAAAGTATTTAAAAGAACAATAAAAGGCCACTTTAAAATTAAAAATGGGTTTGAGGAGTGCCTGGGTGGTTCAGGCAGTTAAGCGTCCAACTTCGATTCAGGTCATGATCTTGCAGTTCGTGTGTTCAAGCCCCACGTTGGGCTCTGTGTTGACAGCTCAGAGCCTGGAGACTGCTTCGGATTCTGTGTCTCCCTCTCTCCCTCTATGCATTCCCCTGCTTGTGTGCTTGCTCGCTCACTCGCTCTCTCTCTCTCAAAAATAAACATTTAAAAACATTATTTTAAATAGGTTTGAAAGAAAATGAAATTTTGCATAAATTTCAATCATAAGCTCTACATTTCAAAAAGATGTTTCACAGCTGTTCTTTAAAAATATTTAATCAATAGATCAAGCCATTGAATATTTCTGTTGGATGTAAATACATCATCTTATTTGCAAAATTCTTATTGAGGATTCACGAAAACAATGGTAAACATGACATAAATATCAGTTCTTTTTGTTTGTTTGTTTCCTTTTGCCTGGAAGCTAGAGACTAGTTTAAATTTTATGTTCTTGGAAAATGATTAGAAAGCGCTTGAGAAAATGTGCTATCTGGTATGGTTTTACATGTAGGAGTTCAACAAGATATTACGATTTCTCTTGCTAAGCAAGACTAAAGCTTCACAAGTGATTAGAACGCCATCGCACTGAATTTAGAAAACCATGAGTGGGACAGTCACAAACCATGCCATTTGCCAACACAGTCCATTACATTTTGTTCATTACTGCAGTGCGTTTATTACCAAGAGTAATAAATCATTGAGAAGCACAGGCAAGTCTGGCCTGTGAAACGGATGCAGCGACAGGATTCAGCTCAAGCTTTGATCAAGGCCGTCCCCGCAGCTCAGGAACTGTAACTCACTGTGGCAACAGTACACTTCGGTTTCCTTTCCATCCCTTTGCTCCTCACAGCTCCTAACTGTGATTGTATCACCCGGGCTTGTGCTTAGTCTTCCAGGCTACCCACCAACAGGCTGGGAGGGGGAAGAAGAAAATCCAAAGAGTCATGAATTACTGGGCTCGTAAGGGGTGCTGGAGTCAGGGAGGGGCAGCTGGGACTTTCCAGAAAGGGAGTCTGGCACTGCTTCCCTGGTTGCACATCTGCTGAGGCAGCAGACTGAGTGATAAGCTGAGCGTTTTAGATAACAGGACAGGGACAGATCTGCTACAGAGCAACCAGCGCTCCCAAGGCTTAGCCGGACAAGGATGAAGAGTGTCCCGGGGCAAAGTGGGGACCTCAGGGGTGTCAGCTTAGACAGTCTGGTCAGTACTCCACCGCATAGCACTGGGCATTGGCAGAAACTCCAGGAAAGCACCTGTAGAGGAGACCGCCAGCCTTGGGAGCTGGACAATCCACAGCCGGACTCACAGAATCTCACTGAATCTCCCAAAGAACATCTGCCCCGAGGGAGACTGCATTTTGACATCTGCCACAGATAGTATTAAACTGATACCCAATACAAGACTGCAGTCCCCTAACTGGTTAAGTAACAACAACAAAATCTTTTTTTTTTTTTCCTATTTCTCCCTGTCATCTCCAACCCCAGAGGGGCTAGACCCACAGTAGACGGAAGGGGGCCAAAGTATGCAAGAGTTGACCAGGCTCCGTCTCCCCTTCTCAAGCCCTTCAGAACCACGCCTGGTCCATGCCGGAGGGGAAGAGACCAGCAGTTAAATTGTATTCAGATCACTTTATTTATTTATTTATTTATTTATTTATTTATTTCTAGGAGAGAGAGAGAGACAGAGTCAGCAGGGGAGGGTCAGAGAGAGAGGAAGATACAGACTCTGAAACAGGCTCCAGGCTCTGAGCTGGCAGTCAGCACAGAGCCCGACGCGGGGCTCGAACCCACGAACCGCGAGATCATGACCTAAGCGAACATTGGACGCTTAACCGACTAAGCCACCCAGGCGCCCCTACTCAGATCACTTTAAATTGGCCTAGACTGGACTAAAGTTGCTAACAACTGAAAGTGGCCGGAAAGCTATGGGATAAGCCTGACATGCCACAGAAGGATGGGAAAAGGAGATTGAGCTGAGTATGGCTGAAGGCAGTGATTAGAGAAAAATAGAACAATTTCATCCCCATTCCCTTCCTAAATCAGACTTTTCAATAAACTGGTTACTTTTATCTGGATCTCAATTTTCTCTTCTGAATATTGGAATCTTTCCAGTTCTAACTTTCACTAAGAGCCAGGCTCTCTCTACATGAGCAAATTTTCATGTGAAACAGGATATTCTAATTCTTTATGCAATGGGTAAAATGGTCACGTTCCATCTTCCAATTCAGGTTCTGCTGGAGTCAACAAAACCACCAAAATTAATATTCAAAACCATCAGAAATGAGTAATGAACATTCAGCAATGTTTACATCATCATCACGGACCACATACCCGTCTGGAGTGTGAGGCACTAACCCAGATGTCAAAACATGATTAACTTTGGTCCTGCCTTAGAATAAAATTAAGTTTCTAAGTTTCTTTTTTCCTCAATTCAAGTCAATATGTGTAGTTAGGCTTCTGACATCGCTTAACAGGTACAGTGACAGTTTACAATATTCTGTTTAAGTAGCTAATAATGCTTCCTGTGTTGAGTTTTCCTTTTGGGGGTGTTTTCAGCTTTCCATAGGAGGCAATAATAAGCCATCGGTCTCCCATTATTAATTAACAAATCACTTGATGATTTCATTTGTGACTGTTTCTGCCTTTATTAAACAGCAGCAACAGATTTTGTTCTGGGTTCTAATGGGGATCCCTTTACTGCTGACAGTGGACAGGTTTTTATGGTAAAAGTCTAGCTAATTAACAATAACTCAAGTACATACATTCATGGTTGTGATTAAAACAAATCCCATGTTAAATTACTCTATACAGAAAACCATCCCTAGCTTATCTCCTTTTCTATAAACTCTACTTCCCATTCATTAGGGACTTAAGTTCAGCTGATTTCTTTAATGCTCTATTATTGATTGAGCTAAGAAGCGCCAGTACCTCAACTGTGAAGGAAGTTGTTCTGGAAGCAGGGGTCCCCCCCACCTCCAGGCTCCACGGTGCATGAAACAAAGCTCACTGGAAGGAGAAGCTTGAATTGTGTTTGCTTTCCCAAAGCTGAAGCCTAAGAGCTGAGAAATTCATGGTAGTTTGGAAAACAGAGGCCTTTTGAAGGTCAGCCTTGGAGCAAAAATGAATTGAAGGCGGTGGCCTTAATGAGATAGAAAAAGTCATTTAATAGATCAGGCTCACATAAGAGTAAGTGCCGTAGCATTACACAAGCTGCTTCATGGAGGAACTCCGAGAGCCTGGGGATAAGTAGGCCATTTTTTTTTAAATGTTTTTTTTTTATTTATTTCTAGGAGAGAGAGAGAGAGAGAGACAGCGTGAGCAGGGGAGGGTCAGAGAGAGAGGGAGTCACAGACTGAAACAGGCTCCAGGCTCTGAGCTGGCAGTCAGCACAGAGCCCGACGCGGGGCTCGAACCCACGAACCGTGAGATCATGACCTAAGCGAAAGTCGGACGCTTAACCGACTAAGCCACCCAGGCGCCCGCATTTTTTTTCACTCAGGTATAGGCAGGCTATATATTGTGTAGTGTAAAACCACCCAATCTGTACAGCGATTTCAGTTTTGCTTCCTTAAAAATCTAACTTAAATTATACTTTTTATATAAGTGGACCTTGATTTACTTCCTACCATTTAAGCAAGTGATAATAGAAAGCCTCTCAGGACATTCTTATTGAATGAACAGCTCACCCAGCCCTAGGACCTGGGCCCAGAAACTTTGCAATAGTAATTGGGAAAGAAAAGATCTGTTTCTAGCCTACTAGAGCTAGTGAGGGCCAGACTCACATGTGCTTACCCCCAGCACTCTCAGGGAAGAACTCTCTTAACCCTCAAAGGTCAACTCAATCAAGAAATCCATACAGCTCGCTGAGGTCAAACATTTTCCACACATATAGCTATGATAGATAAAATACCCCCCCAAAAAAAGACCTATGCATGGTACCAAGCCCATTTCTGAAGAAGAGTTCAGGTATAGTAGGGGGTTAAGAAAATACTCCAACCTGGGGCACCTGAGGTTGACCTCACAGTCTGTGAGTTTAAACCTGGAATTGGGCTGTCTGCTGTCAGCACAGAGCCCACTTTGGATCCTCTGCTCCCCTCTCTCTCTGCCCCTCCCCCGCTGGTGTTCTCTCCCTCCCTCTCCCTCTCTCAAAATAAGTAAATTTAAAAAAAAAATTTTTTTAAGAAACTATTCTAGGGGCGCCTGGGTGGCTTAGTCAGTTAAGCGTCCGACTTTCGCTTGGGTCATGATCTCGCGGTTCGTGGGTTCGAGCCCCGCGTCGGGCTCTGTGCTGACTGCCAGCTCAGAGCCTGGAGCCTGTTTCAGAGTCTGTATCTCCCTCTCTCTCTGACCCTCTCCTGCTCACGCTGTCTCTCTCTCTCCTAGAAATAAATAAAACATTAAAAAATTAAAAAAAAAAAAAAAGAAAGTATTCTAACCTATATGTGACTTACCCTTTACTGTTATGAGCGTAAAGAGTATGTTTTCACCCCGGAGTACAAGAGGGTGTCAGCTCAAAGTTGAATGTCTCTTTCTGAGTCTCCCTGGGTCACTCTCAATAAATATGCAGAAGTATTTGCATATCATTTAGATCGTGGTACCCAGGTGCTACTTTTCAATTACAATAGGTAAGGTTAAGCTGACTGGAGTCAGGTGGACAGAGAAGCAGGAAAAAAGGACACTGTGAACACAGAGAAAACCAAGCAGACACCATCACCTTGAAAGTAAAATTATAAATGAGCAAGGCAACACCAGAGATCCTTTAATGTTCCAGACACCTGCTTCCAGACTGTGCTGCTAGACCAGCAGTCACCACTTGGGGTCACCCTTTGGCTTTGAATCTGCAGGAACCCCATCAGGTGGCCCTCTACTGAAACTTTGGGAGATGTGATTCTTTCCACATAATAACTGCCTCAGATGACAATGGACAAGTCGGCCTCATAGTCTTCTCACTTCCCAACGTAGAATGCTTCCATGCCACGACCACCCATCGCTACCAAAACATGTGCTCTCTGAGTGTGAAAAAAACAGTCTTCCAGGGGTGCCTGACTGGCTCAGTCTGTAGAGCGTGGGATTCTTGATCTCAGGGTGATGAGTCTAAGCCCCATATTGTATGGAGTTAACTTTTTAAAAAATTCAAGTCAACTTAAAAAAAGTAATAAAACCAATTTTCCAAAGCTCCTCGTTGTCTTTTCAAAGTGAAACACACACACAAAAAAGCAATAAACCCGTCGTTCAAGAAGAGTGAGGCATATAGAGAGTGTCACATCTAATTTGGGTGAAAGCCACACATCAGTGGTAATTGACTTGAGCACCAAAAAAATGGAATCAAGCTCTAGAGCTGGAGAGGACATCCTCATGTTTATGGGTGAGAAGCCCACGTCCCACAGGGGTAGAGGATCAGCCCTGGTGTTGCTGCAGAGGTGGAACTGGAAATCTGCTTTATGTACCACTCACCCCTACATCCCCGCTACCATCTCAGGCTGGCCCCGCCTGTTCACAGGTTAGATCAACCACTTGTTGCTTAGGATGTCAGTCTCTTAAGCAACTTCAACTTCACCCTGCCCTGAGGCATATCCTAAAAGTCACACTAAAGGGCCACCCTCTCCTTCCATGTCCCATAGTCACATTTCCTTAAGACTGTAGATTGGTGCCTATACACTGAGAGATGAAGGTGCATGCTGATTCCAGCCCTCATTCCTAATCTGGCCTCACCGGATTTTTCACAACTTGATGATGTAGCAATACCTTCACAAATTTTTCTTTTGCTATACTTCATCTTGACTCTTGGATTCAATGAATATGAACACTGTCCCTGATTAGGCTCTCATTCCACAGGACAGTGGGTTTCTCCAAGTCATCTCAAGTTATTACTTTCCCCAGACTCACCTGGGCTTATCTACCTGATTTTCCTTGGCACTGCACCCAGGTCACCTGCACCCAGGTATACCCAGATATACCTGATATCACCTGATATAACTGTATAGGGCTGATATGCCCATCCTAGCTGCTGATGGTATGAGAAACTTAGCTCACAGCTGTTCCTTTCTTTGAATGATTTCCCAGAAATAAAAGCCCCTTCACCTAACAGGTGAAAGGGGAAGGAGAGGAGAGGGCAAGCCAAAGCCATTGACTGACTGATTCCGTGGGTGGATAAGGCCACCCCATCTACCCCGAGGAGGGACGATTGTGGTGTGTGACTCAATTAATTCTCTTGGCCCTCTCCCCTATCATGACCATGCCAAGACTAGACTTTGCCTTAGACCACATCTTCACTGGGGTCCCTTTCCTTCCTAGCCTGCTCTTCTCCCTCCCCACCAGGTTCCTTCATGAAGGGCTCTTCCTCATCAAATCACTTGTTTCCAAATCCCACCTTGAACCCTGCACCTGTGGAACGCAGCTGAAGGTAACTGGCCTGCAGGCTAGCTGTTGGCAGGGCCCACACCTCACGCGGTGAGCCTGGGAGGGGGTTCAGATTCAAATCCATTCTGGAATGTACAAGTTACCTAAAAGCAGCCAAATCATTTAACCTTTGTAAGCGTCAATTTCTTCCTCTCCAGAAGGGGATACTAGTAAAGAACTGTTGTGAGAATTAAAAGCTATAATGTTGCAGAAAAAATATAAACAAATAAAAGTTATAATGTTTCTAAAGTCATCATGTTAACTATAAGCTCCTTGGCTAGGGGTGTCTGGGTGGCTCGGTCAGTTAAGCATCTGACTTTGGCTCAGACCATGGTCTCATGGTTTGTGAGTTCGAGCCCCGCATCAGGCTCCATGCTGAAAGCCTGCTTCAGATTCTGGGTCTCCCTCTCTCTCTCTGCTGCTCCCCCTGCCCACACCCTGTTTCTCTCTGAAAAGTAAAAATAAAAGAACAATTTTAAAGTTCTTTGGCTAGTGTTTGACACATTTCCTCTAATATGCTACCATAAGTAATAACAGGAGCTAATATGTATTGGACATTTACTATGTTCCAAGTTCTGTGTTTAGCATATTACATTCATTATTTCATCCTCACATCAACCCTCTGAAATAATTCTGCTCTTACCCCTACTTTACAGGTAAAGAAACTGAGACCAGGATTTGACCCAAGTCTCCATTCTATAAATGGCAGACCTCAGATTTGAACCCATGTAGGATGACCCCCAAAGGTGGGCTGCCCTTTGTCATCAGTAGCTATACGTCTGCTTTCTGGTGGCCACATCTTCCCTCTCACTTCCATCCTAAGCCCCTCTACTTCCGCCTCCCTTAGGACTCCCCCACATCTGCAGCACCCACATGCTCCTGGTCACCATCCTCCAACACTCTTGCACTCGGTTCTGCACTGGCTGACTCTGACAGTCCAAGCTCGCAGCTGCTATATGACTGAAGACAATGGCTCAATGTACATACCAAGCTCAGATGACCTCCGGGCTTTAAGCTTATCCTTCAATGACATTGCCACAAGAAGCGCAAAATGTCCTAATTTCAGGCATCTTGGTGGGTCAGTAGGAAAAAATATTTGTGCGCAGCAAGTTTACTCCCAGGATCCCATAGATCTTCCCACCTTGGTGACTGCCACCTTCTCTCTGTAAAACAGGCAGAGCTGAACCCTGGTCTCAGAGGGACTCCGCACCTGATCACTGGGGGATCAATTTCCTATTAACCCTGCTGAGCCGCTCCCATTCAGTGGCCACCACCGTCACTAACGTTATATATTCTTACTTTTTATTTAGGCAAAAAACAAGTTCTTATTTCTGAAAAGCACCAGGGTCAGCTGTGAAAGGGAAAAAGGAAGACAGAGACAGAGAGGGAAAATAAGGATTAGATACTATCCTCTTTCCTAACATGCCTCATTTTATTTTAGTCCACGGGCATGATTATCTAGATTATGCTTGAGCAGCAAAGCTTCCTTCTTTTGCATTTTCCTTGCAGACTATTGCATTATGTAGAGGGAAGAAGGGTTAAGAAAAATTTCCTCTGAACAAATGAGCCTTCAGATGAAACTTTTCATTAGGCACACAGCTCATTGAATCTAATCGGAGAGCTTCACACGAGGGTCACACTTGACCTCAGCCCTCCTCCACTGGGGTGGAGGGCGGGAGCTCAGCCTGGCCTTCAATTTCTGAATGTCAATTAGAGCAGAAACATCCAGAAGCTATGCTTACCTGGGTTATGCATAACAAAATGGGGCCTTTAAATCGTTCTCTTTTTTTCTTTTTTACCTCTACATGGAACACAGTAAGTTTCCCTAATAATCAGAAGATATGCTGAGAATCCCAAAAAAGCATTATAGGATCACATTTCAGATACCATGGCTAAAAATCACTGAAAATAAGCCCGAAAACAAAAGATGCAAAGTGAAACAAAAGAAATCACATAATAAAAGTTAATCAGCTCCTCACTTTAGATCATTAACTTAAAAAGAAAAAGTGGGTATAAAACAGCACATATATAGCATCATCTCTTTTGGGTCAAAAGCTCCATTTATATACATTTGCATTTTTTTAAAAGATGCAAGAAAGTATAAAATGTTATGGCGGTTATCTCTGAGTGGTAGCAATATGGTTGTTATAAGCTGAATCATAGTGTTCCCCAAAGAAATATGTTGAAGTCTTAACCCCCAAATACATAGGAATGTGATCATATTTGGAAATGGGGTTATTGAAGATGTAATTAGTTAATCCTGTACAGCAGGATGGGTCCTAATCCAATATAAAGCTGTCTATCTAAGAAGAGGCACATGTGAAGACCCAGACACATAGGAGAAACGTCATATAATGATGGAAGCAGAGATCAGAGGGGGTCGCTGCAAGCCAGCCAGTGCCGCAGATCAGTGACAGCCACCAGAAGCTGGAAGAAGCAAAGGAAGGTTCTCCCATACAGGTTTCAGAGGAACGGCTTGCCCCCACCTGGATTTGGGACTTGTGGCCTCCAGAACTGTACAAAAATAAAGTTCTACTGTTTTAAGCCACCCAATGTGTGGCTACCCTAGGAAACCAACATAATTATACTTCTCCAACTCTTGCTTATCCTTACTTTCAACAAAGCACATATATAAATTTTATAATTTTTAAAGGTCATTTTTTAATATATATTTTTGTTATTTATTTCTAGGAGAGAGAGAGAGAGAGACAGGGTGAGCAGGGGAGGGTCAGAGAGAGAGGGAGATACAGACTCTGAAATAGGCTCCAGGCTCTGAGCTGGCAGTCAGCACAGAGCCCGACGCGGGGCTCGAACCCACGAACCAAGAGATCATGACCTAAGCGAAAGTCGGACGCTTAACCGACCAAGCCACCAAGGCGCCCCTAAAGGTCATTTTAATAGAAGAAAGAAGGAATGGAAAGAGGAAGGAAGGAAGGAAGGAAGGAAGGAAGGAAGGAAGGAAGGAAGGAAGATGGCGGGACTGATTTCTGTAATTGTTAATGAATCACCTTGGATGATGCTATGTGGCATATTGAATAAAAGAATGAGAAAAGTGATGGCTCTTCACAGGAATACTGCAATTATAGCAACACAGTCCCTCTCTTTGTGTCCCTCAGTCACTCCATCCGCTGATACATAATTGTGTCTTAGCCTCTATTAAATTCCTCCAACTGCTACCCAGGTGCCCCCTGATCTGCTACTTTCATACCCTGTACCTCCATCAAGTAAGCCCTATCCGTTCTCAGATCCATTGCCCCTGGGCCTTGCTCTGTGTATGACATTCTCTTATTTATTCATTCATCAATCATTTATTGAACATTACTCTGGGCCTGGCTACAGAAAGAAGATGTAAAAATAAATAAGAACCACCCTTGCCCACACAGTTCACAGTCTCGAGCGGAAAGACAAGAAATGGAAAGGTCGTTGGAGTGTAGGTATTGCCACACTACGAGGAGGCTTGCAGGAGTCAGGGGAGATGTGTGCAGTGAGAACACGGATTAAAGCCCCCTCACCCGGACTTAGGAGGGAGTGGGGACTATGGAAGGAGCCTAATGTTGAAGCACAGGTAAGAACCAGTCCAACAAAAAGGGGAGAGGACTTTGAAACAAAGGAAGAAGCAGTGTTGTGCTGATTCAGAACTTTGGAGACCTTGGGGCTCAACTGGGCAATGGCGAGTGGAGCCAGGGGCCCGTGGTCCACAGATGGTCTGAGATGGCAAGATAAGAGCTTGAACTTGACTCTGCACGCTAGGAGGAAACAGTACAGGAGACTAGCAGGGAAGGGTTATATGATCAGAGTCCCAGTTTAGGACGATCACCCTGGGAGCGGTGTGGCAAGTTGTTTGCCAAGAGCAATGGTGGGGACAGATGGACTCATCGGATGGCGCGAGTGAGGAAGGCCTGTGAGACACACTAGGGATGGAGGGGGGGGAGGGGATGGGCTGGAGAAGCTGCCCAAACACAGCAGTTGAGAAAGGCAAGTGCCGGAGCACAGGTGTGAATTCGAGTCCTGCTACTAACTTGCTGCAATAAACTGAGCCAAGTTCTTTAACCTCTTTGTGCCTCGGTGTGTTCATCTATAAAATGAGAACCATATAAGATTTACCCATTGCGTTGTGATGAGTACTAGACGTGTCTAATGCTAAGAAATTGTGTGGCATGTATTACACAGCTGTAAATGTCTTTCTTCACACACACCCGATATGCGTATGAGTCAACGGGCTTTCATGACCTACACGGGAAATGGGTATACACTAATGTGAGGCTCAGCTTCGGCGTAGGCACGGGTGTTTGCCTGCCCTACTTCGCTTTGAAGCTCACTTCATTCAGGTCTTTTCTCAGACGTGACTTCCTCCCAGAAGTCCTCCTGACTGCTCAGGTCTGGACTGAATCCTCTGATGTACTCTGCCAGCACCACGCACCGCCTGTCACAGCACTGACCGCGGGGTGCTGTAATGGCTCTTCCCCTGTCTGAATGCTCCGCTGGATTATCAGCTCCATGAAGACAGGCACCAACTCCATGCTGTGTATCATGGCGTTCCGGGTGCCTGGCTAGTACCAGCATTTAGTGTAATCAAGATGAGTGTGTGAATGAGTCTTTTCATTCATTAATTAATTCAGATGAAGGGAAAAGATAGTGGAGTCACATTTATTTTTTTTCACTTGATTCATTCTATTATTATTATTATTATTTTATATTCGACAGAGAGAAAAACAGAGTGCAAGCAGGGGGAGGGGCAGAGAGACAGAGACAGGATCTGAAGCAGGCTCCAGGCTCCGAGCTGCCAGCACAGAGCATGTCGTGGGTCTCCAACTCACAAGCAGCAAGAACATGACCTGAGCCCACGTCGGACACTCAACCGACTGAGCCACCCAGGCGCCCTGTGGAGCCACATTTGAACCTGTCTAGTTTGAGGTGCCTGTAGGATATTCAATTGAAACTATCTCATTGGCAACTGGATACAGGTTGTGGAGTTCAAGAGCATGGATCTAGACTGCAAATAGACCATCTGCATTAGCAGCCTCTACAAGGGAACAGAATAATGAGACAGCCTAGGAGGAAGTAGTAGACATATCGGAAGACATTGAGTCAGATTTTGATCTAACAAAACCACAAACTCTTTCTATAGATGGAAATCTCTTGAAGCCCCTCAAAAAATACCGTGTAGGCAGCCACATACTCATACATTAGTCCTCTCAACAATATGATGAAGCAGGTCTAATCATCACCCTTGTTTCACAGATGTAAAAACTAAGGTGCTGAGAGCCAGTCTACTGTAGCTTCCTCTGAAACATTAATGGTAACTCTCTAGGTATATTAGAAAACCAAATTGTCTAGTTGCTAGAGCCAACTGACCAGCAGACGAGAAATTTTCCCAAGTTGAGACCCATGTGGTTTATATAAAAGGTATGAGGGTTTTATCCATTAAAAGCAAGGCCCTTTCCTGCCTTCACAGAGATGCCTCCTCTTGACTTTGCTCGCTGGCAATACTCCCTGGCACTCATTCCTGGCAGCTGATTGAACACATTAAATCAGCCCGCAGAAATAAGTCAGACTCTATTAGTCACTCTGTAAAAATGCTAAGTCTATTTATTTATTATGAGTTATTCATAAACATCAAGACTAGACTCTATAATTTAATACCACCTGCAATGATTCCTGAAAGTGGCAATATTTTAACACTACGATCTGATTAATTGACCTGTTCAAACAGAGCTCCAAATCAAGCGTGACTTCCCTTTGACAGAAGTGTATTCATCTTCATCTCAAAGCCAGCCTTCTCAACTCATCAGGGGAGAACAAAACAGCTCATCAAAGGGAATCAATTAAAATCATCTGAAATAATCCATATGTTCTACTAAAGAGATATTTTTGAGTTCCTAATATTTCCTTTTTTATAAAAAATACACACAAGGAAGTACGTATTTTATGACTTCAGTTATATAAGATTTGAAAAGGCAAAAACCTAATCTTTGATGTCAAAAGACGGGACAATGGTTTTCTTTAGTGGCCAAGGTGGGGACACCCAATACCTGGGACGGAGCACGAGAAGGCTTCGGAGGAACTGGGCACGTTCTAGGTGCTGGTTTCATGCCTAGAGTCACTTTGTGAAAATCTATCACGTGAGTACTTTATTTGAACATGATCTATCTCACCAAAAATTGCCAAACATTAGGGGAAAAAAGGAGTAATTCATATCTGGGCAGCAACATCAGCCAGAGGATTTTTGTTTTTTGAGAGAGACAGAGACAGAGTGCGAGCAGGGGAGGGGCAGAGAGAGAGGAAGACACAGAATCCAAAGCAGGCTCCAGGCGCTGTGCTGACAGCTCAGAACCCATGAATGGGGGGGGCTCGAACCCATGAACAGCAAGATCATGGCCTGAGCCAAAGCGGGATTCGTAACTGACTGAGGCACCCCAGTCCCCATTCAGAGGTTTAACTAAAAAATGATACTATCCCAATTCTTCCACTTCCCAAGTACATTTGATAAGCAAATCACATTTAATGATGCTTGATTTGCTCACTCATAAAATAAGAATAATACCTATCTCATAGTTGAGTTAAATAATCACTACATACTTAAAAATGTATATATATTTACATATATAAATAATGTATATATACACAATTGGTCAGTTTGTAACTTGCTATGCAAATTAAGCATCATTACTAGTATTATAATTATTACACAACCCTTACATCCAACAATGATTCACTCCACTCTTCTGACAAAACCTAAACACCACTCTTCCAAACAAGACTTTTTTTTTTAATGTTCATTTATTTTTGAGAGAGAGAGGCACACAAAGAGTGAGCAGGGGAGGGGCAGAGAGAGAGGGAGACGTGGAATCTGAAACAGACTCCAGGCTTTGAGCTGTCAGCACAGAGCCCGATGCGGAGCTCAAACTAATGAACTGCAAGATCATGACCTGAGCTGAAGTCAGAAGCTCGACTGACTGAGCACCCCATGTGCCCCCCAAACAGAACTTTTAATTCCTGTTTGGGTTATCCACGTAGTAGTAAGAGGGTTAAACTAATTAGATAACACAATTTTGCTGTTGTTGACGAATCCTGACATCCCACTGTCCATGAAATTCCCAGGCAGGGCCAGCCTTCTTCCTGGATGAGTTAGCAGCCCCGTGCACAGGACACATCCAGACCTTTTCCTCAAGCTTTGAACTAACATCCAAAAGTGAGTTATTCCTTTGATTGACGATAGAGAATACTGTCCACAGTGCAATTATTTGGAAGAGACAATCCAGTTGACTATTCTCAGCCATTAACACCTTTTCTTAAATTACTAACTTTTCCAGCTACTTCTCAGGGAAGCAAGCAGTGTGCTAGATGAAGGAAAACTGGGAAGGCAGTTTTATATTTCTAGAAGGTCTAGATGCTCCACCACTGTGTACTGGACGGGTAGGGACCAGTACCTTGTCCTTTTCATTCCTAGCTCCCCAGTCAGCAAGGACTCATATCCGGTCCTGATGGAATACACTGTGAAGGACTAGGATATTGTTTCCCATTAGAAAAAAAAAAAAATCACATAGTCAATGTGACATAAGTCGGGTCTCCTCCAAGATGTCTCCAAGAAGGTCCCAGGTGATGCCAATGCAGCCAGCGCAGGGCCAGCACTCTGTGAAACACTGGTGACTTTAGAGGTATGTACATGTGTCTGGCCTGAATGATTCTGGAAGACCTTGAGTTCATTTGGCAGGGATGAATCTTGGAGACACTGGAGGAATCTGAGCCTCCATTTTGAAAACACAGTAAATAGTTTCCATCAATGCCCTCCGGCATTCCCAGGCCCTGGGAGAAAGACTCAAAATAGCTACAAGCAGGCATAGCCAGAGGTGGACTCTAAAATGGTAAGGAATTCAGTTGCAAGAAGAAATTCCCATCATGTGGCTAGTCATACTTATAAGCGTGATTATCCCACTTACGCTTTATGTAGATACACTAGAATCAAGTGAGGCTCAGCACCAAATTGAAGGTGAGGGGAAGGAGTGGAAAAGGCATTATAGGAATTCAATATTTACCATCCCAGGCTGGCTTAACACATCCATCTCATACAATGGAAGCATCAATAGGAAGGTAGCCCAGCCTTGGGACTAGAAATGCGCAAAGGGCTAAAAGTCCTTCCAGCTGGACGACGCCAAGGTGTGCTGGTAAGACTCCACTTTCCCTGTATTTTCACGGACCACTACCTTCAGATTCATTCTTTTTAATGATATGTTAATATAGTCAAATAGTTTACATTCAGCAGCGTCCGGTCCACAATGAGTGTGAATACACGGCCATTGCTGAGGGCACTGTGGAAGAAAACCAGTAAGCTCCCAACCCTCACTGGGCTTCCTGCCTGAAGGGGGCTGAAGGGTTTCATGGCCAAGTAAGTACGGTAAACATTGTACGCTAATCCCCTACTAGAGTGTCACAGTGCTCAACGGGAGTAAATAAATGCATTCATTCTCTTTTACCATTGTGGCTCAAACTCGTCGGATACTTTTACTATACCTATTAATTCTTCTAGAACCCTGAGAAGCAGTGATATAGATTAAAATAGCACCAAGAACTCAGGGAAACAAGAGAGCAGTAAAGACGGTAACAATCAGAAAGGCTTAGAGGAAATAAGGCTTGCCTGGAGAAGTGGGTTCTTGTTCTCAGACAAGTTTGCCCTTAAGCGTTGAAGATGAGGTTTAGTCTCGGGTCTACTAACTATTCCAATACAGACAAGCTTGGAACTTAGCTGGTTCTTCAAGGACATGCTTAACCCACATTCACCTGTACTGCAGAGTGACCATGGCCATCTCTTTCACCTACCATGAAGCAGGAATCTGAAGAAGGAGGCTTGCCAGGGAGGAGGGGGGAGATTCTGCAAACAAATGTCACCTATTTCATGGTTTTACCTATACCTGGCCTGGTGGCCAGGGAGGCAGCCACTAACTCACAGGATTTTAGAAGCTGACATACCTCCCACCACACCTAAGATACAGTAAATAACTTTTTCATCTGGAAAAAATCTAGTTGATTACTGCAAATATGCTGATGAGTCTCATAAAAGGAAAGAGCTATTCATTCACTGGGAAGAGGTATTTTCTTACATAAGAGCAATTTCATGATCACCCATTTTTCTTAAGAATTTTTCTACATAACAAAGACCTTAAACACTACTTAGCCCAGTGTTTGTGAAACCTTGACTGCAACCACTATGAGTGAAATCAACTCAGTCAGTTTTAACCAATACTTTTCTCTAAATGAGATAGAATGGAATAGAATAGATTAGAAAAGATCAGACATCAGATAGAGCAAGAGTAATTTTTTTTTGCAAAATGTTTATGTTTATGTATCTATTAACACATNATGGAATAGAATAGATTAGAAAAGATCAGACATCAGATAGAGCAAGAGTAATTTTTTTTTTGCAAAATGTTTATGTTTATGTATCTATTAATACACGTATATATGTATACGGGGTAATAACATAACATACATGCCTTACGGGAAATATTTAAAAGCTAGTGATACAGTCTTATGCCTCCATTGCATGCATGAGTCTACTGAAGCCCAGAAAAGTGCAGCAACTTCCCCAAAGACACACAGCTAGTTAGTGCCAAAACTATCCTTAGACTCTAGCAACTCTGAATCTATATTCAGTGTTCTTGGCACGGAGCCATCTAATTCCGTTCGAAAACAACACATTCCTGACCAGAAGACTTGTTTAAAGATGTATTTTCAATTTAACTCTCTGTTCATGGTCTTAAACAGGACTCTAAACAAAACAGTAATGTTGCCCTTTGCTGAGATCTATGCCAGACAGAAAGGGAGCCCGAGGCAAAACCTGAAGGTGTTTAAGTTTTTACCTTGTAAACTTCCTCACTAAATATGACAGAAGGGAATATAGCCAGAAGCACTGTAAAATTCCTATTAAACAATGTATCTCTTAAATAGGTACTGCTTACAAAATAAACCATACTGTCCCATTTTCTCCTTTATGATCTAATTTTCTTGTCAGCAGAGCTTAGGTATTTTTTCCTCAAGAAGAAAAAGATGACTTCAACTGTAATTGTGACCTTATCCCCCAACCAATGAGAGCTTGTTATAAATAATCACAATGTGATCCTCAAGGTTTATAATAGCCTTTAAATTGCACAGCACTCTTTCCAGGGATTTGGATCAGGAAGAAAAAAAAAAGCCGGAAAACATAGAATTTTCAATTAAACTACATACTGGCAAAAGTTGGTAAAGAGGAATAAAATGGATGTGGATTTTCCTTGTTTTTGTATCTTTTTCTTCTTCTTTTGATCGTTTACGTATAACTATACAAGGGACTTCAAGCTACTTAAATTAAACTCTGAGCCTGCAAAGAACTAATTTATGCTCATGTTTCTGATGAGAATTCTCTAGAACACTAGCTGGCACATAGGAAAATACATGCTGATAGCTGTTTCAAAGACAACTTTTATTTTTGTTTTGTTATTTCCCCCAGGATGACTTTGGGAGCTATCATTTCTCTTGAAAGACTATTCCCCTGAGGTGTTCCACATATATGCTGTAATATTAAAATGAAACAGATGTAATTTGCAAGGTATGTAAGAGAGAATGTGGACAGAATAGATGTGTTAGAGGATCCCGTGGTCCTGGCTTGAGTGATGGGGAGACTTTCCACTGAAATGCCCTAGTCCTCTGAGTTCATAGCATGTCCAGAGGAAGAACTGTCCACCTAAGTATCTCTCCTGTACCTGACTTGTGGGCCCACTGAGGAACTGGTTTAACTAATAGGACAGAATGACTTTGTATAAATCATTCATTAGACCCTGACACAGCTCAAGAAAGGCAGGGCCTGATTTACCAACATACATCTCTCACGTGCTTGCTTTTTAACTCAGTTACTTGCTACTAGGATCTCATCTTCACATTAAAAAAACAAAAAAACAAAAAACCATTCAGTAGGTAGGCCACCTGGGTAGCTCTGTAGGTTAAGCGTCCAACTCTTGTTTTTGGCTCAGGTCCTGATCTCATGGTTTTGTGAGTTCAAGCCCTGTGTGGGGCTCTGCACTGGCAGCACAGGGCTTGCTTGGGATTCTCTCTCTCACTCTCTCTCTGCACCACCCCCACTGTTGCTTTCTCTCAAATAAATAAACTTTTAAAAAGTGCAGTATTCATAATAATAATCATTGTACTTATAATTAATATCTATCAAATGCTTTCTTTGTGCCCATATCATTGTCCTAACTGATAAAGTAGATATATGTAAGTTCTAAGAAGGCAAAGATTTTTTTTTTATTTTTTTAGTGTTTATTTATTTTAGAGAGAAAGAACAAGCGGGGGGGGGGTGGGGCAGGTGACAGAGGATCTGAAGAGGATTACTGTGCTGACACCAGAGAGCCTGATACAGGGCTTGAACTCACAAACCATGAGATCATGACCTGAGCCGAAGGGGAACACTTAACCGACTTAGCCACCTAGGCGCCCCCAAAGAAGGCAAATATTTTTGTCTCTTTGGGGTTCAGGGCTTTATCTCCACTACTTTAAATAGTTTGTGAAAAGTAAGACATAGAAAGGTCTTTTGTCCAAGGTCAAACAGGTGGGAAGAGACAAGGCCTAGATGCTGTAAAATGAGTCTACAGTACATATGTAATGGCTCACAGTGCTACTCACTGGTGACATTCTACCAGTTACTTCTACATGTCATGTTTTTCAGAACATCATTTTTAACAATATTTGGGTTTTTCTAATTTAAGAGTTCTCTTCACTGAAAATGTTCTAAATTCTGAAGATATAGCAGAAGATTAAAAATTGCATCCCACTAATTGATGGATAATCACTGTTAACATTTTGCAGTGTTTTAAGATCTACAATAAATTTCTATGAATGTAATTACTAGATGAAAGGATATGACCTCAAAAATATGCAGTCTGGACTTGGAATTGATATGACAGAGGATTCTGCCCACATAAAAGAAGGAGGGAATAGCCCTGCCCAGTGATGATGGAGAAAGTGTGTAGTTGCCAATAATTTCCTAAATACACATTTGTTATACTATTATAACAAGATATGATAAGTATATAACAACATAATGTTACAATGTTATAATATGTTCTGTCTTATAAAAGTAAAGTTACCCTCCCTTGTATTCCAGAACTCACTCTCTCAACAACCATTCATGTGTAGAAGCTGTTTTTTAAGATTATTTGTAACAGGGAAACTTTATTAATAAATTTAAATAATGTGGAAATGCTTTTCCAGGATCTTGCCTAAAAATTCTGGAAAGATCTGATATATCTGCTGACACTAGAGTCCACCCTCCTGACTCCAGAACCCATATTCTTCCCACTGTGTTGGTTTATTTTCATATAGGACTCATTAGTATACAGGTGAGGGCACTTGGGAAAGAGGCCCAGGTACATTTCGATGGATATCAAAGAGTCAAAAATTAGGCCTAGAGCTTCGAGATTACAGTGACCAGCAAACATGGCAAAGGCCTGGGGCTGGCTGGGATAATGAGGAAGCAGGAAGGATGGGAGAAGCACATTGCTCCAAGTGCCAACTGCCCTAAGAGGAGACCTGAAGATGCTTCACCAATGAGTGGGAAGCTAAGGGCAACTTCCAAAGGCAGAGATTAGCACCCACCCAAGATGTTCAACCTTCCATGACCTGCCTAACCAAGAGGAACTAACATTGGATGGCCACATAACTGGGTTCAAGTTACAGGGAAGTTGAATCATTACAGAGATAGGCACTGAAATAAAGGAAATGCACGCGAATGCTCAACACGAGATGGCCTGGGACAGACTCAGACCCGTGGCCTCTAATGTTTTTTATTTTTCACCACTATCAGGGAATTCAAGCATAGTCTTCTAATATAGGCACTTTAGTTATAACACATACACGTGTCACTGTAGTCATAAATTACAAATATTATAAGCCATATGCAAAAAAAGAGGTTTTCAAATTTTTTTAAAATATTTTTTATTTATTTCTGAGAGAGAGAGAGGCAGCATGAGCAGGGGAGGGTTAGAGAGAGAGGGAGACACAGAATCTGAAGCAGGCTCCAGGCTCTGAGCTAGCTGTCAGCACAGAGCCCGACACGGGACTCGAACCCATGAACTGTGAGATCATGACCAGAGCTGAAGTTGGATGCTTAATCGACTGAGCCACCCAGGCACCCGAAGAGGTTTTTTAATGAGGTAAAATTAACTGAAAAATAAATGTTAATATTCTTTTTCCACACTTCCATGGATCATCACACATCCTGGACAAACTTCACTCTCCTATTTGGTAGGTTGACTAAAGCAGTAGATGTTTTTAACTATTGTGCCTTCTTTGTGATTCAAGTCATCTTTGTCTTCAGGTAGCCTTGCTCATGATAGTAATTGAAGTTTATTTTTTTCCTATTCACAATTTTGCTAATCTAGATTTTTCTTTACAGCATAGTCAATAAAAGACAGATAATACTCAAAATGCTATGCAGGGTGTCACATCACAATCTCATTTCATGCCAGTCCCAAAAGTCAGAAGAGATTAAGAAACTTCTGTTTCACAAATCAAATAAATAAGTAATTAACTGCAGATATAATAGACAATTCAAAAAGAAATAGAAATAGTCCATCAAATCATGAAAAGAGTAGCTAAAACAATCTTGATAAAGAACAAAGTTGAAGGACTCATATTTTCCAGCTGCCAAATGTACTACAAATCTACAATAATCTAGACACTAGGGGCTCCTGGCTGACTCAGTTGTACAGCATGTGACTCTTATTCTTGGGGTCATGAGCTTGAGCCCTACATTAGGTGTAGAGATTATTAAAAAAAAAAAAAAAAAAAAAGACAGTATGGTACTGGCATAAAATAGATATATGTATGAATAGAATAGGATTGTGTGTCCAGAAACAAACCCATATATTTATAGTCCATTGACTTTCAACAAGGGTGCTAAGAAAACTCAGTGAGGAAAGAATAGTCTTCCCAATAAATAGTGCGGAAATGACTAGATTTTTACACACCAAAGAATGAAGTCATACCCCTACCCCACACCACATATAAAAATTAACTCAAACTGGATCAGTCTTTTTTTTTTTTTAATTTGAGAGAGAGAGAGAGAGAGAAAGAGAGGGAGAATCTTAAGGAGGCTCCATGCTCAGTGTGGAACCCAATTGAGCTCAATCCCATGACTCTGGATCATGACCTGAGCTGAAATCAAGAGTCAGACACTCAACCAACTGAGCCACCCACATGCCCCAAACTGGATCCGTCTTAAATATAAAAACTAAAACTACAGAACTCTTAGAAATCATGAAAAGATATTTAAAATTACTAATAATCAAAAAATAAAAATTGAAATAACTGGAAACTGTTTTTCATCTCCCTAATTGACAAAAGATATTCTGAAGACCAGTATAGGCTCAGTTTGGAGGAAACGGTACCCTGATGCATTTTGATGATTATGTAAATTATCTGGAAAGAAGTTTGGTAACATGAATCAGTATTAGAACATTACATACAGTTTGACTCAGTAATTCCACCCAAAGAAAATTATCCTTTAAGAAATCTGCTAAGGATACACAGTTGTATGTACAAAAATTATCTTCAAAGCATTGCAAAGAACAGAAAACTGAAGTATCAATATGTAAATTTATATAAATATATAGATGTCCATCAGTTAGGGGTTGGTGAAAACATACACAATGAAATAAGCAGCCATTAAAGTTGTTGACAGGTACATGTATTTTATTGACAGGGAAAGACAGGGACAATTTATTATTAAGGTAAAAAAGAAAGTAGGCATCCCCTAGGTTGGAGGGGGAACACAGAAAAGGGAAATTAACACCCAATGTGAATACCATAGTGCTAAAGCTAAATTTTGTGTTCCTCTCTGCTTTTTCATAGGTCAGACCTGGCTGTATATTTCCTTCCATATGCTTAAGTTTGATTTTTCTCTTATAAATATTTCCAAGAAATACATCATGCACTCCAAACAGTTTCCTGACCAGAAACAACTTGGACATAGGAAATGACAATTATAGGCTAATATAACAATTCTAGATGAGCTGACAGATATTGAGAAGCCTGGAAGCATCATTAGACAGCTTCTTCCAATTACTCTAGCCAATGGCAAGAGTTTCCAATCATTGGATAATTAGGATTGATAACCCTGAGTTACTGGATAATCCCCAAAATTTCTAAATCCTCTTATGAAAAAGAAACAATAACAGCCAACATTCCCAACTAATAATTGGTAATCCTTTGTAATATAAAACTTATGGAATCCTTCCATATTCACTCTTAGTTAGAACCCTCTGGAGAAAGGACCTGTCTGACCCACAGATGTATTTATTCCTTCCAACAAGTTCTCTGGGGACAGGCATCTGTCAACACAATGTAAACCTATCCCACCCAAAATGGAGCAAAAGTCAATAGCTTTGCTTCCCATCTCCTTCAAGAGAATGCTTAGAGCATTAAAGATGAGAAATCAACTGTTTTATCACTTGTCAACTGCTTAGCCACATTTCATAACAATTGTGGTCACATCTCGGATAGCCACAAAAAGAAGTTCCCTAGACACAGTACATTATGCAGAAGTCCACAGGATCAAGCAGCTGATAAAGCCCCAGGGTGAGAATGCTGAGGACCCAGTCACGCCTCAAAAACTCCCCTTCCCTCCCAGGGCCCAGGCTACAGCACGCACTCTCATAAACTATCCATGCATCACCCAAGCCAAAAGGAGATTGACGTTCCAGGAAATCAATCAAGTGTATATGAAGTTTCACTTCTGAAATGCTCAGTGAAATGTGTCCGTTAGTCCTTAAAATGAAAAACACCACCAACAAGGAGAACAAACAGGCTTGGGCAAAGTGAATAATTCCAATAGGAGTCACATCTCCCAGTGTTAGCGATGTCCCAAGGAGGAGGAAGAGGGTTGCTTGCCATGCAATTCCATGAATCACTAATGAAGAAACCTTAACTTTCTATTCTGTCCCTTGCACGAGAAATCTGGTGCCTTTTGACTATTGCTACTGCTGGCTCAATTATCTTCAAATATTTGACCCCATTATATTTTTCTCTTTTTCTGTATTTGGTCCTTCCACATTCTTGTCCCCAACTTCATTTTTGAAAGCCTGTGGGATATTGGGTATGGTCATTTAAAAAAAAATTTTTTTAAGTTGATTTATCTTTGAGATGGGGGGCGGAGGGGAGGGACAAAGAGAGGAAGAAGGAGAATCCCAAGCAGACTCCACGCTCTCAGTGTAGAGCCCGATATAGGGCTCAACTCACCAACCAGGCACCCCTAGGTATGCTATTGTTAAAAAGAATCACTACTTAGCTGCTGCAATTAGGAGAGGGAGGTATTTAATGTCACAAGGAAGCACCTGTGGGTGGCCACTGGGGACCCATTTTCAGCTCTCACTCTGATCAGAAAATTATTTTNGAGCCCCACATCAGGCTCTGCACTGACAGTGTGGAGCCTGCTTGGGATTCTCTCTCTATCCTTTTCTGTGCCCCTACCCTGCTGTTGCTGTCTCTGTCTCTCTAAAAATAAATTAATAACATTTTTTTAATGTTTATTTATTTTTGAGAGACAGAGACAGTGCATGAGTGGGGGAGGGACAGAAAGAGGGAGACACAGAGTCTGAAGCAGGCTCCAGGATCCAATCCGTCAGCACAGAGCCCGACACATGGCTTGAACTCAAGAACTTTGAGATCATGACTTGGATCAAAGTTGGGCGCTTAACCACCCAGGCACCCCAGATAAATAAACTTTAAAAACAAAAAGGAAATTATTTTTCCTGTCAACAGTGGGAAATCATCTTCCCCAAGCACTAAAGAGTAGATCCTGGAAAACATAAGGGCAGATGGCCAAAGCCTTGAGAACAATTGGAAGAGAGGATGAGAAAGCTACAGGAGCAAAAACTATTATCCCATTCTTAGGATAGTAGCAGTAAGCAAAAAAGCCAGTTTTGCTGGAAGTAATTGGCTTCATGATGACTACAGTGGGTAAATACTAGAAGTAAAATAATTCCCTGCCTCTTCTTAAAAACAAAAACAGTATTTTCAGCCAACTAGGGCCATGATAAAAGTAAGTGAAATCTCTGAATACACCAATATGGAAAACTAACCCTATAAAAAAATACTTCAGATGATAGCCACGATTTATGTAACGGTAGAAGAGATGTCCATACTAGACAGGAATAGGGCTCCTTCTGTTTACCTCCACTCACTTTCTTAAGAGGAAGAATTATACCAGAACCCTATTATGATACTTTTAATGTGTTGTACATAATTCTTTTAAGCGTATAGGAAACATGTATGGCTTTCATCCCGAAGTATGAGTTCCATCATTATGAACGAATATATCTTCACAAATTTCTGAATTAAAGACTGCCTCCAGATAGCATGGGAAGGAGACATCTGAATATGGTGGACCCAAACGACCACAGCAGGCAGGATTCAAGTGCCTGGCTGGGAAGGCATCAATTGTGTAAAGAGTGGTACCCGGGAATATCGCCTACCTCCTAATATGTCACCTTAGCAGGTTTCTGATGTGCCTGGGACTCTTTGCATTTAGTTTGGTACTTCGATGACAAAGATGGGATTCTTCTAAGCAAGGCCTAGAAAAAAAGAGTCTCATTTTTAAAGCTTTTTCTGCTTATATTTGTTAACAAGAAAGGTTTCCAGCAGACTTGAATTCTTTGTAGTGACCTAAGAAACGACTCGGTTCACAGGCAGGATTAGCCACTGAGATGAACAACAGCCTGAGGTGTAACAAGACAGTCAAAACTTTTCAATGAAATAGACATAGTTTCCCCCCTCCCTCCCCCCCTTTTATTTCCTCCTCCCCCTCCTCCTCCTCCTGCTGCTTGTTGTCTTTTAGTGTTTCCAATGCTTCGCAATTATTATTATTCAAATATAGCCACAATTTCTAAGCCAAATACTAATTTTTATTATCTGCTATTTTAGACGAACCATGTTACTCTTGCCTTTCTGAAAAGAGGTAACCAATCAGCATTTCCCCCATTTTTTGTAGATGCTTTGCTTAGAGGTCAAATTCTTGCCCTTGCTAAAGGTATCAGTAATTATGCAGTAGATTACTAAATCTTTCACCCAGTGAGCTTTTGTGAAATACTATGATGTGCTAGGCACTGGATGCATAATGACGAAACAAAGCAAAGCTCCCGCCCTCCAAAAACTCCTAGAGGAAAAATCAAAGACACAGATTGTGCTATAGAAACATAAGTACCACGATAGAGATATGAACAAAGGCCACGAGAACACAAAAGTCTTGCCCATTTAGGTGGCTTTTCCAATGTGGTTTATCAGTTGTCGATAATATTCTGGGGCCTGAGAAATATCTCTATGCCATTGCTCAGTGTTCTGCAGGAATATATCCACTTTCTGTCATCAGGGTTTTACTACCAGAGAGGGTTTTACAGGCTCAAATCAAGCATAATACCACCATTACTATTCATCAGGCTAAAGGGTCATTTTTCTTGGATTCATCTTTAGGTGTCTTCTCTGCTAATTCAAGCACGGTGGAGTCTTTGGCTTCAGAAGCATGTGAAGCAATTGAGTTATATATGAGTTGGTAGATGAATAAAAATAAGTCATTCCACACTGTAGACTTAGAGATATAATAAAATGGGAAAAAGAAATGAGGAGGGTGGTCAAGAGCTCTTTCAGAAATATATTAATAACATGCCCAAAACCACTATCTGTGCAATCATGTCTCCATTTATGCATCATATACCATCTCAAAATCTGGACTGTGAATCAACATTTGAGCCAAATTCTATTTCAAATATATCCCAGGGCAATTTAGAGAAATAATTCGGTAAATTTCCTTGTAAAGCAGATACTATTTTTACAATGTGAATAATCACTGCCTTTTTTATGTCTTGTAAATTGGCGTTTTGTCAAAGTTTGCTTAATACAAGGCAAACTGCACCTTATGCTTTATGTTAAAAGAAGTATAGTGGCATCTGGGTGTCTCAGTCGGTCAAGCGACTGACTTTGGCTCAGGTCATGATCTTGTGGTTCGTGGGTTCAAACCCCGTGTTGGGCTCTGTGTTGACAGCTTGGAGCCTGCTTTAGATTCTGTGTCTCCCTCTCACCCTGTCCCTCCCCTGCTTGTGCTCTCTCTCTCAAAACTAAATAAATATCAAAAAAAAATTTTTTTAAGAACTATAAAGGAAATGGGCAGTACACTGGCAGACTCTATGTCCAGATGCATTCTAGTTGTTAGATTCATGAGACCAGTTGTTCTACTTTTGGATAACGTGTTACTGGGTAGACCAGTGTCCCAGCAAATAGGCAGAATAAGAAAGGGGAGGCTCTGCTCTAAAACACCCAAGTTAGGGACCCCTGGGTGGCTCAGTCAGTTAAGCGTCCTGACTTCAGCTCAGGTCATGATCTCACGGTGATCTCACAGTTCTCTCATGGTCCGTGGGTTCGAGCCCTGCATCAGGCTCTGTGCTGACAGCCAGCTCAGAGCCTGGAGCCTGTTTCAGATTCTGTATCTCCCTCTCTCTCTCTGACCCTCCCCTGCACTCGCTGTCTCTCTCTCTCTGAAGTAAATAAAACATTAAAAAAAATTTTAAGACCCAGGTTAAAAGGGGGGGGGCGTGAGAGGAGAGAGGGAGGGAGGGAGAGAGAAAGATCTAAGCACTTCGCAAAGTTTAATGCCCACGTGAGTCACCTGGATTTTTTTTTTAATGCAGATTCTGATTCAGGACATCTGTGGTGAGGCACAAGTTCTGGGTTTCTAACAAGTTCCCGGGTGAGGAAAGCCTGCTGGTCCATAGACCACTTTTAAGTAGCAACAATCTAAGCCAAGTTCCTAAAACAAACGGTTAGAAGCATGTCTTGTAGTATGTAGTTTATCAGCAACTCGAACATCCAGGCACCTTGGTCTCCGAGGTGCCCAAACCATAGAGGTGAGGCGGAAAAGCATGAGTGGAAAAAGAAAACTCCCCGAGACACTATTTCCTGTGCCTGGGCCTCCTTGCATTGGGGCCTCCCATCCACACTCACTTTCACTTTCGCCTGGGGGGAGGAGGCGGAGGGGTTCCCTCTGGCACAAGGAGTCAGCTACCCTAACGTTTTCAGCAGAGTCTTTGTATTTCCTAAGAGCGATGAAAAGTCAGGACATCCTGGGGATGGTCAAGGTTTTTAGCTCTGATTTCAGGCAGTATCGTTCCACTGAGCCACCCTACATGCACTCTTTCAACACAGCTAATGTGATGCCTTTTACCCTGGCTCTCTTCCTCTCTGGAGATGTCCCGGGAAATGTAAAAGTTTTCCTGTGAACCACGGCAAAGGGAGTACATAAGCCCCAGAACACCTTTGGGCTCTAAGCGCTGGATCAACTTTGAAACTAACTGAGAGACAATAGTTCGATATTTTTAGAAGCACATACTTACTGAAAAATTACAGATATGACGTTGCACCATTTTTTAAAAGCCATGGCCCACAGAAAGATATATAAAGAACTTCATACCAGAGCCTCAGAAAACCAAAATTTCTATACTTCGGTTTTCTCAACAGCCAAAGAGAAATCCATAATACAATTTCCATAATACGATGTACCTTGCGTTGCCATTATAAGGTCTCCATTTCTACGTGCTTCAGGGAACTCCCTAAAACCTCAAATCAGCCACAACATTCACCCGGATTTAACTTCCTGTTCATTAGAAGCGAATCAGCAAAATGATACACAAAATCAAAATAGTTCCACCTAGAATTTGCAGACAGCTCTTCTCTGAGCTGAAAAGCAAATCTTGAAATAGAAATAAATTAGTAGATCAGAACTGTTGTTTCAAAGATACATCAGACAAAAGTAGGATATGACAGCAATGGCTCTTACAAAATGGCATGGAGCACCAATTAATTCTACGTTCATTTGTTCTTAAATCTCCAATGTGATGTATGTCTTATGCGTCAAAGGAAATCCGGCATCACATGAAACAATTCCTATTGCTAACTACCTTTTCCATGTCCATAAAACCACTATTAGTGAATGTATAAACCACTATAAAATATGACTATTCACTTAGGATAGATATCAATATTATATTTACTAATACATCCTGTAGATGCTTGTAAATATCGAAGATATACAGAGAAGGATCGGGAACATAATTTTTATGTCACCTTTTTTTATTAATGTGATCTTTATTGTAAAATGTAACCTGTGTTTCAATAGATATGACATATCTGCCCTCTGGTGGAAGGATGGAATTAGTATTTCAGGCCTTAACTGTTCTGCTTCCTGGTACAGAAATCAGCTTGCAACTAGAGGAATGTCTTAACGTTAATGAACTAGAAGAAGAGCATGAATCCATCCTGGCAATGTTAAAAAGACACAGCTGAGGATGCCTTGCAAAGCAGTTGAGTCCGTTCTGCAGAGATAGTGCCATGAGAAATGGAGAAGCCCTGGGTAAGCAGTCACCCTACAGGAAGCTGACAGGCACATACCCTGGGTCCCTGACCAAGGTATCCTTCACTCAGACGTCCTCTGGCCCAAGGAGCTCAAGTTTCATGTGAGGGTTTTATAAAGCCAAGAGCCACTTAAAAAACTGAAAGATCCATTGTCATTGTTATTTTAGAAGCAGAAGGTAGCCCTGCCTTGGTACCAAGAGGGGCGACACAAACCTGGGGAAAAGATGTCGCCTCACTTTATATGCCAACACAGCATGGCACTGTCACATGAAGGGAGCCAGGCATCACATGGCTTCAGCAGTATCAGAGCTTTAGCACAAGGCTGCAGGGCCCGTTTAGGGGTTAGCCCAGCACAACTCCAGGGGAGCGTTGGCAGAAAAATGTCAGGATATGTTGTCAAAGGAAAGAGAAAGGAGAATGCTTTCCTTGCAGGGTCTGAAAGCACCCCTTTTATGAGATATTCTCGGAAGACCCTAGAAAAAAATGGCCTTTGGAGAGCCTGAAATTAGAGACCAGGAAGGAGGCCGAAGAAAGAGTATCTTTTTAAGCTCAAGCAGATGTGACCTGATAAGGAAAGTTACATCAGTCTTGTACACAATCGGGAACCTTTAGGCAATGTCATAGAATTAAGCCATGTAAATACCGGTGCTGTTAAAACACCAACAATGCTGATGAATGAAGATAGATCAAGAGCTAAGGAAACAAAAGAATACTGGAAAAACTATTTTGCTTAAGAATGGAACAGCCCAGACTCCATGGAGATTAAACCCTAGAGGATCTTCAGTGTCTTTAGCATCAAATATACAAGCCAGCACCTCAGTGCTTTTCACTCCTCCCCCTGCTGAAATTCACATGTGAGTATATTTCAGGAGGGCTCTTCCTTCAGGTGTCTGATCTATCCCTTCTCCAAACTCTTCATCACCATTCAGGTGACACTTGTTGCGTAAATTTTCACCTTTGAATCTTTTCATGCCACTTTTAGTGCTATTTCCTCCACAGGACCCTGCACTGAGTAAGAGACCAATAAGTTTTAAACAAACTATTTTTATGAGTGGAATAATTTCTAAAGCACAGAGGGCAAAACACTTGAAAAACTCACACAGAAATCAGACTTCGCCTTCGCTTCTCCTGTTGTTCGCATTCCTTCCTTCGGAATGAATACGACATTGGGAATATCCCAGGAATGGGACGCATCAAAATCCCAAGACGTCCAAATTCTCACCCATAGTTCCTGCATCATCCAAGTTTTCTAAAATATCCAAGTGCCACTTATGACATCAAAGGCAAAAAAGCAATAGGTGCCTGGGTGGCTCAGTCGGTTGAGCATCCAACTCTTGATTTCAGCTCAGGTCATGATCTCACGGTTGGTGAGATGGAGCCTGAGTTGGGCTCCATGCTGAGAGTGGAGCTTGTTTGGGTTTCTCTCTCTGCCCCTCCCTCTGCTTGCTTGCTCTTTTTTAAAAAATAACCTTTATTTAAAAAAAAAATTTTTTTTTTCAAATTTTCTCACCTTAAATATATTTCCTCAAACCACTTCCATCTACTTTTTTAGGGCCACCACCCTCCCAGCCACCCAGTGTCAATGCCTCGAATTTTCCTGGATTCTCCCTGTCCCCGTTTCTTGCCTCCCAAATGCAAACAGTCTCCAGTTTCATTTGGGTTTTGCTCGTCACCACACTGATGGGGCTGTTCGGTCCTGTATGCAAATTGTTAGATGTGCCACCGCCACACTGGTGCCCACTCCCTTCTCCTCACTTTTCCCCCTCCCACCCACCACAGCCTCCTCTTCCTCTAAGCCTGCACGAGGTGCCCCTCTTCAGGGACTCTCTCTCTGTCAACCCCAACTTCATAGTGACGACTTTGTCTCCTGAAACTAGGACATTTGTAAGACCCCATGACACACCCGACAATCTTCATTAGTGTGACTGTCTGTCTGGGTTTCCGCGAAACTGTCCTGGCGTGCACTTGTATTCTGGGTGGAATACCCACCCTGATTGTGTACCTTTTCCCCACCCAAAAACATCCCAGTCTGGATGATAAAATGAGATCACTCTACTTCTCAAACCCATCTTTGCAAAAATCTCCTTAGCCGACAGTAAACGCCTCAATGATGAGAACTTTCCACACTCCTCTGTACCCACCTGACCACGCTGCACACTTGCCCACAGAGGCAGCTCAAATAAGCATTTCAAAATCAACTGCTCTTATTACCTTTGACAATGGGCTGAATATGCTTATCTTGCTTATAAACAGGCTACCCAACAGATAATTCTTTGGGGAATTACCTATCCTACTATCCACCACCGTCCCCTACACACACACACACACACACACACACACACACACACACACACACACACACACACATACGGCCTGGCCAGAGTACTGTCCAAACTCCTTCCAAGAACACCCATCTTTATCCTGCTCTTCATTCCAGGTGGGCGGGGTCAGGAGCAAGGTTCCCTTGTGCTTTGTGGAGCCCAGAACTGCATGTAAGTGCTCTGACGAGGGGCTGCTCTGAAGCAAAATTGTAACAGTTTGTCATCAATGATGTCCATTTCTGCTTGTAGCACATCCACTACCTCCTTCATTCACAAAAGAATTTTAATGTGTATTTGCTATGTCCCCGACACCCTGCAAGGTGCTATGGACTCAAAAAAGCAAGCAGACGGTCCTTCCCTGTAAAAACTTAGAATTTAGTGATAACGAAAGGCACTCAATTGGGACACTGCATTAACACCTGCTGTTAAGAAACGTATCATGAGCTAGAAGAACACACAGCAGAGAGCGCCCAATTCTGTTTGGTCTATGTGCATGAGTTGGGGAAGATTTCACAGAAGTGACATTTGAGCTGCGTGACCAAATAAAGAATTTGGAAGAAAAGGTACACCCGGAAGATGATTGCAAGAAACATGTCCTGAAAACAAGAAGTAATTAAGTATGCTGTAAGTATGCCAGGGAGCAGAGTGTGGAGGGGAAAGGACAGTAAATATGGCTGGAGACATAGAGTGGAGCCTGAGCAGCAGATAACATGCTTGGAGTTTGGGGCTTTGTCTCTTGGGCAAAGAGAAACCGGCAAAGGTTTAGGAAGCTGGAGAATGGTGTGGCTAGACTTATGCTTTAGAGAACATGTCCTTGCAGAGAGCTCCCAAATTCACTGTATGAGGTTCTGGGCCTCTTTCCTGTAAGGACAGTTTGGATCCCAAAGCTGGGTTTGCAGAGTAAATAGATCACTGATACTTAGTGCCTGTTTACAGGGATGACTGGATATAAGCGGTGGTTCAATGGAGATTATGAAGAAGTCAGAGTCTTCTCCACCAAACAAGTATTTGTTCTACTCACATGGTACACTTGACTCCCACTTTCTATTACTGTCTGGAGGCTGAGGGGAAAGCAGTGGTGATGCAAAAGCAGCAGGGGGCAGAAAGAGATTTCCAGAAAGGAAGAGAAGCTTCTAGCTTGGGCTACTGGGTGGATAGCCACTAACAAAGCTGGAGAATACGGGAGACCCAGATTTGGGGAGGCATAATGATGCGCTTGGTTTTGGACATGCTGCATGAGAAGTGTGGGTAGGAGTCCCAGATGGCAGAGCCTAATAGGTTATAGACCTATCAGTGTTAGAAATCAGGGGAAGATTGGTTCCGGAGCTAAAGATTGAGGTGTTTTCAGCATATAGTACTCACCGGAACTGTGGGAAAGAGGATGGATACGAAAGTGGAATTCTTCTTATCGGAGGAGAGGCATAATTAAGGCAAGCTGGACTGGAGAACACCCATCGTGTCAGTTCATCCGTTGGCAGTGTCTGTTTGGAGCCACCAAGGAAGATTCTAGGGCCCCATTCGGGGTGCCAGGATGGACTCACGAGGTTGTTAGAGGCGGAGGAGAAGCTCTAGATTTACTGCACCGATACCATCCCAGATTTAGGAAGTTGTGAGACACAACAGTGCAAAAGAACAGCAAGAAAGCACATCGGAAAGAAATGTTCAACAGGGTCAAGTGCCTCGGGCGGACAGATGGACTCAAGGGCTGAACGAGGGAGGTGGACTTTGGACTGTCTCAGTGATGTAGGAGGTGGGGGGAATATACAGGAGGAGTTGAAATCACCGCAACAAGAAGAAACTACCTCCAGAAATCCCCAGTCCTTCTTCACACTCCTGCAATGTCAGCCCAGGCTTCTCAATCTCCATCAGTCTCCATCATCTCCATCATCTCCATCGCCACCCACCATTTCAGAGAGTGTTGTGTCTTTTCTCACCCTCTCTCTATAACACACACCCGCACACACTGTGCCCTAAAGCTTAACTACCCTTAGATGACACAATGAAAGAAATTCAGATTTTCAGATTGGAAAGACAAAGGCCAAAAGGATGGATGTATCCAGGACACAGGAAGGCACACAATTAAGAAAATAAATACATGGGGGCGCCTGGGGGGCTCAGTGGGTTTAGCGTCCTACTTCGGCTCTGATCATCATCTTGAGGGTCCATGAGTTTGAGCCCCACGTCGGACTCCGTGCTGACAGCTCAGAGCTTGGAGCCTGCTTCCGATTCTGTGTGTCTCCCTCCGTCTCTCTCCTCCTCCTTCCCCCCAAAATAAATAAGCATTAAAAAAATTAATAAGAAAAAAGAAAGTAAATAAATAAAAGGGAAGGCAAGGGAGGTGAAAGAGCCTCGGCCTCTGACCACCCGGGATGACGCTTGGAAAGGACAGAGGGCGGGGCAGCCCTCTAGGTTCCAGAACAGGTGACATGCCACCCCTGTGAAGACAGTCCTGGATTTCAAATTAGACCTGCCTTTGATTGCAAATGTTTAAACTTATATTAAAGGAAAATGGCCATCAAGGGGATTGCTTCAGGAGCCCGGCTCAGCAGGAAGTAATGGGACTGTTCCCNGAACTTGAGCCATTTTTTACGCTGCACTGACCCCTAGAGGTTCTCTTTCGTTCAGAATGTGCCAGGCACTTGGCCCAGGGGAAAATAAACATGTAAAATAAGGGGCAATGTTGCTTTGCCTTCTTAAAATCAAAAGCGGCGTGGGAGAGTAGGGGGAAAGAGAAAAACGGTATCTCGCTGCCAAGTGCCATCAATTAAAATCGCCTTAATAGAAGCAAACTTTGTCAGTGCGCTTCTCACGCCCCAAGCTCCGGCAGTTAAGCTTGCTACGCTATTACTCAGACAGATTGGAAACAAGCGCTTGCATCTTAAACGTGCATCTCTGATTTCCTGCCGCGTGTGGCAGCTGAGACCCCAGGCCAGCTGCCAACCGGTCTAGTCCCCTCCCAGTCTGGGGCTGGGAGGCGGCGGGAAATGGAGTTCCTGCTTGGAGGACCCCAGAGGCCTGGACTGCTGAACCGCTCGCATTGCTTCTCACTTCGCCTCCTTTCTATCTGAAAGAGGAAGCTGAGTCACGCTCCTTAACCACCAGAGCTGTCATGGGGACCCAGGCCGCATCACTGCCGCAGGGTGAGGGGAAACGGTGGTGTGTCAAGCTCTCCCAGGAGTCTTACGGACCTACTTCTGGGAACTGAAGTTTTGTTTTCGAGATGCAGGCCACGCGGGGATCTGTGCCCACAGACCCCCATACAGAGGGAGAAGAAAGGAAATCAAACACACAGCACAGCGGGCGAGCTGAGATTCCCAGTCTGCAAGCCTGACTTTGGGGGACAAGGTTGATTCTGAGGGTACATTCCAAGGCTGCTGTAAGCGATTAACCCTTGAGGGCAAGACGGTCCAAGTTGATTGGCCTAAAACGGGGCATGTGCTCTGAAATTCAAATGACCCACAGTTGAGGTCAGGAAACCTATACAGTGTCACAAATAGGGACAAAGGAGAAACATAAGGACCTTTAGAAACAATACCTCTAAAACAAGGGCTCAATCCCTCTATAAAACAGCGTAACAACTTTTTATCTTGAAGTGGCTCAAATCTACCTAAGGGGACCTGCCCTTCCAGGACATCTGTGATTTTATTTCTTTTTTTGTTTGTTTGTTTACTTATTTATTTTGAAAGGGACAGAAACAACGTGAGTGGATGAGGGGCAGAGAAAAAGGTAGAGAGGGAATCCCAAGCAGGCTCCACGCTGTCAGCACAGAGCCTGGTGCAGAGCTCAAGCCCACACAACTGCGAGATCATGACCTGAGCCAAAACCACGACTCAGATGGCCAACCGACTGAGCCGCCCAGGCGCCCCCCGGACGTCTGTTGTTTTAAAGTGGTTTTGTTTGCACCTAGCGATACACTTGGGCTCAGGGCCACGTGACTGAAACTATACTGTGCCCCTCAGTGGGAGTGCCGCTGGAGCGGTCACTGGGGTTAGTGGGAGAAGTGACCCTGTGTCCAGTTCTTCGCCCCCTGATTGTGTGGTCTGAGCATGCAAGAGTTCAGATGAGACACCCAAGCAATATTACTCTGGGCAGTACTCACCCACAAGACTCTACCCCAAAGCTTCTTTCCTCAGCAGGGATAATCGTTAACGTCTCAAACAAAACCAGCCTCTCCAGGGCACATACCTGGGAAGAGGCTGACTTTATTGAAAAGTGGTGAGCTGAGAAATATAATCTCAGATAAATCTCTTTATCCCTATGAACTCTTGAAGAAGGATTTTAAAACTGTATATATATATATATATATATATATATATATATATACACACACACACACACACACACAGGTAAGGGGTGTTTTTTCCTTCTAGAAATGAATATCTAGGGGGGTTAGGGAGAATGAGGTGGGGGGAGACATGATTTCTAATCTAGACACCTGACTTGATACCAAAAAACAAAAACACAGAATGTCAGGAAACAACCCATGTCCTGTGGCTAAACCAGTTGTTTCATGAAAATTACAGTTGCGCCTTCAACACTGTCCCAGACGTTATCCATTTGGCATTTCGGGCTGTCTTTACTACTGCTAATTCAGTAATTGATTGGGCAGTGATCTGATTTGATGGGTGACTTGGCTGAAATAATTGGATTGACAATTTCCACAAATCAGGAAGGCCCTAAGCATCTTTCACCCATTAGGATCTCATGCAGTCGATTCAAGAGCATCATAATTATTCACAAAAGTTTCCAGCTTCCCACTGTGGTTGTCACTCTGAAAGTATGCCAAGAAGCAAAGCAGCAGAAATACATAAATATGCAACCTCATCACACATGTGTCCACCTTACAATTGGCAACCTTCAGTCTGAGGCTTCCACTTTCATTTACAAGGAATCCTGACTCAGTCCTTCCTAAGGCACACAGAACTACCTTGTAGCTTCAGATGTATCTCTTCCCCCCCACCCCACATATTTGAGTTTCAAAAAAGTATCAGAGCAAACAGTGCTACCAAGTAGTGAGGCTTCATAGCAACATCTGTAACCTCCGAAAAACTGGGCGAATACAAATCTGCCCAAATGACGCAAGACGCGATTTAGACTTACTTTTTTTTCCGTTTCATTTTGCTCATTAAGCACCTTTTGTCCAAGGGAATGAGACATGCATGTCTTACTGTCCCATGGGGTTGGAGGGTAGAAGAAAGCAGAAATAAGGCAGCCAAATACGGGCGTGAAAGCAAGTACTGCCGGCTAACTCCTGTTCCCAACTCGGCCCAAGAACGTGACTTCTCCTTTCATTGAATCTTTTAACCTGGAAATGATAGAATGAAAGAATGTTCTTGTTGGTTTTCAGCCTCGGAGTTTCCTGGGTGAAATCTGAAATCGGACCCACGTGCAGAGGACAGGGGGGTGAGGGAGGGGGACCTCAGGCAAGCCCCTCCCAATCGGGAGAACTTACGGACAAGGTGTGTCTTGGGCGCCCCAAGGCCAGCAGATCCCGGCACTGCCTCTTAGAGTCGTGCAAGTTCACACAGAGGCCTCCCCTTGGGTTCTGTCACCAAGCAGGGCATTCGGAAGGTCTCAGCAACACCTTACTTTCTCAAGGCTGCAGCCAGGAAACGACTGCTCTGGGAATGTAGGCCCTAAGGGCAGGGGTGAGGGACAGGTGCCTCCCATTGCCCGGGGCCAGCTGGAGGGTCAACCTGAGGTTACGTCCTCTCGATGACCTTCGCCAACAGTTTCATTTAAGGAAGCTCAACAGTTTTCATTAAGCAACACTATTGTTCTTCCAAAGCCTACGGAAGAGTAAAACTTCTGTTGAGAATGTCTTCCTTTTCCCTCATAAGGCTGCGTCCGTACAGAATGGTGATGATGTGGTAGAAAGCCAGGTAGGGTTTTAAAGATTACTATTTGTGTTATTAGAGGGATAACCGATTGTTATTCAGTTAGGAGCAATTACCACTGCCCATGCATCGAGTCAAACAATTTAACTTAAAATGAGGTATTAGTAGCTGCTTGAATGTGTGATCACTTTGAAATTCCTTCCAACAGAGTTTTGGGGTAAAAACGTAAGTTATGTCAAGGGTTGTGAAGATAATTAATTCTCCAGATGGAAATACCATGACGCAGAATCCTCATGAAGAGCCTGAAATTAAGTCCTCCATTAAGCGCAACCTCGGGCTGCACGTGGCCCCAGTTCCAGGAAAAGCCTCAGCTGAAGCCACCCTCCGACCACCCTCGGATCAGCCAATCGAAAGAAATGTGTAACATTCCTGTGGTCTGAGTCAGGGCTGGAAGCTACAGGTAGTTACTCTGTACCAACTAGCCAATCACTCACCGCTTGCCTAAACCCCAGGTGGGCCCTTTGAGCTCACCTCATAATTGGTCATTTTCAAAGGATTCTCAAAGGTCATGATTGGGTCCCACCAAAAGTAACGGACGCCTCACGGATACTGAATGGTCAAAGCTATAACCATGGGTGTTTGTACAATTATGATTGGTGCTTATGTGATGATGCAAAACGTACAACATGTGCACTGGAACACACCTGTCCCTTACCCCATAAAAACCCTGCTCGCCATTGTTCGAGGCTTCTCCTTGCTGCCGCTGCGCCGGTAGACGGGTGAGCCCCTGCTTGAGCTTGTAATAAAGACCCTTATGTACTTGCATTGGTGACAGCTCCTTAGGGGTCTCAGAGGACTCACGATTCGGGCACAACACTCACTTGTAAGAAGACGAGCGAGAGTTAGCAGAAAGTAGTAGTTAGCCCTCTTAAATTTTTCTAATGTTTATTTATTTTTGAGGGAAAGACAGAGCGAACTTAAGTGGGGTAGGGACAGAGAGGGCTGAAGCAGGCTCCAGGCTCTTAGCTCGAACCCACAAACCGTGAGATCATGGCCTGAGCCAAAGTCGGACACTTAACCAACTAAGCCACCCAGGCGCCCCGTAGTTAGCCCTCTTACCTCCTCGGATTTGAACCGGGCTCTGCCGGTTGCCCGTTTTACAATGTAAGTTCCTTTGTGCACCTTCATTTCCTCATCCAGGGTCACTGCCTTCCCCGTAGTGTCCCTGCGTGGACCAACCGAGTTCATGTTTGCAGAGCCCTTAAGAGTGGTACGTTCAAAGAGCCGTGCAAGGCTATGGATGTGTGTGCTGAGTGCAAAGGCCGTGACGAAGACTGCGTGTTATTTCCTGGGAAAACATTCTGAGATGAACAACACCATTTACATCAGCCATTCGATCCCAACATTTTTCTGCACCACAAACGCTTCAAGAGTCTGATGGAAGCATGCTCATGATGCATGACGGTAAGCTTGGCTTACGACTTCAGCACGTTTCTGGGCCCAAAGGAGTCCACAGGCTCTAGATAAGAAGCCTTGCATTAAACTGGAATCCAGTTTACAGTGAAAATACGGTGGCACAACAAACATTAATATAAATTCTAACAAACGTCAACGCCTAAGATGCAGTATCGGGTATTTAGGGTGTTAAGAACTGGGTTGCATCCCCCACCCCCAAGTTCCTGTGATGAGTCTTAACCTCAAGTACCTCAGAATGAGACTTACTTAAAGATAGGGATTTTTTAGGGGCGGGTGGGTGGCTCAGTCAGCTGAGTGTCCCACTCTTGATTTTGGCTCACGGGTTCATGAGATCAAGCCCCGTGTCAGGCTGCGTGTTGGCAGTGCAGAGCCCGCCTGGGATTCTCTCTCCTCTCTCTGCCCCTTCCCTCCCGCCAAATAAAAATAAATAAATAAACTTAAAAAAATAAAGATAGGGTTTTTAAAAGGTAATTAAAGTGAGTGAGGTCATTGGGGCAAACCCTAGCCCAATCTGACTGGTGTCCTTGTAAAAAGAAGACATTTCGCCTCAGCCATGTGGAGAGGGAAGACGGGCCTGTAGACGTCAAGGAGAAAGGACTCAGGAGGAATCAGACCTGCCAACTGCTTGATCTTGGACTTCCAGCCTCCACCACTGTGGGAAAGTAAACCGTAGGCCCCCAGTCTGTGGCCCTTGGCTCTGGCAGCCCTGGCAAAGCAACACCCAGGGTGATAGAAACTGTGAGAACAATGGACCAGGCTCCATGAGACCTGAAAGGG
>NW_027532203.1:11745780-11823453 GCF_008692635.1 Crocuta crocuta | reverse complement strand
AAAGCGGTCAAAAAAAAAAAAAAAAAAAAAAAAAAAGGAGGGAAGGGCACTTATTTCCTTACACTTTGATGTGTGGGTATTGAACAGAAGTGACAAAAAAGTCACCATTATGAACTCTACTGAGGCCTTATTTCAAAGCACCACCTCTTTTGCAATTCTTCAACTGTCACAATGTGAGACCCTCGGAGAGTGTCCAAATGAGCCGGCAAGAAAGACAGAGCTTTCGGATCCAGATGAATTGAATTAGAGGGAGAGAGAGAAAGAACTCTGAGGCAAGTGCTTACAAGCCCGAAGGACACAGATGTAGGTGTTGGGGTGGGGCAGGGGCGGGGCGTGGAGGGCTGTGGCTGTCCCGCGTCAAAAACACCAGTTGGCTTTGGCTGGAGAGCAGAGACTGTACCTCCCTGGACAGTACACAAGCCGTTGCCATTCATCACCGAGAGTAATGGCCGGGCCGCCACCGCAGGCGACCAGGACGTGAATGCTAACACCAAATGTTGGTTCTGGGAAAATAACAGCCCCATTCTGTGAGCCAACCCTGCTTGCTCTCCTCTGTCTTACAACAGGTCCTGAAATGCAGCTCTGCACGCTGCCGTAGTGACTGATGAGAAGGAAGAGGAGAAAGCAGAGGGTAAGAGGCTTCAGGGTGCAAAGCGTTCCTTTGCTCGAGCCTCGGCGAGAATCCCATCCCGGCTCTGGAACCGAATCGAAACAAGATTCTGAGTGTACGGGAAACAGCCCCTCGGAAGGCTTATTTTAGAAACTCCGCGCTGACTTTCAACACCTGCTTTGTGGAGCACATGTCACTGTTAAGTATTTCGTGGACATTGATGAATGAGCTGGCAAGGCTCGTCTTAAATTTTCGCGAATAAAAACAATTCAGATAGCTCGCAAACATTTTTTGTACTATTTTTAGGAAGAACGTGGCGTTCAGGAAATATATTAAATTGATGACTTATTCCCAAGAGTACAGAAAGTTTCCATTTACCCTGCCTGGGTCATTACCTCCGCCTGGCCCATCCAAACTGCAGCTATCTTGAAGGTAATGAGGTTGCTTGTCCAACCAAAGGCTAGGGAAAGGGAAGCATTAAAGAAATAAAGGAGGCCATTTAAGCGAAGATGCAACATGCTGAAGAAGCAATATTTTCTAAAATATCTAAATGTGGCTTCTTTCAACATGGGACTAGCCCCTGTTTCCCTTTAGGCTTTCACTTAAGCGTTTTCTTTCCACCTTTATCATTCCGTGTTTCAAAATATATATATTTCTCTTACCAGATATATTTTCTTTCCTTTCTTGTTCTTTTCTCATTCCCAGTTCCTCTGCTCCCCTCAGGCTCCCCATGTTCCACTTATTAGAGGCCATGTTACGTCTCTCAGTTCTTGGGTTTTCACAAGAATGTCGCCAAAAAGATTGCTCTCCCATGTTCTAGAACCGTGGTGGTCCTTCATGCTGTGCTTTCTGTGAATGTTCTTTTTGTCCACACAGCCATGATGGAGATGGTGAAGATGGCGTCCCGCATGCCCGTTGGGGCCTGGCTTCTGCCCTGGCTCTGATGGCCACTAGTTGAGTGTCCAGCTGAAGGTGGTCTACGACTCAGTTTTCTCATCTGCAAAATGGGGAGAGTAGTATCTGTCTTGCAGGGGTATTGTGAGTTTAGAACGTAATGAGGCATATGTCTGGCATTACTGTTTATTTAAAAATATCTCTTTAAAAATTAAAAAAAAATTAAAAAAAATTAAAAAAAATTTATGTTTATTTTTGAAAGAGAAAGAGAAGAAAAACACTAGTGGGGGAGGGGCAGAGAGAGAGGGAGACACAGAATCTGAAGCAGGCTCCAGGTTCTAAGCTGTCAGCACAGAGACTAACCACAGGGCTCGAACTTGTGAACTGTGAGATCATGACTGGTGCCAAAGTCAGATGCTTAACCAACTGAGCCACCCCAGTGCCCCCCCACCTTTTAAAAATGTTTATTCATTTTTGAGAGAGAGAGAGAGAGTGTGAGCAGGGGAGGGGCAGAGAGAGCGGGAGACACAGAATCCGAAGCAGGCTCCAGGCTCTGAGCTGTCAGCACAGAGCCCGACGTGGGGCTCGAGCCCACGACCTGTGAGATCATGACCTGAGCTGAAGCTGGAGGCTTCACTGACTGAGCCACCCAGGCGCCCCTGGCATTATTGTTTATAATGAGCTATCCTCTGGGGATTCTCCAACCCAGTAAGAACTGCTATGCTTTCCCCATGGAAATAAAAATGAACTGTGGTAGGAAAGACAGGAATACCTATCCTGGAAGTGTTTGATCTGTGTCTCTTCTCTCTGCACTAGCAGGAAGTTGAGGCAGAGGGCCAGTCATTGCCAAGATCAAATCCCTTTTCTTATGTGGCACTTTAATGCAGTGACCACAAGAGTGACCCTGGGCTTACGCCCCATGGATCTTTCCCTCTTGTCATCTGTATGTTTGCACACAGATCTGATAGTAGTTGGATCGCTTGAAAGCACAACAGACTGCTCGCTACTTACTAAGTTTGCTAGTCCACTCTGCTGATTTTCGTTTTGTTATTTATTTATTTATTTTGAGAGAGAGAGAGAGAGCGAGTAGGGGAGGGGCAGAGAGAGGATCCCAAGCAGGCTCCACACCATCAGCACAGAGCCCAACATGGGGGCTCGAACTCACTGCCCTGACTTAAACCAAAACCAAGAGTCAGAGGCTTAACCAACTGAGCCACTCAGGCGCTATTCTGTAACATCACCAGAGAAGACGAGGTCAGGTGTCAGCATTTTTTTTCTTCAGGAATCAACCAAAATCTTTCACCAGTACCATCCAACAAAACAAAGAAATTAGCCACCAAGGAAGGAAAGAAACTGAAAACTGGAATGTGCAATAAGGAAGATGCTACGATAACATCAGCTCCACACTTAAGCAACACTGACCAAGATCTGCCTGGAACGTCTGTCTCTTCACAAAGCTTCAGAAGGCTCACACACTGATACGTGAGAGGGGCAAACAAACAACCAAAACGAAAGAAAGAAAGAAAAGAAAAAGAAAACAAAAGAAAGGCAACACAGCATTTTCCAGACATATCGGCTGGATCCGTTCTGTGCATCAGCAGTATGGCAGATGTTACAGCCAGAGAGCCCTTCGATCCATATTTATTTAATGCTAGGATAGCCAAAGAAATTGTGATCACTAAGGGTGAAATAGCTTAATGTCTTTCTTGAAAGACAAGAAAAGGATCATTCAAAGTGCTTGATAAAGAGATATTGGGTGGCTCAAGTTAGGCCTTCAACTCTTGATTTCGACTCAGGTCAGGATCTCATGGGGCTCAGGATCTCATGGAGCCCCATGTTGGGCTCTGTGTTGACAGCAGGGAGCCTGCTTGGGACCCTGTCTTTCCCTCTCTCTCTGCCCCTCCCCATTCACGTGCACACTCTCTTTCTCGAAATAAATAAACTTTAAAAAAAAAGATGTTAAAATGAATATCAAGATTAAGTGATGAATCCATAAGACGAAGAGTAAGATTGGGGCACCTGGGTGGCTCAGTCGGTTGAGTGTCCAACTTTGGCTCAGGTTATGATCTCACGGTTTGCCAGTTCGAACCCTGCGTGGGGCTCTCTGCTGACAGCTCAGAGCCTGGAGCCTGCTTTGGATTCTGTCTCCCTCTCTCTCTGCCCCTTCCCCACTTGTGTGCGCTCTCTCCCTCTCAAAAATAAACAATAAAAAAAATTTTTTAGAAAGATCATTAAGGGGCGCCTGGGTGGCTTAGTCGGTTAAGCGTCCGACTTTCGCTTAGGTCATGATCTCGCGGTTCGTGGTTTCGAGCCCCGCGTCGGGCTCTGTGCTGACTGCCAGCTCGGAGCCTGGAGCCTGTTTCAGTCTGTGACTCCCTCTCTCTCTGACCCTCCCCTGCTCATGCTGTCTCTCTCTCTCTCCCCTAGAAATAAATAAAACATTAAAAAAAAAAAGATCATTAAGATTACATGATAGAGTTTTCCTCTTCCACAAAGACTATGATTACCATGCAAACAGCATTTCCGTATCATATTGGATTAGGCTAGAGGACAAAGATGATGTCTAACTCCTGTGTTGCATTTGGAGAGTAGTTGGTATTTTCATTATCGTATCCAGCACAACCCTGAGCATATATTAAGGTGAATGAATGCAACTCTCTGAAGCAAAATACAGAAAGATTAAAAACAGAGCAATTGCCTCATATGTGTATCTGACTTCCGTTGAATTTAGAACTTCACTATGCACACAATGTGAGGCTACCCTTTTGTGTGACCTTCTCAACAATAAACAAATCCTTTAACATGTGTTAAGACTATCAAGTTTTGATACTGAAAGAGTGGAGTAATAATACCCTTTGACAGAGGAATGGGTAACATCCAGAGCAACAGTTGAATGACCCTCCAATACATGACTTATTCTCAAATGCATTATGCTAAGTGAAGGAAGCCAATCCCACAAAGCCATATACTATAGGATTCCATTCATACAACCTTCTGGAAAGACAAAAAGACTATGAAAGATGGAAAACAGATCAGTGGCTGACAAGGGTTTATGGTAGGGAAGGGGGGGTGATAACCAAGGGGGTAGCACAGGGGAATTTGGGAGGATGGAAATGATAGAACTTTCCCTTATCGATTATGGTGGTGGACACAGAGCTATTCATCTGTCAATACTCATAGGCCTATATTTCAAAAAGACTGAATTTAGTGCATGTTTAAAAAAAATCCCAGAATGGTATGGAATCCTTCAGGCATGAAGGAGGACCTTAGAATTCTCAACCCACCCCACCCCCATTCACCTCTGGTGAGTGACATTTGCCTGAAGGGCAAAATAAAATGCCATAAAGCAGTTTTTTAAAAGTCCCTCTCTTCACACCAAGGTTTTGGCACCATGCACATGGGGGGTGCTGTCCCGTGCACTGTAGGACTTGAAGCAGCATCCCTCTTCTCTACTCACTGGATGTCAACAGGAAGTGCAGCCTCTCCCTTCTTTGTGAGAACCAAACATAGCTCAACACGGCCACATGTGTCAGGAGAGGGAGTGGGGGAGGCCGGCAAAATTACCCCAGACTGAGAACCACTGATTTAGACCGTTTAGAATTACTTTCTAGAATTGTATACGTCACACTATGTATGGTATAGCTGATAGGAGATTGAGAGTTCTTGAGGGTAATTTTGACTATATATGCTTTCACCTTCTCTGATGACTTTGGAACCCCAGGACCCCCAGAAAAGATAACTCTGTTGTAGAAATAATACTTGTCAAGACTGACAACTCACTTCTGTTCTCCTGCCCTATAGACTCATGGAGCTGGTTTATTCATTTTATGAGAGTCATAAGCTTAGAACCAAAAAATTCTAATATGATATAGATACAAGGATAGATTTTTTAAAGGTCTAAAAAGTATTAAATTAATGGTAGGAGAGACCTATGACTCTGTAATTGCTGCAATAATTATTCTTGCTAAAGTTTAATGGAGATGATTGCTTTTCCTTTCCAGGAGGTAAAATGTTTGCAAGATTACTCAGTCTGTGGCCTTGTTGTTTATTCTTATGCCATTTTTTTTTGCTCCAGATTAAGAAAAAAGAAAGCAATTATGTCTTAATTATCTTATATAATTTGCGAAAAAGAGCAGCAGACAGAGTCTCTTGCTACTTTATGGGATGAATGTGAAGAAATATTCCTGAGTAGTAGGAAGAGGAGAGTTGAAAATTAAGGCTGGGGGCACCTGGGAGGCTCAGTCGGTTAAGCGTCTGACTCGATTTCAGCTCAGGTCTTGCCCTCAGTTTCATGGTTTCGAGCCTCACGTCGTGGGCTTTGGCAGTGTGGAGCCTGCTTGGGATTCTCTCTCTCTCTCCCTATCTCTCTGCCCCCTCCCCAACTCACCCGGTCTCTGTCTCTCTCAAAATAAATAAACTTAAAAAAAAGAAAAGAAAAACAAGGCTTTAGTGGAATGGCATTATATGCTAATTGCCCTTTAAGTATGATCATTCTAGAACGCCTAACTATTCATTTGATTATCAACCAAACTTTGCTGAAGGTCCTGGTAATAACTAAGAATCTGCTACCAAAATACTTACCACAGAGTGTGTGGCAAAGAATTTGGCCTTGACCAGAAAACACTAACCATGGCCTTCACCTTGTAGGAGGTAATACTGTATGTCATATTTGATAGGAGTGTCTCTATCTTAACTAAGGGCTTTAGCCTAGAGTGTCCAGAGGTAAGCTGTGTAGATCAAGGACAAGAATGTCATCTGAGGAATTCAGACCTGGTCCAAAAGGATAGAAACCCACTATAAATATGACTCAGAACACCGGATAACCTAAGAGGCATTTGAGAAAGATCTGGCAGCACTACTTAAAACGGCACGGAGCTGGAGAAGCTGGTGGCAGGGAGAGCAGACGGAAGTCACTATTGTAACCCAGACAGGGTTCACAAAAGCCTGCGCATGAGTAGTGTTAAGAAAAATGATAGGGGCGCCTGGGTGGCTTAGTCGGTTAAGCGTCCGACTTTCGCTTAGGTCATGATCTCGTGGTTCGGGGGTTCGAGCCCCGCGTCGGGCTCTGTGCTGACTGCCAGCTCAGAGCCTGGAGCCTGTTTCAGTCTGTGACTCCCTCTCTCTCTGACCCTCCCCTGCTCACGCTCTCTCTCTCTGTCTCCTAGAAATAAATTTTAAAAAAATTAAAAAAAAAAAAGAAAAATGATAATGAGAAAAACTTGACAAAGCTCCTGATGACTATTAATACTCAAAGTGAAGTCTAAATTTGGGCATATATCCATTAGCAATAGCTGAGAAAGAGAGACAGAGAGACATTCATTGAATGTCAGTATTGTTGATTTAAAAAACAGCCGAGGGGAGGTCTTATCAAAGCTGGTCCAAGACTTTAACGGTGACCTTGAGAATCTGGGCTCTTCCTGATTTTCCAATCCACACCCCTTACCGTGTTGCCTTTTCATCTTCATATTTGTCTCTTCAAGGTCACATGACGGCTGCTGAAGATCTAAGCACCAGATCTTAATTACGAGCGTGAGGGCGGCATCGGTACAGCTGCGAATGGCTGCCCGGTTAGCCAGCCTTTCGTACCTGCCACAGATGGTTAAATAAGGAAATGGAAAAGAGAAGAGGTTCGCCTTTGCATTTGAGGATATGATCTAAGTTTGGGAGTAGACATCTGAACTTACGGGAGAGCTCCAAGAAGACATGTTTGTGAGAGTATCAATTTCTTCATTGTCACATTTATGTCTTCCCCAAATTCCTCTGTATTCAGGTAGGAATCTCCTTGAGTGGTTTGAATGATCTCCATTCTTTAGCACTCTCCCTTTATTTCCTTTTGCCTCTCTACTGGTCTTTAAGGATATGGCAGTGGAGGCTATGGGATTTCATTAAAGGAAAAAAAAAATTAAAAGAAGACTGCAACTGTTCCCTGAATGAATTTAAAGTTCCAGGAAAGCTGACTGTGCTTTGACTCACAGGGTCACTGAGTTTCCCCGTGCTAAGTGTTTTTCGTGTTAGGTGACTAATCCATCCCTTCTCGCAGCAGCGTGGGGAACACTAAAATCTGATTTGCTCCAAGGTGGCACCGCAGGTTTTAAAAATAACTGTTGTAGCTACATGGTTGTGATTTTCTCATTTATAACATTCTACTGAGTGACTCTATGTTTTGGGGGACACAGGGGTGGGGAAGAGAAACGTTTTCAAAAAAATTGTTTTTTGGTTTTATTTATTTTTGAGACAGAGGGAGACAGAGCATGAGTGGGAGAGGGGCAGAGAGAGAGAGAGAGAGAGAGGGAGACACAGAATCTGAAACAGGCTCCAGGCTCTGAGCTGTCAGCACAGAACCCAATGGGGGGCTTGAACTCACAAACCACGTGATCATGACCTGAGCCGAAGTTGGACGCTTAATGAATTGAGCCACCCAGGCACCCCAAGAATGGTTTTCAAAGAAGGCATTCATTCCCACCGTAAACAGTGTTTTCCACCACGTTGCTGTTTTAATTAAGTTTCCTAATGTTTCTATTTCTAACACAACTAGCTATTGTTGGGTCCCAGGCCCTTCAGTAAATCATACTGTGACCAACAAGGCACTGTGACGGCTCACCATCAACCTCTCCCACCCTCATACACAAAGTTCCCCGCTTTGCTTCTCTCTTGGTCCCAGGAGTATCTGTCCAGTCAACATAATCCAGGCTAACTCTTAAAAAGCAGGTTCTAATCCCCCAAAAAGTCTCTAGGTTTTGTTTTTGTTTGTTTTTTTTTTTTTTTTGAGAGAAGGGGCGGCTACCATTTGTGAAATACATACCATATACCAGGCCCTGTGATATATATTCTCTATTGAGACTTTTATGGAAGCTATAGATACCCCCGGAGAAGGGCATATTATCACACACTTTTGCGTCCAATGCCAAGAGGAGGTTCCTTGACTCCGGGGGTACGTGAACCCCCAGATAAGGAGTCTGGCACCGGAGTAGTGGTCTCAAAACTCTTTTGATTTAGAAACCCTTTCAAAAACAAAAGCATATATCCCAATTACTTAAGGAATTTACTTATAAATTACATACATGTACTGCTCTACTAATATGTGTATAATAAAACAGTCAAAAGTTTAGATCTCAAAAGGATGAGATGTGAACACGTATCAAAAGGTCAGAGTTTTTCCCACAGCTGGTGAATGCCCGAGATGCACGTGTAAATACACCCCACTTCAAACCCCTTTCCCCAGGGCCTACGTCCAGTTGCATCTTGCTGCTGGATGTCTCCCAGCTTCAAGCTCAGGAACCAAAAAGCTGAAAGTCGTACAGCCGGAAGAAAACACCAACAGCCCCCCGCCGATGAAAATAACTCCCAACCTTCTGCGACTGGGAAGGTGCATCTGTTCCCACCTCTTACAAAAGAGAAGTAATGCTAGTCAAGATTGCTCAGCAGAAGAGATCACTGGAAAAGCTTTAACTATTCCCACATAAAAGAAGTGGGTTTCCTATAAAAATAAAAAAACCACGCTGCCCTATATAAGCTTTCAGGCCACAGTCATGCTGTACTTAAACCACACTGTGCTGTTCTCTGTCACAGAAAGAAGTGCAGCTTGAAACCCAAGTGGGCAAAAGCACTGGAAGGTTGCACAGCGTTCTAGAAACAGAAGACCTCTATAGGAAACCTGCTTCTGCGTTCAAATTCCCTCCTCTGCACCTTTCTGGCTTGAGTAAATCATTTAACCTGCTTCTTAGGCTCCTCAGTTCTTAAATGGGGATAACATGTGCATAGTACGTAGCTTAAAGATAAGTTAAAATTCAAACATGACATTAATGGGGGTGAAAGTTCTATAAATTATGAAATGCTGTGTAAATGAAATAAAAATGTTTGTCCTCTTGCTATCAGAACAAAAGCTGAGTAACTGACAAAGTAATATATGCCCCTCTAGAGAAATTGGCGTGTAAGTTAAATTCTCAAAGTCCACCGCAGACCCTTTGAGACCTGCAGATTGGTAGCTCATCGCCAATTCCCAACCCCCCCGGCGACCCCTAGCTAATCCTGTGTACGTGCCTGATGGAGCTGCCATCATGGAACTAGGTCTCAGTAGAGGCCATTCCCTGGAGTAGATTTTGTAGAGAGGTCACTTCTGATCCCAGGAGTGAAAGCAGGCAGGAGCGCGGAGCGAGGCCGGCTCTGGCAGATGCTTGGAGGCTATGGCCTCACAATGTCGAGTGAGGCCTCCCTCTGATTCTGCAGAGCAGCTTTCAGCCCCTTCTGCTCAGTAGACATACCCGCACATGACTGAGCAACGGTTCACAAATGAAAGTAGCGCCACTGAATAAACTGAAAGCTTTGGGGCCCTAAACCCCAATCCAAAGCCCCTTGCATCCAGGAAACACAGGCCAGAGATGTCTTTCACGGACTAAGTCATTGACGATGACTTACACAAACATTTTTAAAGCTTCAAAATTTATTGCTGTACACTTTCGCATAGCATTCGACTATGGAAATACTAGTAGTGCAAATATTTATTTTGGACTTTGTAGCATTTGAGATCACAAAGCTTTTTGATATCTTTTGCAACCATTTACGAAGATCTGCATTATTCAACTTATCTTTAAAATTCAAACAAGTACTCTTATATGCAGCGAGATTACATAATGCTTTCTAGATCTCTCTTCTAGAACAAAGAAATACACTGGAAGCCACCAGGGGCATTCTTTTCCTTGATAACACATACGTCTTGCAACACTTTTGCAACTGCAAGGCTCTGTTCATTTACAGATTCATTCCAATAAATATTTATTGACAAAACTGCTATGTGCTGGGCACTGTGCTAGGCTTTGGGGACATTAAGATGAAAAGATGCAATCTCTGCTTTCACGGTGCTTACAGTCTAAACGTAGAAACAGACATGCAAACAAATTTACAATACAGTAAAGTGCTTCCACGGAGGTATTTACAAAGTGCAGTGGGAACTTGGAAGAGGAAGAACATCTGGCTGGAGAAATCAGGCACAGCTTCACAGAGGAGGTAGCCACTGAGCTGAGACTTGACCAGTAACCAGGAATTTGCCATGTAGACAGGCAGGCAGAGGGAATGACAGGGGCAAAGACACAGAGGCCCCAGGGGTGCTCTGAAGGGCCAAGTAATGTGGTTTTTCTTGAGCTGAAGGTGCCATGGCGAGAGGGGCAGGATGAGCTAGACAAATAGGTGGGGATCAGATCATGAAGAGCCTTCTGATCATTCACCCATTTAGTCAACAAACATTTATTAAGTGCTTACTATGTACCAGGCACTAGGCTAACTGCTGGGGCTGTACCAGGGAACAAGACAGACACATCCTCGCTCTCATGGAGCTTACATTCTAGTAGAGAGATAGACAAAAGTCAACAAATAAATACAGACTGAGAAGATCTCCACAAAGGAAATAAACAGAGCGCTGAGGCAGAAAACGAGTATTACGGGGGCGGAGAGTAGTTACAGTTGTTAGAAAATGCCTCTTGGAAGTGACATAGAACGGACACCTGCAGGGGTCACAACAAAGGCGTGCTCCGACGGGAGCGCTCGCTATGCACCAGGCACTGTGCTCAACGCTTTATAAACAGTAGCTCATTTAGTCCTCACGACGACTCTATGAGGTAGTATTATTCCTATTTCACGGAGGAGGAACAGGCTCAAGGAGATTAACCTGACAAGTCACACAAATGGCAAAAATCAAGGTTCAGACACAGGTTCTCTTCATTTCAAAGTGCTCACTCTTAAAAATTCTGAAAGTAATTCTTAAAAATTACATGGAGAAGTGAGGAATTTCAAGTAGGGAAACGATACAGTCACATTTGAGGACCATTCTGATGACAATATGGAGGAGAAGGAGGGGGAATGGAGAGAGAGGGTAATGGGAAGGAAGGAAGGGGGGAGGGAGGAAAGAAGCCACTCAAAGTCCGGAGGAAAGAGTTGCATGAAGGCGGTGGATGCGGGAATGGAGAAGAGGTGTGGGTGTGACAAGGGCATCTGATCATTCTAACAGGACTGACAGGACATTGGCAGCAACGGAACGGGGATCACTCATGGGCACCTGCCTTGAGCAACTGAATGGGATGATTTACTGCTACCTTCATCACGGGATGCAGGACGGTGGCAGATCGGGGAGTAAGAAAATGAATGTAATTCTGGACATGTCATCCTGCAGGTATCTTGGGAAGACCTGGACTTAATGGGACGCTTGCCAGTTGGACATCATGTAATGGCTTTCATACCTTGTTCTCTACCTGAGCAAAGTATACGAGAACAAAAATCAAAGTTGTATATGTGTGTACACTGTGTTTTTGCCTTTACCAAGGCTGTTTATAAAAGCACAAGTATCGTGGTTGGATAGCTTTGTAAAAAGAAGGTATGACCACCAAGGTGAAGTTACCCCAAGCTTGATTACAGAAGAGAAATTATGGACTTGGGGGGAAGCTAAGAAAAGCCTTTGGACATCCATTCTAAGTAGCCACACCATTCTTTAAAAAAACTCATTATTGACTTCCCACGGCCACCCTGTTTGGGGCAGTTGGACGGGCCCAGAGCAGGCATCCTCGGCCAGGAGTTTGCCCAGAGTCTGCAAGTACCCAGGCTCAGGTGCCAGTGAGACTGCCCTGAGGAACCTGGTGGTGTGAGGCCCAGAGATCAAAGTGACTATAAGTCAGGAATTCCAAGAAGGTGTTACTTATGTAGTTTGGCATCAGATCCAGAGAGACAGCAGCCCAAACCTGGCCAGTTGTATTGCTTTGACTATTACTCGCCCCTTCCGCAGGAACTGGAAGGGTGCTGGAGGTACTGGTAATAGGAACAGGTGACACTTACATGGAACTGGTCACACCGTGGACCACATCATTCCTCGGTCTAATTTTAAAAGGAGTGAGTGAAGACGTACAGAAACCCTTCCCATAGAAAGCTCTTATTTCCCAAGATGTGTTCAAATTTGCTTATAACCACTCCCTCCTTTTCCTTGGCATCAGATTAACTTAAGGATGTTTTTGCTTTTAAAACTCATTTAACGATGCTGTGCCAGTTGTAGTAAATAGGTATCGAGGAATTTAAGTGGTGATGAAGTTACACTTGAGAGTTTCAACAACAGTAACAAAATAATACTGTGGAGGCCGGGGACTGATCAGGAAAGTATCACAATCTGGCTCACTAAGCAACTCTGCCTGGAGAGTTGCCTGTCTCTGGAGCAAAGGGTCTAACCTGCACCTGTTAACTCAGTCAGCCAGCGGACACGAGAAAACGCTAAGTGTTTAGAAAAAACAACAGACATGGACTTCCAGTACCATCCAAAGGGTACCTGTATACCTAACTCATGCCCAAGGGAAGGAAATGCTTTACTTTTATAGAACTAACAAAAGGACTAGTCACAGGCAGGAAGAAAAACAACAACAACAAACCCTGACACATGCTAGATGGCAATTTAGAATTCAGGGGAAGCGGCACAGTTCTCACGCTATCCGGAGGCATACTGCAAATGTAGGAACTATTCTCCACCACCTCCATTTAAAACCTGAGGCCCAGGGATCACAGCTGACAGTAAATCAGGAATCCCAAGGGGGAGGGGGGAGGGGAGGGAGAGGGAAGCTATTTATTATGTGGGCTCTTTAACAGAAAGAATTCCAATCAGTCTGTGAATATAATCATTTATTTGTCTTTACAGTGATGATGGAAGAATGTACAGGTGTCCTCTTTCAATAAAGTATAAAAATCTGTTTATATACAGTGAAGTCACAATAATCTTCAATTGGGAGATTTATTTGGTACTACTGATCGGTTCATATTAAAATGGGGGCAAACAAATATTTCATGTAAGTGCTACATTTCCAGTAGATTGCACCTGGCATCAAAAGCTCAGCTTCAACGTCCTCCTTGATATTACAAAAGTCTAATTTTAAGTCCTAGGACTCAAAATAAACATCATTTTTTGAATAATAGATATATACATCAAAAATACATCTAAAAAGGCATTGGTTAGTGCTATTAAAAAGCTGTATGTGCTCGGGTATGTTTTTTTCCTTACAGGCGAAACCCAGTGGAAACGCTTTTGTTCAATTCTAGAAATTTGCTCTTGGGGAAAGCTGGTCGAAAGTTACCTGTAAGAAAAAACAAGCAAATTTAAGTAACTCAATGATGTCTCAGGCGAGGTCAACAGAACTTGAAAAAGTGGTTGGAGGCTAAACTTCACTTAGAACCACACTTTTAAGTCTTAACATTTCATTACAGCACCTTGTACATAAAAAATGTTCAACATACTCTCATTATTTCAAGTGCTTTATTTTTTTTAATGTTTTTTAATTTATTTCTAAGAGAGAGAGGCAGCATGAGCAGGGGAGGATCACAGAGAGAGACACACACAGAACCTGAAGCAGCTCCAGGCTCTGAGCTAGCTGTCAGCACAGAGCCCAACACAGGACTCGGACCCACGAACCGAGAGATCATGACCTGAGCTGAAGTCGGACGCTTAAGTGACTGAGCCACCCAGGTGCCCCTCAAGTGCTTTCATAATAACTTTATACTCGGTTCATTTTCAAAAGAGTCATACGTATAGCTTTGTATGCTAACACAAATACTATCTATAATTAATTGAATCTGTATAAAAAGAGAAATCAAACGGCATACATATGAAAAAAAGGAATGTCATAGATACAAGCCAAATCCAAACATTTCTGAGAAAATTTAGAAAAATTTCAACTGATTTAATTCAGAGCATTTACAGATGACAGTCGATATGCACTGAAGTTTTATTATTTTACCTGGGCGAAACAGTACTGTGCAACAGCAGAGGGAACTATATGTGATCCTGTATCTCAGTTGTAGCTACATATTCAAAAAAAATTTTTCTTAATGTTTTATTTATTTCTGAGAGAGACAGAGAGGCAACGTGAGCAGGGGAGGGTCAGATTGAGAGGAAGATACAGAATGTGAAGCAGGCTCCAGGCTCTGAGCTGTCAGCACAGAGCCCGAGCAGGGCTCAAACCCACGAACCGTGAGATCATAACCTGAGCCGAAGTCAGATGCTTAACTGACTGAGCCACCCAGGCACCCCACTTGAAGCTACATATTTTAAAACTTTTGTTTTTATAGTTTTCATCTTGTGTTCACTCCAAAGATTTTGATAATCCGGGTACTCTCTATTACTGTAAAATTTTAACAGTCTCAACCTGTTATGGATATATATCAAATAGGGGCGCCTGGGTGGCTCAGTCAGTTAAGCATCTGACTTTGGCTCAGATCATGATCTCACAGGTAATGGGTTTGAGCCCCGCGTCCAGCTATGTGCTGACAGCTCAGAGCCTGGAACCTGTTTTGGATTCTGTGTCTCTCTCTCCCCATCACCCGCTCACACACTCTCTTCTCCTGTCTCTCAAAACTGAATAAACATTAAAAAAATTTTTTAAATAAAAATAAAATAACTAAAAGCCCACCTTGCTAATAAGGAACATCAGAAAGCACTGTGGCATGATGAGGTGACAGACTGACATGGAACTTTGCGTGACAGACTCCATCTCTTACCAGTCATGTGAAGTCACCCATGACCTACGCCTCTGATCTAGCTAAGCCCTACCTTTTCTACAGATTATTATGAACACCTGATTAGGTCATGTAGCAGTGCTCTGGTTTATCAAACACTTCCGGTGCACAGTGGGCTACATGAGTGAGGTACATTTAATTCTGATAACTAAGTACTTCGAATTCTTCCACAACCTTCAAGTCTAATGGCTTGGTTTAATAATACCATTCCCCAGTTTAGGATGTGATATCCATATTTTGAATCTCTCTCTACCCAATGTGCCAAAATAATGGCTACTTTAAGTATATATTAAAACTTTAATCACTCAGTATTAATTAGTTTGCTCTCACCATTAACCACATTTGTGACAGACAATGGGAAATGCTGGCATTCATTCATTCATTCATTTATAACATTTATTCATTGGGGGGGGGGGTGGGCAGAGAGAGAGGGAGACCCAGAATCTGAAGCAGGCTCCAGGCTCTGAGCTGTCAGCACAGTGCCTGACGCAGGGCTTGATCCCATGAACCACAAGATCATGACCTGAGCTGAAGTTAGACACTTAACCGGTTAACTGAGCTACCGAGGACTCCCATGCTGGCTTTTATATGAGCAAAGTGCCTAGTCCCTAAAGCCCATGCTTGCTTACATAAATGAGGGCACTGCCTTGATATCCATCTGCAAAGCAATCTGCGAAGTAAGCAAGGGTCTAGTGAAAGCTCAGTTATTAGACCCCTGATTAAACTGTCTTTAGGACAAAAGTCTGAAAAACACCAAATGCTAAAAGTCGCTGAAGAGGAGGGCTCTCCTGGAGTCCGTTTTGATGCGGCCCAGGCACAACCATCCCAATGCCTGCGTCGCACTCCAGAGACGGTGTGGCTGAAGCCTTCAGACCAGAAACGTGCTCCGACTCTGAAAGACTGACACAGACCAAGCACACTCATCAAAGCCCATAAAACACATCCTGGCCAGAGTGGAAAACAAGATTCAACACCAACACAGCGTCTTCCTGTCCTCAATAAGGGAGGAAAAAAAAAAAGACTTAAAATAGCACTGAACTGGATTCCAGTGGTTCTGCGTGTTCAGGAAGCTGTGACCAAATGGTGATGCTATCACTGAACACATAACGTGAGGCACTGTAATTATTACCTGATTTCTGTATCACTGTGGCATGAGCCGCTCCCTGGGTTACAACAAAGGCACTGATGGGAAGGGGTGGCTGTGTGAACCATTAACTCAGTGTCCCTNTCAAGTGAAAAGCACCGAGTCATCCCCATCACCTCCAATCAGTGACCTGGTCAAGCTGATTCTATCTCCAAACACATCTCAAACCGACCTCTGCTTTTCCTCTCTTTCTCTGTGCCCACTGCCAACACTCCTGTGAGGCCGGCGTCTCGCTGCCGGGCTCCAACAGCCTCCTCACTGGCCACCCTGCTTCCCGGCTTCCCCTGTTCTAGTCCTCTCTTTCACAGGGCGGCCGAAAGGATCCTGTAAATAAGCACAGCTGGCCACGTTCCTCCGCCTCAGTGGATTCCCACTAGCTTTCATGTTAAAGCTGGAAACCCTCAACAATGAGCCACCAGCAGGCTTGGCCTCCCGTCCACACCGTCTCCCAGGGCCCCAGACCTACGGCACGACAGCCGTGGAGGGCTCTTCTTTGTTCCCTAAAGGCACCAACTTCTCCTTGCTGTTTCTTTCGATGGGAACACTTTTAACCTGAACTCCGGCCTACTGCTGCTTGCCCTTGAGGCCCAACGTAAATGTCACCTTCTCACAGAGGCTTTGCTGACCCTTCACACCACATCAGCTCCCCCCCGTACCTTTGCTTCTCCTCTGTAGCTCTTATCACAGTTGGTAATTATGGACTGCGGTGAGCATTTGGTTAATACAGCTGTATGGTAAGTGCCGTGAGCAGAGGGACTGCAGAGGGACTGCACGACCGTGGCCACAACTGTGCCTCCGGGACCAGCGCGGAAGGCGAGAATGACTAAGCGGGGCCAGGTGTGGGCCCCAAGACCGAAGGGGACGGGAAGAACAAGCTCAAAAACAACTAGGAGTCAGAACTCTCACTCTGGTGGTTCTGTCTGTCTCTCTCCCCACGATGCCTCAGTCTTGGCTTCCAAGGACACGAGTAAGTAACTGGCTTATGGGGGCCTGAGAGTAAGACACGCCCTGCCAAAGCCAAGCAGGACGGCCGCAGGGAAGCAAAATGCCACATTAACCTCTGGCGCCTGAACGGCAGCCACTGAAAGAGAGTACATACCCACCAGGACAGAGCCTATGACACCCATGTGAGCTCACGACAGGGTCAAAGTTTGTATGTTGTAAGGTAAATTATTTATTATCCTTTAAAATGCCCTTCTCGTGCTCTCTTGATCAAGCCTGTGCTAAAGAAAACCTACTTTACGGCCATAATTTTCAAGAGGGGACAACGTCTGTCGTGGTGGGGATGACAGTCACCTTCACCACCTGTGACCACTCTCCTCTACTGGGCAGACTCCGCTTCCTGTCCCCTCGTTTCCTCTAAGAAAACCGGGTAGGTACCCCACGCAGCATCACAGAAGGAGGTCAGATTCCTTACAAGTGGCTTCAGGGCTGTGAACGCCTTCCCATCATTAGGACAAAAGGGTGATTCTTAAACACAGATGAGGCCTAACAGCGCCTGCTCACCTCTGCCGGGCAGCAGCTGTTTTCTCTACTTTGCTGAGGTGGCCACAAGAGGCAAAAGCAAGAAAATCAACCACCTTCAGGTACAAGTCTCTCCCTCTCTGCTCTCAGTTTACCTGATCATATTCTTAGGCTTCATCTCCACTGTCCATTTCAATATCCATTTCTTCCGTATCAGCAGCTCGTGACAAGATGTCTGCCATCAGTGCTTCTTCCAATTTTTTGCGTACTTGTTGTACTCGCTCTTCCTGTTTCCTTTTAAAAAACAGTAAAAATGCACTGATGATCTGGCAAGTACTGGAAACGTGCAGCTGCCACTACAGTTTATCTTTAGTTCAAAATCACAAAAATTCCGGGGAGCACATTTCCTTCTCTTTAACTTTATAAAACTCTCTCCGACAACCCACTAAACCAAACTGCACAGGAGGCGAGCCTTGCCAAAAAGAAGAGGATTCAGACAGGCAGGGAGCCCACACCTCACAGAGAATTCTGGCAGGAGTAGATTTATTGTGGTGACTTTTTCTTCAACTTCAAAAGTTCAAGTATGTGAAGATTTGGGGCTGTTGCTATAAGGGAGATTAGAAATAACTTGAAAGCTGGGATAAAAGAGAAGTTATATGGAAAATAAAGAAGGGGAAGAGATTTGTTCAACACAGCACAGAGAAAGACCGAGGGAATGGGGGCACGATGGAGTGTGGCATTCTATGTCTCTGTCAGGGAAAGCGGTCGGCACTCTCGTCCACGTTCCCAGTCCCGCAGGCAGCAGGCCAGCACGAAGAAGTCGAGACCACGTGATCCCACGCACCAAGGAGAGAAACTGAACAGCATCCCACTGAGATGAGCTGAGGAGTTAAGAACATGCCCCAAGTTTCTCTGTGCCTTGGGGATTGCAGTGGACCCTCAAAAGTGAAAGTTAGCAACGCCAAGTCATAAAAAGAGGTTCTGAACCATTTGGTGGGAAACAAAGCACAGGAAGAAAGTCTACTGGTAGGTACTTTATATCTAAAAGTCAGAGCAGCTCCCTGACAGTGCAAGAGAGGGACTCCTAAAACAGCTCTAATGAGCACTGGCGGTAAATAGAAATTCACATCCAGAACCAAGCAGACAAGCCACGGCTGAAGACACATGAGAGAAGGGGGAACCCTGGGAAGGAAGAGGTTAAGGAAAACCAAGACAGGGGAAGAAGTAAAGCCACAAGCAGAGCGTTAGCCTTGACTCCAGAGCAGGACAAATCGCATCTTGAGGCCAGAAGAATGGTGGTTAGGACGGATGTAGACAGCCCAGTGACAAGAGACACAACAAGCAATACTGAGGGCTCTAGAGGGAGAAAGAGTGATTTTTCTCTATGGATACTGAGGAAAACAAAGTGCACCACTGCCTCAAACCCGGGGTAGTGGCAGGGCGGGAGGGCGATGTTCTGGAAGACCACATGAAGATACGGTGAGTATGCACTTCTTGTGTACTTGACCAGTTGTAAAGCTACATGTGCTGTGCTGTATTCCAGCCTGCATGTTTCCTTATCCCGTGAGACTAGATCCAAAGTGAGAAGCTAACACAAAAACTATGCAGCCACAAAAACTTTGGATGTCCTCTTTACTAAAGTCCAAAAACAGCACAAAGAGTTAAAAAGTATAGGCTTCCACTTTATACATGAATTTTCACATAGAGGGAGGCTGTCACTGAGTCAGTCTGAGCTCCACAGTCTCTGCCATGTTAAAAGAAACTGGAGTTGAACAGATTTTCATATAGTTGGAGCAGGGTCAAGAAGAACACATTGTTTATTTCTTACAGAGTCAGTCTCGCCTCGGGCTCCGTGACTCAAGGTTTATGACAAATGGAATATCTGTCTCATTGGCAATCTCTCACTCCTAGTACAGAGTATGAGAATCTGCACAAGGGCCCTAGAGTAATCTCATTAGGAAGAAAAGAGAGCAAATCTAACGTTTGCACTGATTCTCTTTTGTCTTGAGCATTCCTTCCCATGCTTATGCAAGTTGAAATAAAGCATCTGGCCATTGTGGTAGGCAGAATCCCAACACAGTCCCTCCCCTGGGATTGCCCCCTTGTCCAATTCTCTCCCCTTCAAAGCCGGCAGAATTTGTGAATGGGCTGGGATGTCCCTCCATGATTAGGCAACTAATCAACAGGACCTTGAGTTAATCAAGAGAGATTATTCCTGAGGGCCTGACCTCATAAAAACAACTCTTACAAGGGGCTATGCCCTTCCTGAAAGAAGTTGGCTGAAAATGTGGAGGGACCCTCAGGGCAAGGAACTGCCATCAGCCTCTAACGGCTGGGAATCCGCATCCAACAAGACACCAGAGGCCCCAGTCCTACAGTGCAAGGAAATGGATTCTGCAATAATCATAGGAGCTTGAAAGAGGATCTTAGAAGGGAATGCAGTCCAACCAACACTTTGGTTTCAGCCTTTAAAGATCCTGCGCAGAGAATCCACTGCGTCCAGCCCACGCTTCTGGCCTACAAAACTGGAAGCTGTATATGGGTAGGTGTTTTAGGTTGCTGAGTTTGTGAGGACCTGTTACTCCTATTAAAAAACATCCAAGGATTAAAATGTTCATGAATATGCTGGAAAAAATATATATATAATGTTTAGATCTTTAGCTGAAGTTTAATATAAACAGAATATTGGCAGGGAGCCTGGGTAGCTCAGTCAGTTGAGTGTCTGACTTTGGCTCAGGTTATGATCTCACAGTTTGTCAGTTCGAGCCCTGCGTTGGGCTCACTTCTGTCAGTGCAAAGCCTGCTTCAGATCCTCTGTCCCCCTCTCTCTCTGCCCCCTCATCCTCTCTCTCAACTAACTAAATAATTAATTAATTAAACAGAATATTGGCTGCACAATTAGAAAAAGGGTGGGGCGCCTGGGTGGCCTAGTTGGTTAAGCGTCCAACTTTCGCTTAGGTCATGATCTCGTGGTTTGTGGGTTCGAGCCCCGCGTCGGGCTCTGTGCTGACTGCCAGCTCAGAGCCTGGAGCCTGTTTCAGTCTGTGACTCCCTCTCTCTCTGACCCTCCCCTGTTCACGCTGTCTCTCTCTCTCTCTCTCCTAGAAATAAATAAAACATTAAAAAAAGAAAGAAAGAAAAAGGGTAACAATTCCATTTGCAGTAATTTATTTTGAACCTGTACTAATTCAACAAGAAATGTCTGCATAATAATTTCTGTTATGACAATTAAATCAAATGGGTAATCTGTTAAACAAGTTTACCCCACAAGGAAATCATGGAGATTTGCTTTGAGACAGTCTCCTCTACGATCCAAACACCTGTTGCTGAAGCCACTGGCATTCCTGTTCCCGGGACACCCCCCAGAGGCCCTCGGGACGCCCACAGCGCACTGGCAGAAGCCCTCCTGTCCCAGGTGCTCATTAGACAGGTAAGAGCTTGTCTCCAGAGTAATTTGCTTCCTCACGGGTAAGAATAATCCAAAGGGTAAGTTGATTCTTCCTCTTGATTTTACATTTTGTCTTTCTTTTTAAAAAAAATAAGCTGATTGGGACGCCTGGGTGGCTCTGTCGGTTAAGCGTCTGACTTTGGCTCAGGTCATGATCTCATGGTTCGTGGGTTCAAGCCCCGTGTCGGGCTCTGTGCTGACAGCTCAGAGCCTGGAGCCTGCTTCAGATTCTGTCTCCCTCTCTCTGACCCTCCCCTGCTCACGTTGTCGCTCTCTTTCTCTCTCTCGCTCAGAAATAAGTAAAACATTAAAAAAATTTTTTTTAAAGCTGATCAATTAAATTCAATGCAATCAATGCACAAGAATGCAACTTTGAGTCATTTTACATCTTTGCAAAAGGAACTACTTTAAAACCTAGCAAGGGCTTTCCAATTACAAACCTAGATTGAGTCATGCATTAAAAACATTTTCATGCCAACTTTTCATGGGCTTAGGAAAAAATACAAATATAAAACATATTTTAAAATTTTATGATTCAAAACTGCCACCTGCTGGTTTTGTCTAGAAATAATACTCCAATAAAACTTTCTGATTTAACGTTCAGAGGATAGAAATAGTGAAGGATACGCATTGTCCTATTTTTAAAGAAAATACAATACACTACAATCTCATTATAAGGCAATGATACTCCAGTTCATAAATCCCATATAAGAATTTCTTTCTGGTTTGAATATCTGGAATAGTTTGCTTCTTTTGAGCAATGGTTTGCTCATACTTTCTGGGTATTATCAATCTGAATTGTACACTTTTTCACTATTTGCTGCTAAAACCCTAATTTGCAGTGCAGTCTTAAAGTAAAAGATGTTAGGAAATGAAGTCTTTATATCCTCTCCTTACTCCTGGCTGTTTTACCACTTTATGCTTTACCCTTTGTTTGATATTTGCTTCTCATCTTGCTTGTGTGTGTGTGTGTGTGTGTGTGTGTGTGGCCACCTTAAATCTTTACTTGAAACAAGATGAAGTAGAAATAAATAAATCTTTAAACTGAGCTTAAGAGAGTAAACATAATCAAGATAAGCAAAGTGACCTTTGAAAGCGCAACTCAGCTTAAAGCAACATGGTTACAATCTACTTTAAAGAAGAGCTTGGTCTCCAGGCAAACCAATGCAGAAAGCAATCACAAAAGGCATCACTGAATGAAAGGGGTTCTTTCGAGCAGAAAGGCAGAACACCAAAGTGCAAAAGACACTGCAGTACCAATGCGCAGAGTACAGGTGATGTGTCCTTCGGACATGACTATGATGATACTTCCACCTATTTTCCAGCATGTATTTGTTTTAAATGTCCTATATCACCTTCCAATAATTTCACAAAAGAGCTGTTTAAAAAAAAAAAAGTGTAATTTTCTGATGGATTCATCACTTACCAGATGTGCCACAGAAATGAAAAGGCAGTATAAAGTTTATCAAATATAAAAAAACGAGTTTTAGAAGTCACATTAAAACCGCCTTACCTAATGTCTTCATCTGTGACAATGAAAGCCTTGCAGAGGGGTTGAGATGTGTTCAGCCAAACAGCGGGGTTCTTTTCCACAGCAGGGGAGACTTGCCCTGTGATTGGTGCAGAGCTTGTGTGCAAAGCACTGGCAACAGCAGATAAGAGGGTCTCGTCATTACTACCTGGACCAACTCCTGCGATTAGAAATACACACTAGTTAAAGGAAATTTCTAGATCGGCTAATCAGCAAATCTTATATAACCTAAACCAATTGATATTTTTATGTTTGGGATCATATATTTAAAAGGATAGTATCGTATCTACTGAACAGTTATCATATACGAAAAAATTAACACTAAAAAAAAATAATAACAGGGGCACCTGGGTGGCTCAGTGGGTTGAGCATCCAACTTTGGCTCAGGTCATGATCTCATGGTCCCTGAGTCTGAGCCCCACATCGGGCTCGGTGCTGACAGCTCAGAGCCTGGAGCCTGCTTCAGATTCTGTGTCTCCCTCTCTCTCTGCACCTCCCCCATTCCCACTCTGTCTCTCTCTCTCTCTCAAAAATAAAATAAAGATTAAAAAAAAAATAGTATCAAAATGGCTGGGCATTTTAATAAAACTTTAACATAACTTCAAAATGCATTTTCCAAGGTACTAAACTGTTTAAAGTTGGCTACATTTCCTTGAGCAGGGTCAATTATTTTCATGATCCAAATACCTTCTAAAGTCACATGCTATTCGAGTTTCCCTATTAATGCATCCCTCTAGTCCTAGAATAGTTTCTCCTGTAGGTTCCAACATTCATTTCTGGCAATACGTCAACACTTTTCTTTTGATTGGGACTGCGAAGGAAAAGGCAAAGCAAGCTTGCTGTACCTGCAGCTTTCACATCTTTTTCAAATACCTAACAAAATATCCAAGTTAATAAATTAATAATTGCACATCTTACTACCTGTAGGAGACTGGCACTAGGACCGCATTTAAGTGCACTGCTTAAAGTCCTAAACTTCTTAAACCAGTGAAAGCAATAATTTCCAAGAAAACAGAGGGACGTATAAGGTTCTAACCATTGATTATGAGAATTTTTGAATACCAACATTTAGAAGCTAAACTTCTAATACTTGAAAAGTAACGATTCTCTAGAATTGGAATTAACACGTGATATGACAGGCACACTATTTAACTGATTTCTACACCCCCCAGACCCCACTTGCTGCTGTTACTGGAACAAAGTGCATCTGCTCCCACTACTACATGCAGCAGCAGTCTGTGCAGGAAGAGGCAAAGAGTTGTTAGAGGTAAAGCTGTTCTTCGGACAAAAGGAAGAGTGAAAGAGCACGCATTGCGGCCAGATGCTGCTTTGAGCAGGAAGCTAGAGAAATTCTGTCACTCGGCTGCATCTGGTTCTTAAGGCAGCACATGGTTGATTTCTACAATGAACCTGACCTTAAGCCACAACTTTTACACAGAAAAAAAAATCTGAAATGTCCCTGCAACACACAAGCTCTTCAAGTACATTCTCCCTGGGTTTACAACAACACAAGAGGTACATCTTCCAGAAAGGCACACAATCCCCCAAAGTAAAGACCCTGTCTCAATCATTTCTGACTCCTACAGCATCTAACACAGAGCCAGGCACATAGTAGGTACTGCTCAACTGAATTTGGATAATACCTTGAAGACCTTTAGGTAGTTCCATGGTTTTTATAATTTGTTCTGTTACATCTGATGCACTAAGTCCTTGTAGCCTCTTCTCCCAGAAAAGCTGTAAGGCAAAACATCACTGTTAATAGACATTCTTGGAACAAGAAAGTAGCGCATCGATGCTGCTGAATGATGAAATTGAAATCATTTCAAGACTTTCCTAATTTCCCCACTTTTGTCCTTATGTATACTAAATGATACTCCAAATATGAATTATTGCAACATGTCATAATTCTTTCAAATGATATTAGTCAAAAAATGTTTTCTTATTCATGCAATCTATTCACTTGTTACATACAGTACGATAGATTTTTATATGCTGTATATTATGTATAGTACTTCATAAGGTATCTTCCAAAGACTATAACGTGAATTATTACAGATTCATTTGGTATGAAAATTTAATGTTATAATTTATCAGGGAAAGAAAACAAATTATAAATACCCCTTTCTCCAATATCATTAGGTAAAGAGCTCCTCCACCTGTGTGATTCTTCCCCAAAACTGAAGTTTAGTACTTAAGGCTTGACAAAAAGAGCCAGTTTTTATGAAAACTTTTCTAAAATGTTTTGCATACTTCCTTGCTTTTTGAACAGGGGGTCACGTACATGGGTGACTTTCTCCCTGTTGCACACAGCCCAGATCACTTAGTCACTTAGTGGCCCCATGTCATCATTCTGGACATGAGTCCGCCAGCACACTGAAGGCTCTCATACTCTCTGGGGCCACTGAGGTATGCAATTGCTTATTCAAACACTAAACGGTCCAAGACAGTTCTGTTTGATCTTTATAACCTTTCTATACTCTATTTCCTCTCTTAGTTAGCTATTACTTCTCAATAATGTCATTCATCTGTTCAACATATATTTACTGAGCTCCAACTACATGCTGCCCCGTGAATGTGTCAGTAGATGAGATATACTGTGTCTCTGTGCTCAATACTTATCTCTTTTCTAGTCTGTTTCTTATTCACTGTAGCCAAATAAACAAACAAAACAAAACAAAATAAGAAACAGATAAAGGAATTCCTTAGGACTCTGAATATTTGTCTTTAATCCCAGATACTTGAGTCTTGTCAAAAGTAGATACTAAAAAAAACACTGGTACTGAAAAAAATATTGAACGCCTGAATATGGGAATAAAGGACTCAGAATGATCCTGAGGGGCACATAAACCCAAGTTGAAACCCCAGTTCTAGGGATCTAAACCTTTCAAATGCCTCTTCTGTAAAATCTGACAGTAATGAGGACCACATAAGATTAATGTGGGGATTAAATAAGGCAATGTATGTAAAGCACCTGGCATGGGGAGTTAGGCACAAGGTTTATCATATTTACTTTTAGCAAATTTTGACCACTCTGAGGGCATATATTCTGACTTTTAGATATATGAGAAGAATCAGGTAACTGCCCTCCAGACAAATGCAAGATACAATAAAATCTCTTTACGGCAGAAGAGTTACATGCTGAATCTTTAATAAACTCATTGCTAGCACCAAGAGTAACCTGCAATAGAATGCTTCACTCTCCTCTGAAGACCTTTGGTATATGGTAACAACTCCTTACACCGCCCTATAAGTTACATCATCAGCAGAATATGTGGTCATGGTATATGAGGACATGAATGCATTAATTATCATGGGTGAAAAACAGGTGAAGGTAATAATTGATAAATGTGATAAATGTCCCAAGAAACCCCACCTGCTATTTTCTTTTTGTGGGATATAATATCATCTGTGCATTGATTATCACAACTGTGGGGGGAAAAAAAACAAGGAAAACAAAAACCAGTTAACTCCTAATGAACAAGAAAAAGTATTCAGAGGAATCAGTGAGTATGAGATTAGGAAGTGCCTTTAAAATAAAATTATAACTTAATTTGCAAAATAAATCAACACTACCAAAAAACAAAGTATAGAGATTACATACATATGTGATTACTAATATTTTATACACTGATATTTTACATAAAATTCCAATGCTAGACATCAATTTTTTACATTCTATAATTTTTAATTCCTAATTTTTACATTCCTATTAACTGAAAGGAAAACGATACAAAATTTAGAAAGGAAAATTTTGCAAAATAAACCCTGGACTGAGAAACAAGTGTATGGCTCCAGATTACAAGTCCTGGTATCACCACATGCCATCTAACAGCCCTCAGCTAAGTCTGAAGGTGAATATGATGTGCACCGATGACCTCTGTATAAACGAAATGCTTACATCATGAGAATGGAGACACATGGATTTATGTAGGTAGATGTGTGTAGGTGAGTGTGTGTTTCTGCTCCCACTCGTGCGCCCCAGCGGAGGTGGGGGGTGGGGGAGAAGGAAAAAAGGCTTGTTTGATAGAAGAAAACATACAGTGAGTGCAGGTCACCACTGCCCCGCTCTCCACCCTTTCCACCACTCATGCAACACTATCAGCTCACCTAATTTTTGTGAGAACTCCCAACAGTTTTCATAAGATAAGTATCTGTTTACAAATCCATATGTTCCTAACTCATGTTCCCTACATTGATCTTCTCAGGCTCCCACCTGTTTTCTTTACATTCTGAAATATTTTTAAAATTGATGTATGCATTATGCTAAGTGAAAGAGGCTAGTCATTTACAGGCTATATGATTCAATTTACAGGACATTCTGAGAAAGAAAACCTACTGGGGTGGCTGCCAGGGATTAGGGGTGGGGGGTGGGGTCTGAAAGGGTCAGCACAAGGGAATTCTCTGGGTACTGCAATTGTACTGTGGTTATCCAGCTGCTAGGATTATCATTTTCTTTACTTTCCAAGCCAGTTCCTCAAGAAATGACGGATATGCACTCACTCTGTCCCATACTCCATGAATTTTCACCAAATTTACTCTTGGAGGCAGTCAGCTCCTGTCACCAAACTCAATAACCTTTTCTCTTTCTCTCTGGACATTTTATAACTCCCACATGCTGTGGAGAGGTACAGCGAAGGGAGAAGTCTTCCTCTGCCTAACTTTACAATTTTCTGATCTGCTCATTTATGAATTCTATGTTTTCATTAGGTGACAAATTGTGGCCATCTGGACTTACTACATTAACTGTGTAAGGAGTTTCCCTCTGTGACAGCTATCTCATCTCTTCCACCGCACCTTCGTAAAGCACTACTGCTTTCATAAATCCTAACTTACCCACTGAAAATCTGATTTCACCTGCCAAATCCAATGATAGTCTCAATGTAACCTTGTTGCCTGGATGTGAGGCCAAATAATCAATATAATACTTTTAAGGAGCAGTGATTTAATATTTGGAGAAACTCCCAAAATGTGCTATCTCCCTCAGCTATTATATTCCAAGTCCCCACTAATTAGACCCTCCAGGTGCCTCTAATACCTTGTTTTCCTTATCACCCTCCAGTATATAAGAAAACTGGAGAGGTGCCGGGGTGGCTCAGTCAGTTAAGCGTCCGACTTCAGCTCAGGTCATGATCTCACGGTTCATGGGTTCAAGCCCCGCATTGGGCTCTGTGCTGACAGCTTGTTCAGGGCCTGAGGCTGTTTCAGATTCTGTATTTTCCTCTCTCTCTGACCCTCCCCTGCTCATGCTCTCTCTCTCAAAATAAATAAAACATTAAAAAAAGAATTAAAAAAAAAAAGAAAGAAAACTGGAGAGAGAGCCCATGTGTACACGACATTGCCAACAGTCTGGGCAATGGCCGATCCAGTAGACTGGATGATTGAGAAGCAGAGGCTGGGGATTAAAAGTCATCTAAAACCACAAAAGTGTTGAAAATATCAGTGACAGGGGTCAGTACAGCTTTGGAGGAATCCCTTCCTCGGAAAATGGAGTTCATGTCCATGAAAATGCATGTACTTCTATCTTGGAGTCCCAGCGGACAAACAGGATTATGTTATGAAAGCTGTTTCTTTAGTAAAATGATCAAATCTGTTTTTTGAAAAGTAAACCAACCCAGAATACAACTGTAGCATTTTCTTTTCTTAACTGCTGTGGATTTAACTGGGACTTTGGGAGATTTGTTCAACTTGCCTTACAGAAGATATCTAAAAAAGAGGAGGAGGAAGAAACAGGGACTGCAAAGCAACTCCTCACAACCATACGCAAACACACACACCATCCCTGTTCTGATGCACTAGGAACTCGGGCTAGTCATGTTTATTAGTACTGTCCTTTCTCACCCTGAGCTTGATCATGTGTACCATGAAGGAATCTGTGCTCTTCTGGGGAAATCAGAACAAGATGGTTTACTGGAAAAAAGTAATTAGAGGATCACTCCAGATTCAACAAATATTCTTTTAGCACCCATTACACACAAAGTAATTTGCCAGGCACTGAGGATAGTTATCAGGATAGCTGGTATCACTGCCCTTCAGGAGCTTAACTACTTGTTGGGAAACTAGCAAAACTCTACAAGACAGACTGTGATACCCCCAACAAAGAAGCTACAAAATGATCAATTTTGAAGAATCTCGGAAGGCTTTTAGGAAGAGGTAGCTCAAACAAACAAACAAACAAAAAGTGTAAGAATTCTACAGAGGAGGAAAGACTACATTAAGCCAAAGAAATCACTTAAGCAAAGGCAAGGAAGTGAGACAGAGAGTATAGGTCAGTATTTCTAAGTGTTCTTATACAGAGGAATAACCAGAGTAGCATATTTTAAATGTACATTCTCTAGGGTATCAGTCCTAGAGATTCTGTTCGGTAGGTCTGGGGGTATGAGGCTAGATTTATTTTTATTTACAAGTGTCTTAGGTGATTCTGACACAGGCCCAGGGATCTCAGTTTAAGAAAGACTGGTGTGGTTGGTGTTGAAAGAATGGTGGTGCACACATAGGGCTGGTATATACTTACCACCAAGATCTCCGAGTTTTATTCCCGAGTATATCAGAAAGTAAAATATATTATTCTGTTCTGTTCTTACAGAGCACTGGAGGAAGATATTTGCCTTTCTCTTTTTCATTATAGGAAGACATGTGTCAAAGTATATTTAAGAGTATACCAAATTGTTTGGGTGTAAATAGAGAAAGGGCTGGCCTCAAGTTCTGTGGGTGCCCGCGCACATTCTCTAGGTGGAGTTAAGAGAAGGAGAAGAGGACAACTACCACTTACCCCCAAGCCCTTCCACAGGCCTGGCCCTGTGCTCAGTGCATTGCATACAGAGGTCCTATTAATCTTTCCTACAGCATTTTGAAGAAGACATTACTAGTCCCACATATAGTTACTTACCAAAGGTTATGTAACTAGTCAGTGGTGCAACTCGAATTGCAACTCAGGTCAGTCTGATTAAACAGCCCTGATCTTAACAATAAAAGCTCTGGAAGGGCATTTCCACACTTGGCTCTGTGTTAGATCGTAAGGTAACGGGCCTCAGCTCATTCCGTTCGTGAAGTCACAGGCTGACAGAAGTTCAATAAATATGAAGAAAAGTATCAAGTGACTCTTAGTTCATCTGCCTGTTACGTAATACTGTGTAAATTGTCAATTGCAGGCAATCTGTGCTGATGCCTGCCCCCTCCTCAGGCAGAATTAAGAGACCTAGTCTTGTACTATCCATGATAAAAACCGAAGAATTGTTGTTAATATATATTCTCTGCAAATGAACTTTCTTAGAACTAATTGCAAATATCAACCCCACTGAATATCAAATTTTTATCTGGTAGATGGAAATTAAAGTCTAAGAACCCCTACTCCAAGAAAACATTTTCAGATAAATCCCACTAACAACACAGCGGTAACAGGTATTTCATAAAACAGGAGAGAGGCTGTGATTTACTAAGCATATGTAACTGAAGGCTTTTTTTCGTATAGAAAAAATTTTTCTGTAAGAACACTGTTTTAGGTTAATTATAATAATATCTATTTCTCATGAAACATTGAAAAGTATGTAGATCAAATATACCCGTATTATTTTCATCCATTATATTTAATTTGAAAAGCACTCATGTGTCTGTGTCGTGTTTATAAAACATTCACTAATGAAAAGAAATTGACCTTCTATTTATACTCATAACATCAAGTTGACAACTTGACAGTCAACTCAGAGGACAGAAGATTTAACTTCTGAGTAGCAGAGTAAATGTTAGTGGGCTTATGTTCAAAGCCACTTGCTTTGTCACTTACTAGCTTTACAAAGTTAAACAACTCAACCTGTCTCGATATCAGTTCCAATTCTATGGAAAAGGACAATTAAAACAATCTCAAAGGATTACAGAAACTAAATGAGGAGGTTTTACAAACAACCTGAACATGTCTACTACAGAGCAAATACCATTTTCCCACATTTTTTCCACAAGTCTTTCAGCACACTGATCATACAGACAATAGCATTCAACAAGCAGCTGGTCACCTTATTACAATTAACAAATATAAACAAATCAGAAATTAATCAGCTCTCAAAGGTGAGTATTCATACATGAAGACTGAGCACATGCATACAAATCTGCTCTTCCTTCCCAGATTTTCAGCTGGGGTTTTCTTGCTACAAGAATCTTTTTCCTCTTCTCATCTAAGCCAGTGCCTCTCACCTAGACCAAAGCTGGTCGGGAGAACACTGGTGAGCAGGACCAGCCACATTTGCAGGACCCAGTACCAAATGAAAAGGTGAGGTCCCTTGTTCAAAAAGTATTAAGAATTTCACAACAGCAAGTTAGCATTCAACCAGGCTAAACCCATGCAATACAGAAGAGCCTTCCCTTAACCCCCTGTAAAATAGGATCTTTCATCCCTCCTGCCAGTTCTCATCCGGAAGTCCATGAAAGGATCACTGCCAAGGCTCTTCTCAGTTGAGCAGTAGGGGTGAGGAAGGAGGGAAGCCCAGGCAGTGAAGAAACCACATTGGGGAAGAACGGACAGAGCCTCGAGAAGGATCAGAATTTTGTTCTATTTAAAGTCCAGTGAATAACATGAGTAGCTTTTAATTAAGATTTCCTGAAACTGTAATTTTCTTGTGTTATTTTTACTCCATCTATTTCCATGTTGTGATGATAGTAAAGCCCTTAGAAAAACCTCAAAAAGTCTCTCAGCTTATTTCAAGAATAGAAGGTAGGAGNGGCGGCCGGAGATGACGACTTGAACCAGGAACAATGGGTGTAAAGTAGCTTCTCAGTCTTGGCCTTATTAACATTTTGGGTTGGAAAATTCTCCCTTGTGGGTGCTCAGCAGCATCCCTGGCCTGTATCTGCTATACCAGCAGCACCCCCCCCAGCTGTGACAACCAAAGGTGTCTCCAGACATTGTCAAATTTCCCTGAGTATTGGGGGGGTGGGGGTGGGGAGGCGGTACAAAATCAGGTCTGGCTGAGAACCTCTGGTCCAGAGAAAGACAGAGGGCAGGATGGGAGGTTTACAACGCAAGCGGCCCAAACCTCACAGCTGGATGGAAAGAAGAGCCCTCCACTGGCACACGCCACGACTGCAGCTGGCCCCTTTCTCAACTTTCAAGAGTCCCAGCTTCTAACTCCTGGACCTTGTAAGAACCTCCCTAAGTGGCCTGGAGCTAGCTTGGTGCCTCTTTTGTCACGGCCAGATGAGGGCGTGAGTAAGATAAAGCAGAGGTGGGAGAAACCTTTCTTAAGAGTTGAAATTTAAGGCACTTCAAGATAGAAACATGGTTATAAACAGCAATTATTTTTAATAATTCAGACACAACTAAGAATAAGTGGTCTTTACAGACTGGTCTGGGACGTTAGAACCATTTAGAATATATGATCTCTGCTGGAAGATGTAGAGTTCCAAACAACTGAAGCATGACACTTTATATCCCAACTCATAAGTTGGAAAGATTCTGTACGACAGATTTTAGGAGTTTTCTGTTATTACCAAAGGATGAGAGACCATATTGCACGTGCAAATCTGCCACTGATTACAGAGAAAGGCACATCTCCGTTCAGAACGATTTTAGGCCTCCCAAGTATTCAAGGTAGAGCAACAAAACAGAATGAAAGGTTGATCTTGAACATGTTAGTTTCCATAAGATCTTTATATGTACCTATAGGTAGGGCCTGGACAATTCTAAATTGAAAGCATCTCATCACACTGAACCACACAACAACTTATAACTGAATTTAGCGCTCATATATTGTTTTAAAATGCATCCTCCCTTACCTCTTGAAATTATAATCTCCAATAAAAAAAACTGACTACATAGAAACACACTGAAATTTCAGTCATGAAAATAAGCAAAGTTCTACTAAAACCCCCGTATAGCTGAAGTCCTATTTCTCACTGTTTATTTTAAATATGTACCACAAGCTGAATGTTAGTTCCTATGCCGAGAAACGGTAACAACAGACTCTGTGCCACCAGAAAAGCCAGGAGCTCCAGCTTAAGGGCCCTTCCACAGTATCCCTTCCATAGTACATCCCCTCTGGGCCACTTAGCCTTCCTTGACTTATCTCCTGTCTCAGAGGAGTAAGCACCCTGCTGCCCTTCTAAGACTACCTCTACACAGGGCTCTTGGTAATACTGCCTCCTCCTGATTTTACCCCGACAATTTGCCCAACTTCTCCCACATTTTCCATTTTCCCTCTTCCTCTCCTTGGGCTTCTTCCCCTGAAGAGATAGATACACTCCAACACTGATAACCTAAAAAACGTCCTTGTGCACACTTCTTCTCCCTCAAACTAGCTAAACCTTCCTCCTTCTACAAGGAGAGAAACTTTCCCTCTCATCTCTCCACCTTCCATCCATTCTCATCCTCCTAGACTCTATTTCTCTTAGTAACACTGACCTGCCCGAGGTCTCAGGAACCTGTAATTACCAAACCCAACTCCTAATTCAAGCCTTTTTTGCTATGCTTCACTGTTGAATCACTTGCTGCAGAAGACTTAAGAAAGTCTGCCTTTCATGACGGTTCTCTTTACATTTCTGTATTTTCTATTACTATTAGGCAACAAATTAAAATTTCTAATGGTAACAGTCAAAGAAATAAGGCTATGAGCATTTTTTTCCTAAAACAAATCTTTAAAGTGCATAAATGTAAATAAAAAATAAAAATATAAAAAATATATAATAAAATGCATAATGTGATACACCTTTTAAAGTGTCTGAGGACAAGTGGCACCTGAGTGGCTCAGTCGGTTAAGCATCCGACTTCGGCTCGGATCATGATCTCACTGTTCGTGAGTTAGATCTCTGCATCCAGCTCTGTGCTGACAGCTCAGAGCCTGGAGCCTGCTTCTGATTCTGTGTCTCCCTCTCTCTCTGCCCCTCCCCCACTCACACTCTGTGTGTGTGTGTGTGTGTGTGTGTGTGTGTGTGTGCGCGTGCGCGCGCGCGCGCCTTTCTCAGAAATAAACATTAAAAAATAAAGTGTCTGAGGACAAAACACTTTTTTGTAAAACAGAAGAACCAAAAGTTACCTTTAACATCTCACCATTTTAAGAGCATTAGTCTACAGAATCTTTACCTCTATCAAGAGCATGATGTTAGACATAGAGTTGGCACTCAAATGTTTTAGGGATGAATTTGTAGCTAAGTAGGAGTACATGGTCACAGAAAGACACTGGTTGGGAGCTGAAATGTTTTAGTCCTGACTCAACTATTATATAGATGTGCTGTTTTGGGCAAGTCACTTAACGTCCTTGGATGCATTTTCCCTAGTAAAATAGAAATACTAACAACAGTCTTAACCATCTCAGAAGGTCATCAAAACACTGATAATGAGAAAATTCTTTGAAACTAAATAATTTTTGTTGAATTTCTCATTTTCTAATGTTAGGATTTCATAAATTCAATGAATTTGATTCACTTTTCTAAGGCTTTTGCTAAATCTAATCAAAGAACAAAGGACCTTGTCATATATTTGTAGACTAAAGCAAAAGCCAGAAAATGTGCACTTTATATTCCCTTACTCATGAAAAGCTAAATTGCAAGACACTGGGTTAGGGCTATCCAGAGGAATGATGTTTCCTGCCCAGAAGGAATTCACTGGCCAGTTTATAAAGTGCTCTATTTCAAACCAACCCCATTTGATATCTGAGTTGTCTAGTTCTGGTTAGCAAAAACAACTTAAGTTAAATACCATGGCCTGCAAACATCAAAAGTCAAATCCAAGCTACCTCCTTATTTTGTCAGAGTGGACCAGGAAGAAAGGGTAAGACCATGACAAGAAAATTACTATGTAAATCAAGGAAAAGCTCAATTCAGTGAGATCTCATTAAGGCAGAAGATAACAATCTGGGCTCAAGAGGCTGGAAGAATGAAGCAAACAGCAAAACTCAGAGTTTGAGGGGGACAGAGGTGTGGTACCATCTGCTGTAGCCGCTAGTCTAAATTTTGTCAGGAATGCTATCTAACTTACACAAGGTGGGATGTAGGGCTTGTCAAAATTTTATGAACAGTCTTAGACTACTAAATTTGAAAATTATGAAAAGCATAAATTCCTAGAAAAACATATTCTTAAAACTGATACAAGAAGAAAATAGAAAATGTGAATATTCAACCGTGTACCTAATAAATTGACTCTGTAATTTCAAGCTTTCCCATTAAAAAAAGAAAATAAAAGGCTGAAGATGCCTCACAATTCTTCCAAACATATAAAGAAAAGTACCAATTTTACACAAACTCTTCCATTAAAAGAACATTAAAAGAAGGATCACCTCCCAGCTTAATTTATAAAGCCAGCAAAACCCTGATACTAAAGATTGAGAAGAAAATTACTAGAAAAGAAAAATGCAAACCAATCTCTTTAGTGAATATAAATGCAAAAAATTCGAAACTACATAACAGCAAATCTAAACAGCAATAACAATGATAGTACATCATGACCACATTTGGCTTCATACAAGAATTCAAGGCTTGTGTAACATTCAAAAACATCAACCAATACAAGCCACCACATAAACTAATTACTATAATTCATGATATTAACAGAAAAGAATAAAAACCATTTCAGCGCTTTACTAGGTAGAGAAAAAGAATTTGACAAAATGTAATACCCATTCATGAAAAATAGCCTCAGTAAACTAGGGATAGAAATGAATGTCTTTAATCTGACAAAAGGTATTTACCAAAAAAAAAAAACAAAAAACAAAAAACAAAAAACAACCTACAGCAAGTATATTTAATGGAGAAGCATTAAAACCATTCCCTGGTAACACAATGGGACAGGGATACGTGTTATCATTTCTTTTTTTTTTTTTTTTTTTTTTTTTTTTTTTTTTGTTTTTTATATTTTTTATTTTAAATTCTAATTAGTTAACGTATAGTGTTATTGCTTTCAGGAGTAGAACTTAGTGACTCATCACTTACATATAATACCCAATGCTCACCACAAGTGGCCTCCATCACCATTTAGCCCATTCCCCATCCACCTCTTTTCCTTCAACCNTTTTTATTTTTTTTTTTTTTTTTTTTTTTTTTTTTTTTTTTACATGTTATCATTTCTATTCAAGACTGTACTGGAAGTCCTAGCCAGTGAAGTAAGACCAAAAATTAAAAAAAAAATTAAAAAGCTTAAAGGTCAGTAGCAGGGAATAAGTAAAACTCTCATTTGCAGATGACACATTTATTTGTTCATGTAAAAAGCTGAAGAGACTCGATGATCACTTAATAAGTGAACTTAGAAACATAAATCAGTACAATTTACAAAACCAACTTATTTCTATTAGCAAAAGACAACTAGAAAATTAAGACATTAATGTAATCACTTAGAGTACTATCAAAATACACCAAATATCTAGCAATTTTTTAAAGATATAGAAGATCTGTAGACTAAAAATGATAATTTTAATATAATTTTGTATTTTAATAGAGGGATATATAAGACCTGTTAATTCTAAGACTTAATATTGTAAAAATGATTAACTCTCCCCCAAACTGACCTATAGATTTCAGTCCGAGCAGTTTTTGGAAAAGACTGGACAAGTCTAAAATGTATGTTGAAATGCAATGAGCCTAAACTAACCAAGATAATCTTGAACCAAGACTAACAAAGTTGGAAATGTATACGACCAGGTATCAAGAATTCTTATGAAACTATAGTAATGATGACGGGAGGTAGTGGGAAAGATAAACAGACAAATGAAAAAAAACTGAGTGTAGAAATCGATTATGTGTACACAGACCAAAAATAGAACTGGGGGTCCAAAATCTTTCAAAAGACTTTTATTTGCATTTCATTTATCACAGAGGTGACACTGCAGAGCAATGAAAACTAATGGTCTTTTCAGTCAATGCTGCTGAGTCAAACCAGATTGTGTCCAAGCAGAATAAAGTTATTTATAACATGCAGATTCTCAAAAACTTTACCTCCCACTGTATTTTATGAGAAAGGTACTGGAGAATTAGTTACAATGGAGGGTGTATATTAAGACAGAGGAAGACATAAATCCAGAAAATTCCAATGCAGAAGTGCAGCAAAGAAAATCCCTGGAGCTGAAACTACACAGCAGGACCAGAGGATGACTTCAGTCTAAGCGGGGTGGAGGGGACTCCAGGGTGAACACAAGGAGGGGTGTCATGGATTTCAGCATAAGAAAAATAGGATTGATGGGCATGTGTCAGAAATATTAAAACATTAGGAGAGATTAACTATAATTATAAAGGAACCTAGCATACAATTCTTAAGATTAATAACAACAAATTATGAAAGCCAGTCTGATGATGATTGGGTATTATTTGCCCTACCCATGAATATTTTCAGTCATAATAATGTAAACCCTGACTATTTAACCAAAAGCATGTTACAACTATGTTGGGAACACGAGAGCAGAGAGACGGAACTATGTACTCATCCACCACTGTGAGCTACCCTTCGATTATTTCCATATTTCTGTCAATGACATCGTTCTCCCAGTTACCTACATTCTGAGACTCTTCTCATAAGCACAGCTGATCAGCCAAGAAATTTCATCAACTACTTTATGACCAGCATGAAGCAAATCTTATCACTTGTGCCCTAATTTCCTAGTTTCTTTGGTGTTTTCCTACCTTTAAGTCATTCTTTATATTACATACAATAACCAGATTAAGACCTCTGTCTAGAACGTTCTCCCCCAAACTTCTCTGCTTTTGAAGACCATATAATCTTTGCCTTTTTTTCACTGCACTTATCATACCATGATACATTATGTATGTATCCGTCTGTCTCTTCCTATTACAGTAGAAGGTGACATCCGGGAGATTGGGAGCTGTTACTTTGTTCATTATAGTATCCCCACTACTTAGTAAGGGCCTGGCACAGGTTGAAGGCTCAATGAAAGATTTTTTAAATTAAAAAAATTCATTCATTCATTCATTCACTCAACAAATGCATATTAAATACTGATATAATGGAGATACTGCAGATAAAGTGATGAGTAATTAATACGGTTAGATCAGAAAAGGAGAAGGGAGAGACGCTAAGGAGGATCTCTAAACCCACACTTGATCAGTCAGAGGCTTTCTTAACAGGTGAAGTGGTATCTAAGTTCAGACTTGAGGGAGGAGTAGAATATAGGTAATTAAATGGAGAAAAGAAAACAGGATGAAATATGACCAGGGAACACAAGGGCTAGGGGCAGGCATGGAGTGGAGTGAATGAATAGCATGTTCAAAAATCTGCAAAAAGTTTCATGCGACTCATATGTAGAACAAGAAAAGGAAGTGAAGCCAAAAAGAGAAGCAAAAGCCAAATCATGAAGGACTTTGTAAGTCATGTTAGGTGTTTGACTTTGTACATCATATTTAGGGTTTTTGCCCTAAAAATTTACAGGAATCACTGAAAGGTTTTCGGAAGAATAACACTATCAGATCTTTGTGTCAGGTGGAGTTTCTGGATGCAATATGAGGAATAAACTAAAGACAATAAGACGAGAAGCAAAGAGATGAGATGAAATGACATTTACGGATATAGGGACAGAGCAAGTGAATATTCAGGAGACAGAGTCAGGGACGTGCCGGCTAATTAGAGATTTAGGGTAAATGACGGGAAGAGTCTAGGATGATGCTCAGGGCTCTGGCTTAGGCAGCTGGGTGGACAGTGGTACTTTCACTAAGATAAACTAAGCACATAGAAGAAAGGGCCAGCTGAACAGGATGACGGAGGAGACTGTAAAATGAATTACAAGTGCTGGTAAGACTTGCAAGCAAATACTGTTCATAGATGAATAGATACAAACAACTGAAGCTCAGGATGAAGACATAGATTTGGAAGTCATTAACATATAGATGACAATGGAAGCCATGAGAATGAATGAAATCATCTGCACAGGCTTTACGTACAGAGAAGAATGTACAGTATTCCCTGGGAAGCCCCACAATTGTAAAAGATGGGAAGAGAAAAAGAAACCTAAGAAGGGGAATGAGAAAAAGCAAAAGGGAGGAAAACCCAGCATTATAGGATTAAAGAGTATTTCAGAAGGCAGGGCAGTCACAGTGCCCAAGGCTGAGGAGATTAAGTCCTGCGACTGAAGGGTGGAAAGTTGTCCATCCAATTTAACAGGGATCATCAGCAGTCTTGATGAGAGACATCCACGTGGCAGTGGGAACAAAAGAGGTGTTACAGATATCAAAACTGAGAGGTAAGGTAGATATTAAATAGACACGATTCCAAGAAGTTGTACTGTAAAAGGAAAGGAGAGAAAACAAATCCCAAAAGGGGGACAGAGTAAAATGGATACCTTTTTAAAATGGGAAAGATCTGTGTATATTTAAAAGCTTTTGGGAAGAAGCCAGTTTAGTGAGAGAAGATGACAGTGAAACGTACACAGGTGACATAATCCACTGAGTGAGATGTCTGAGGGTAGGGGGGATGCATCTGGGGAGCACAGATATTGGCATGAGCTTTAGGCCACAGGGAGATAATGCTCACATTCAGTTCAGAGGGGTAATAAAAAGCTACTCCCTTGTTCAAAATCCTCTACACATTTTTTTGTTTGCAAAGTTAAACACAAATGCTTTAGTTTGTTCAACTTTACAAGTATTCAGATAAATGCAAATTTAAAATGAAATACCATTTTTATATACCGAGCAACCCACAAGAAAAAGCACTGATAATATGCAGTGACAATGAAAAAAGCTAAAGCTGGAATGCACTTAACTTGTCCACAGACTTTTAAATTGGTGCAACCTTCTGGCAATCAACTTGCCAGTATGTGTCAAAAGTCATAAACATTCAACTAATTGTATTTCTGGGAATCTACTCTAATGAAACAATGTAAGATATAGGAAAGATCTTATGTATATCAAAATACTCACTGGAATACTACCTGTAATAGTGAAAAATAGAAATAACAATATGGAAATAAGTAAATCATATGCTAGCATAATACACCGTTGTTGGAATAATTATAAAATTACAGCACATAAACTATATAAAACATGGCTAACACATATATAATGGTATGTATACATATTAAGTATACACTATGATCATTATGTCATCAAAAGACACATTAAAAGATTAAAAAAGTATAAAAATGCTAAATGTTGTAGGTGAATTATAAAAAAGGAATGATGAGCACTTTTTCTTTTATTTTCTATCCCAAATCTCTTTCTCTTATAAATATTGCAAATGATAACATTTTTGAAACTTGTAAAGACTGACGCCTAAGGAAACCTGTTACAGCATTCTGAGCTCCTACTACTTCCCAGGAAAACTCTGATCTCCAAAAAACTTGTCTTTCCATTCCTTGTCAGTTTTCACTACAACAGCTTTGCTAACACTACTCTCCCTAATTGGAGGGTCCTCGCCCTCCTACCTGCTCTTCTAAATCCCACTCAATCTGCGACATCCAGCGTATGTCCTGTATCTTTTCTAAAGATTTATTTCCCCAACCACCCTCGCCACAGTAAAATCACCCTTCTGGAACACCTACAGAGTGTCTGTACTATTTATCTGACCCTTTGTACACGGCCATCTCCCCCTCATCACCCAGAATAATGCTTTTTTAAGTATTTCAGGACAACACGTCATCCATTTCCTCTGCCAAGGAAGCTGATTTTTCTGTCTAGATAAAAGGAATATAATATCCTCCATGGAACTCTGTGCTTTAGCTTCTCTATTTCCCAATCACTGAACAAAACTAGTTTCTAAAACACTAAAACAAGACTATACCAGAAATAACCTTCCAAGGTTAGGAAAAAGTCAATGCTCTTAGAATGCCTAGAATGAAGAATACTTTCCTGGGTTATAATAACTGAATACTGAAATAGTCACAAACTTTTCATACACAATGTCTTTAAAGTGTGCATGCTTTTAAATTTTAACTTCATCTTGAAAGTTTGTTCTAACATATTTTAAAATATTCATTCTTGGTTATTATCAAAAAGACAAGAGATTAAATGCCAGCAAGGATGTGGAGGGAAGGGAACGCTTGTACACTTTCGGGAATGTAAACAGGTGCAGCTACTATGGAAAACAGTATGAAGATTTCTCAAAAAATTAAAAATAACTCCCATTTGTTACAGCAATCCCGCTTTAGTATATAGCCACTCTCTTGAAGAGATATCTGCACCCCCATGTTCACTGCAATATTATTCATAATAGCCAAGACATGAAACAATCTAAGTGTCCATCAATAGAAGAATGGATAAAGATATATTATCAGCCATGAAAAAGAAGGAAATCCTGCCATTTGTGACAACATGGATGAATCTCAAGGGCATTATGCTGACTAAAATAAGTCAGGAAGACATATATGATCTTACTTATATGTGGAATCAAAAATGCTGAACTCATAGAAACAAAGAGTAGATTGGTGGTGGCCAGGGGTGGGGATGGATGGGGCGGTGTTGGTCACAGGGCATAAACTTCCAGTTATAAGATGAATAAGTTCTCGGGACCTAATGTACAGCACGGTGACCACAGTTAACAATATTGTACTGTATTCTTGAAAGTTGCTAAGAGAGATCTTAAATGTTACCACCACCACCACAACACAGCAACAGAAAATGGCAATTATGTGAAGTGACAGATGTGTTAACTAACCTTACTGTGGTTATCCTTTTGCAATGTATATGTGTATCAAATCATCATCACACTGTAGACCTTAAGCTTAGACAATGTTGTGTGTCAATTATATCTCAATAAAGCTGGGGAGAAAACCATTCTAAAAAAAAAAAAAAAAGGCTGACTTTTAAAAGGGAGTAAAGGAAAATTTCCTCTTTGAAAGAAGAATTACCAAATAAAAGGAAAAATCTAGGATCAAATAGAACATTCAAATCCACTTCCTCACTAATTCTTAAATATTTATTTTTTGGTAAAAAAAGTGAATATTCTGTAGGAAATGTAATTAATATTCAAAGACTATCAAAAACACCTCCAGTCTATGAGCATCCTAAAATGTAATAATTAAAAAGAAAAAGTAACGGCTCAAAAATGAAGTTTCGTTGAGTTGAGGATAAAAGAAAAAGTGAGACACCAGAAAATATCAAAGATGACAGGATCAAAGAAATGACAAAGAAACAGAAATGTGAGTTCTTCATTAACTGAGAGGTGACAGCTAGGAAAGACAGCCTTAACAGCAAAATCATAATTATGTCAGATTAAAAAGAGTTTTGAATATTTTATATACCTGACCAAACAAGAACATTTCAATGATTTTACTATTTGCAATAGTTCTATTTAAGGGAAAGACAAGCACTTATCAAATATGCTGACAGTATATATATAAATGTCTACCCTATAATAACTAGGTTTTAATTACAGACAAATATCACTGATGAATTCCGTTTAATGTACTTTTGCTTACACACCCTAATTTGCAATTTTAAAGCTAAGGCATTTTCAAGGAATCGGTACATTACAAATTTATAATTCATATATTTTACAGAAATCAAATCAGACAGCCACACAAAGATGCAGACATAGGATGTTTATTATATAAGACAGAATTACTCATTTCTATGATTGCATCACATCTAAACTAATCACTTCAAACTATTCAAGGTAGAACCTAGTTAAGATCCAAAAATCCAATCCCAGTCCTAGATCTCTAAGAATTACAAACTCACTAGCTTGAATATTTTATGAAGACTGTGACATGGTTAAGGAATAAAAACATTCATATCTACCTCAAAAACAGAAACCACTCTGTCTAGTTTATTTACTGGATGATCAAAATAATGGAGTATCTGGCAATTCATATGCTGTTCTAATTCAACAAGGCCGTGTGAAAGCACAGTGGAAGAATTATTTTTACTCATGTGTTTTATTTTCCAGCTACTTCCTCAACAGTAGTAGTTGATTAGCAGATATCTGACATATGTACATCAAAATATAAGTTAAATCAACATATTTCCTTTACTAAAAAGCCTGAATTTAAACTGAAACAGAATGACAGATTATGATTTCTCAAACATTAATATAAAAGTTGTCTCTATTTTCCTATAGTTGCCTAATCCCCCATCCTTTATTTTGAAATCCTATTAGGGAGACAGCAGTCAAATACTCCTTCAATTCTTACGTTGATGCGTAAGCAGGGAAAAGACAACTAATGTCTCGGTATAATCAAAACACCCAGCAAAAACCATCAGGTGACGCAAGGATAAAGTGAAAAACAGTTCAAACTGCTGAGGAAGTAACCTCCTAAATAATTTTAACACTTCCCATCTACGCAAGCTAAAAGGAAGATAATATCCTCAAAAGATCTGGGTTAAAAATGATATAAGATGTGGCAGAGTGGGGGAAGAGGAGGTGGGATTCAACTTTTTTGATATATTCTTTTCATTTGAGAGCAATCTCATAAACTTTAATAAAAGAAGGAAAATGTAAAACTATTCAACGTCTCAGTGAGTAAGGAGCAACTAACCACTAACCTTATTATTTCAGCTTTAAAAAATCACCATTACCAGTGTCCCTACAGCCAGGTAAACACCCAGTAAATACAATTACTACAGTTGTTAAAATCTGTAACTGAACTTAGGTACAGAAAACAATTACTGTTTAAATCATCATAATTTGCTAGTCAATTGGTCTTTAAAATATTTGGGTTTGGTGACTGTACTGAGAATGACTAGGCAAAGAAAAGATGAGGATAAAATTCATCTACTACCTATTCTTAATAAGGCAACTCAAATTTCCAGAATGAAACTATTATTATTGGTTTTTCCACTTTCTTTATCTTTCGGGCTTTTTGAAGCAAACTGTCTTACCCACTCATATACTTTGAAAAATTTCAATCGATAAAAATCTTTACAAGGAAATGATTTAAAAATCACCAAAAAGCCAAAGGACAAGATGTTCAAGACTTTAGACAGTATCTAAGAAAGAATACAATTGGGGAATGGCTTTATCAAGGTGGGCAAAGTTCAGAATGGCAGAATTCCTTCCTTGCTGTAATGAATATACTAAAACTACCGGCGGTTTGGTGACTATCACTGGGTGCAGTAGTAAAACAGAAGGGGAAAGCCTGGCACAGAAAGCTGAATGGCCCAAAGAAAACCTAGGTGGTGACAAGAGCCTAAAGGCACATGCAGGTACGCATCTTTTATATTGGATGTGATACACTTACATGGCCCCTGTTGAATCTCTTGGGGACCAACAGTAAAGCAAGTTTAGAACTTCAAATCTTGAGACATCTATAGCAAGATGCTGATCCAATGTGGCTCCAAATATCTTCTGTTTTCCTGGCTCACCTGAAGAGGAAAAAACACTACAGAGGATGTGGGAACTGAATTTCTTTATGTAGTTTCTTCTAGAGCAACTGTCTGAAAGTTTTGGCCCAATCCTTTATGAAGTCTGGAGATGAGACACTTGAGGGACTAGTGAAAAACAAAATTCAAATGAAAAGGTGGAGTGAGGCATCTAAACGGGGAATATGAGAGCAAAAGATAATCGTCGTAGGTAACTCAGCATTTCTAATCGGTAAGTGGGAGGAGGCAGAGAAAGGAGAGAAAAAATATGCACAGATGTTTCTCCCTCCACTCCCTCACCCCAATTGCTACTAAAAATTTCCGAAGTACCTAAACTTTCTGACCACAATTAGGGAATGAATAAGCAAGATTACATGGAAAGGTAAGCATTTTGTCAAGTCTCCCTCCCCTGGCTCTATGGCATTATTAAGCAGCAGGGAGGCCTTTCAGATAATACTTTTTTCCTAAGAACAGATTCTGGTGCAATACAGTTTGAAGCAATAAAGAGAGAGAAATATAAATTGAATTCCTGCAAAAATGGAAGTCACAGGACAATATACCATATTGACAAAGTTTATTTAATTGATTTTCAAAAGGGGAGGGACGGCTGTCATATAATAAGAAATCAGAAAAGTAATTTCCATAAAATCTAAAATATTTTTAAACTAAGCAACACAAACTGCATGCTTCAGCCTCGTAGGAAATATTATCCCTGGAAAGATAATCTCTCAAAAAACTAAGATTAGCAAAAGCAAATATGATATACATTACCACACAAAAGCACAAAAATGTAGTCCATAATATTAATTTAGATTCATTTTTAATTAACTTTGTTAAAATATTTTACCTCAATATTGTTATTCTCCAGCATTCATGTAATAGCCTAGGAACATAAAACAATTTTCTTTCCAGATATCTTCCATTTTAACCATACTTGAACTATGTCTGGTAAAAATACCAGACTTATCTGACAAAGAAGATTGGAGAACCAAGTAGATCCTTACCTGACGTGGCTGCTCATTCATTCGTTGTGGGTCTGATTTCACTTTATTACTAGGATGATTTGTGACTTTGGTTACTGGTTGTTTGAAAATTGATGCAGTTTGTCTAATTGGCAATGTTGTATTCAAGTCTGGTTTACCCTGTGGATATAAGCATGTTTTCGTTAATAAATGTTACATATAATTTGATGAATTCTTTATTAATTCATTATCCATTATTTTAAGTTTTCATTTAAATTCCAGTTAGTTAACAGTGTAATATTAGTTTCAGATATAAAATTAGCAATTCAACAATTCCATACACCTGGTGCTCTGTCACAAGGGCACTCCTTAATCCCCATCGCCTACATAGCCCATCCCTCTACTCTTAACCCATCCCTCTACTTTCAATCAATCAGTAAATAAAACCTAAGATGTGTTTTAGTGAAGTCAAAATGTGGCACAGAATTCCTTTTAAGTTCATTTGCCAGGTTCTAACCATGCGGAATGCAAGGGCAAGGAAGGAGAGGGGGAAAAAAAAAAAAGAACAAAATGTGATTTAATCATATGTTCTGATTCTCGCAAAAAAAATAAATATATAAGGTCATCTGTACCTGAAAACATACCTGATATTTTTGATATGGAAATATACTTGATAAATCTACAGGATAGTCAATGAAATTCTGTCTTTATAAATGTCACCAGATAAAAATTGTTATCAACTTCCAGACTCCAAAACACTGGTTCTCAAACTTCAGCACACATCAGAACCACACATTCCTGGGCTTCACTCCTAGAGTCTGATTCAGTGGAGAACTTAGGTGGTCCCTGGGAATTTGCATTTCTATTAAGGTCTCAGATGATGTTGATGCTACTACTCTAAAACAAAGATTGCAAATTGGTTGCAGGATGAAGTTTGACCCATAAATGTATTTCGTTCAGTTTTTAGTGTCTAATAAATGAGCCAACATCTACAAATATGGAGATATCACATGAAGTCCAGAATCTACTTCTCTTTAAAACTCAAATATCTAGAAATACCAGATTTGATCTGGCCACAAGAGGCCATAATTAATTAGTAACAGCTGTTCACAAGAGGTGTCAAGGTTTTCCTTTAGCAAAATTCCTCAACAACTCATACTGCATTACCTGTCTGTCCCCTGTAAGTGTTGAGTTTGTGACCCCTGCTTAAGGAATGTTATCAATGCCTAGAAAGGTAAGCATCAAAATAAATTAAACTGACAATTACAGTATTATTTGGATCCATTAAATATGTCTCCATCACCACCTTCTCCATCCACCTCCCCCCCCTTCTCGTATGTACTACCCATGCTTGTCATTCCTTTATCTCATTCAATTTTCTCCCAATGTATGTGCTTACCTTTAGGAGATATAGTCTTTCATTCATTCATTCACTCACTTTTTTTTTTTAGCAATCTCTACCCCCAACATGGGGCTCTAACCCACAACCCTAAGATGAAGAGTCGCCTGCTCTTCCAACTGAGAGAGCCAGGCACCCTGAGACATACTCATCTTAAATAAGACTATCTCTTAGGTATTTAGCTTTCTTATCCTTATAGATATATTTTCAAAAACTCTGATTTAAAAGGAGAAAATTTGACGGATCGGCTGCAAAATTACCACTTAGGATGCCTTCTTTAAAAGTGTGAAGCCTAGGAATGTACAGTTTTAAAAGCTCTCCTAGTAATTCTGAGATGCACAGGTTTGGACACCTCTGATTTATGACATCTAGAGCATTCTGAGGCCCTAGGTGAAGCCACTCAAACTATAAAATAGTCAATATTTTATCCTCTAGAAGCTTACAGAGAACATTTCTTGCCACTAGTTATAATTCGTATAGATCATTAAACAATACCTTGTTTGGTTTTTAATGTTTTCATTCTTTAATAAAGAATGATATACTCGGCTGGTATTAGAACAAGACGGCATCAATGGACACAGAAATACGTTGCAATTGTTTGTACGCACAGTAGTGCCTCTTAAAGATTCTCATTGTTACAAAGGATTCAAGAGACAGCAATGACTAGTTCTAAATGAATCCTGAATCCGCATAGACTATTAATGAAACATAAAACAACTGGTTCTACAATGGTAAGGTTGTTATTTTTTTCATTATGTTTTTGGTATAATAAATAAAAATTAGAAGAAAAGGCTAGCTAAAAATATTCAAAATACACAATTCCCACTGACTGACAAGACAGTGTATTCCTCAGTGGGAGTAAGAAATTACTCAACAGTATGCTGTGTTACTTTTCTCTTGATCTTATTTTGGTTTTTATTATGTTTTCTCCTTTTATCTGGCTTGAAAGCTCAGAAGACAGAATTTTTCACCAATTAATTTTGTATTCCAAAACAGTAACATGTAATCTGAAAAACTGGACTAACTGGTTTTCTCAGAAACTGTTACAAAAATAGTAAACTTTATTACCATTCTCACCTGAAGAGTGCCAGAGAGTCACTGTTTATGCCCAGTTGTGTGTCTGAATCCTGCTCAATAACTACCAATCTGCCATAAATTTAAGAATTATAAAGCAAACACTTTTTTTGAGAGAGAGACAGCATGAGCTGGGGATAAGGGAAGAGGGGGAGGGAGAGGGAGGGAGAAAAAGGGAGAGAGAAGGGGGGGAGAGGGAGGGAGGGAGGGAGAGAGAGAGAAAGGGATGAAGGGAGGGAGGGAACCCTAAACAAGCTCCATGCTCAACGCTCAGCACGACAGGAAGCTCAATCCCAGGACCCTGGGATCAAGACATAAGCCGAAATCAAGAGTCAGACACTTAACAGACTGGTCACCCAGGTGCCTGCCCCAAGCAAACACTTTTTTAATGGGACAAGATTAAGGCTATTCTTATAGTTGTAGTCTTTCCCTTTCAGCATAAGGAAAAGTAAAGCAAAAGTTTCTTACATCACAAAAGTAAACTTGCAAACACACATTCTAGTATTAGAAAGAAGAGTTTCCAACCTTGATTAATCTTCTCAGTATACAGGTTAGTCCTCAAATCAAAATTTAATGTATTTTATAATAATGTGTACATTAGGCTGGAAGTACTCAAATTTTGAGACTATTCTTTCCTCTGAGGTGCTGGAATACAGAAACAAATCTTTTTAAAACTTAAAAACTTTTTTTACTTTATCCCTTTCCAATAAATACCTCTGAAAAGGATCTCTGTACATTCAGAAAGAACACACAATAAAAATTAATTTTTAAAAACAGAAAATCAGCGACAGGGAGAAAACAAATTTCCTTTGAAAAGATTAATAGTGACCAATACTAGAGCTAAGCATCAAAAGTGGATCTGAAATTCTTAGGATCCTGGGTGAAAAGAAAAACATTAAACTATATAGAGAGAACGAAGTATAGCAATTAATAAGGAAAACAAAGCTGTCCTAGTATTAAATCTAGGAAAAAATTAGAAACAGTAACATCACAACAAAACTAAGCAAATTCCAAACACTTTTTCTTTATCAGTGACCTTCCCTAAAAGCCAAGAATATAAAATTTAAAGGAAACTTGTTGAAGGTGATTCTTAAAGGGACTAAACACCTGTGTGGTCTAATTACCATGTAGCCTGTCGACGGGTCTAACCTAACTGAGGCTAGAAAAGAGGCTAATTAAAGAGGTGGAGAAAGAGCATGTGTCATAAACCAGTGATTTTTCAAAGTTTGGCATTCCTACCGGTTAAAAAATTTTTGAAAATATCTCATCTACACTTCAAAGCTGACATCAAGACTATTTCAAACTGTAATGTAAATAATTGCAAAGAATGCACTTAACTACACATTTTAAGTACTGACATTTTAATAATCCCATCACTTTAAAATGTATCTAACAATCTAAATATACCCACCATCAACCACTTATACATGAACTTTTCAATAATTACACATTTGGTTTTACTCCTTTTTCTCTTTGAACTAATAATTCCATTTCCAAAGTTATTCCTCTTTTAAACCTGAAAACCTTTAGTTGATCACATGTCATGAGATTATTTTTTTAACTTTTTGTGACCATAAAGTAGTGATTTAAAAAGGTCTTTTGCTTTACTACATTACTAGTATATAACTACCCCTAAATAATAAGTTACATGTTAATGAATGAGATAAAAATTAGATGTATTAAGAAAGATAATTTTTTATTTAAAAATAACCTCAGGGCATCTGGGTGGCTCAGTTGGTTAAGTGTCTGACTTCAGCTCAGGTCATGATCTCGTGGTTTGTGGGTTCGAGCCCTGCATTGGGCTCTGCGCTGGCAGCTCAGAGCCTGAAGCCTGCTTCAGATTCAGTGTCTTGCTCTTTCTCTGCCCCTCCCCTCCTCATGCTCTGTCTCTCTGCCTCTCAAAAATAAGTAAACGTTAAAAAAAAAATTTAATAACCTCATGGGCTGGGATGTATGCTAGAATAAGCCCAAAGGTTAGTACCAATTCCATTCCTATCCTTCATTTTTTGTAGATGTAACAGCAAGAAACCCTATTTGCATAAATGAGTAAATAGAATGAGTTTTATTGTCAGTCAATTCTTTGAACTTCTTTTGAGTTACATGTCAAAATATCACAGTGAACCACCAAAAATTTTTAATAATCGAAGTCTACTGAAGTGCTCTGTAAATTTTAGACAAAGAACTTAATTGGCAGAAGGTCTTGACTGTTACCAAGTAATTCATCTTCTCGGCATCAACACCAGTATTTCAAACTATTCCTTTACTGAAGATCAAACATTTCGCACCACGGTAATACAGCAGGCTAGTAAAAAGTACACTCATCTATAAAACGGGAGAAGATGGACTACAAACGGGGAACTGGGGAAAAAAAGAGTTTGTACCTCCATCTCGGAGCATGCTCAGACCAATTGCAGGAAAGAGTATACTTCTAGAAATTAAGAATATAGAAACACTCCTTTAAAACCATGCATGTTGTGTACACTACGGAAGTCTTTATATAGCAAAGTTTAAACAGCAGGAACTTAAATTACATACTCTAAATACCACTTTTCCCAGCCTCGCTTTGAAATAAAACTGGAAAACATTTCAGAATTGTACATATTCTATGACCATATTCTAGACATATTCTAGAACCAAAAGGACTCATTTCATCTTTAAAATTCTTGCAAATTTTCCATTTTTAGAAATTAGCCATGTTTGTTTTAATGTAAAAAAATGTCGCTCTACCTACTCAAAATGCTCAAACAAAACTGATACTTCCAAGCATCATTCAATCACCATTTTAATTCGATGGCTTTCCATGTAGTACATACCCCCAAGGGATATTCAGGCCCCAATTTGAAAAGCAAAGACTTTGTTTTTTGGGGATCACTTTCCTCATCTGTAAATGATGACAACAACAACAACATTCCTAAGATTATTACAAAGATCACACAAGATAATGCATGTATAATGCTGCTGCCTAACGCAGCTGTCATTCAGTCACTGAACAAATACTGAGTGCCACCATGTGCCAGGCACTGATTGTATGTTGGGTATACAGTCGTCATCAAAACACAAAAATCCCTGCCTCAGAGCTTACGTTCTAGAGAAGTCAAGAAAAATAGGTGTATATTTTATGGTCAGGTTGGCATGTAAATTCTGAGTAAATAGCTGCTCTTTCTATTATCAGCATTAATGTGTTTTTGAGCATGCTACTGAAATCTAGGAATTTAAACCTATTAAGTTTTTTCAGGAGAAAAGCCATCCCCTGGTTCACAAAGAGGAGAGCTTGAGTGGTATCTTTAGATTAAACCAAGATTATCATCAAAAAAATAATTTCAGATTTGTTCCAGAATATGTACAGTAGCCTATAGTTAATGCCTTTCCACAAAATCAAAAGCCAATAATGCAAAGCGCTTTACAATCTGATTTTTTTTTTAACTGGGATATGATTCACACACCATAGAATTCACCACAAAAAAAGAGTAGACGGACTACATTTTGAGCTCACTAAAAGGGACTTGTAGTTAACTGAAGAGGTGGAGGGGTGAAATTCATCATTGAAAACAAAACAAGTTTCAAGGAGTTCTACGTGAAAAATAACTTCTTGCAGCTTTAGTTAATATGATGTCATTAAAGGACTTACAGCAAAAGATGGAAATGAGTTTCAACCAAATACTGAAAAGCAGCTCTACTTAAACTAGTGCATCTACCGTGTGGAATCTCCTTTACATCTCGGTTGGCACTAGCTGTGTACACATCCTTGGGAGAACTGTGGAGATAGTCACATAAATCATTTTCTGTAGGGCTTCATTCTCTTGCTGACTTATAGTCTACAATGTCAGAGAACTCTTCGGGACATATAAAACTCAGTGAAACAGACCTCAATTGCCGACAACAAAAAAAACCCCCTGGATATTCAAAAAAAATCTTGCCAAAGCCATAGCAGGGCTACTATGACTCCAAATCTACCCTCGCTATTAGCATGAAAGCCAAGCCCAGCCCTCTCAAAAGGTTCTAACTATCATTCTTGGATAGATTTGAAGCATTAACTTACAATATAAACCTAATTATCATAGTGAAGAGGATATTCTCCTCAGCAAGCCTATTTGCTAACATGTAAAGTTCTTCTGTTCACTTTTTGCTCCATAGAAATCCTTATCCAATCAATATCTAAATACAGATGACCCTTGAACAATGTGGGGATTAGGGGCACCTAACTGCCACACCGTCAAATATCCACATATAATTCTGACTCCCCCAAAACTTTACTACTTATAGCCTACCGTGACCAGAAGCCTTACGGATAACATAAACAGTTGATTAATACATATCTTCTATGTTGTATGTACTGTATATTGTATTCTTACGCCAAAGTAGGCTAGAGAAAAGAAAATATTAAGAAAATCATAAGGAAAGGATAATATATGTACAGTACTGCACTGTATTTATCAAAGAAAAGTCTGCATATATGTGGACCTGTACAGTTCAACCTGTGTTCAAGGATCAATTGTATCTGCTCAAATCAGCCAAAAGAATGGAACAATGCTGTTAGCTTATAACTTGTCTTCATTTATTAGCTAAAGATTATTTATTAGCAAATAATAAATAGGTATCTTTTATTTAAGGATGTTCCTGCAATGAGAAAATGAGAAGTGCTTCGGACACGAGAATACTAAATAGTTCTAGGACTAAAGGGCCCTTTGCTCTGATCCTTTCCTCCTTTATTCACTCATTACACAAGCACTGTCCACGTCACTGCCCTTCCTGCCTGAATGAGCAGGGGGCCCCGACTGCCACTGCCGCACCTCTACATTTTCCACACAGCAGCCACAGCAATCCTGTTGCCCTCCTACCTGCAGTCTGAAGATAGCACCCCTACCATCCCTGATGCCAGCTTGACAAGCCGTGACTAGGTGGTCCACTGCCTTGACCTCACCTAGAACCCGTCTTCCTCTCCCTAAACTCGAGCCACTGTGGCCCACTCGCCTCAAAGGCTAAATGTATCCTGCCTTCGGGATTTTGCACTGGCTATTCCCTTTACATGGTATGCTTTTCCTTGTGGTTTTTGTATAGCTCACGCTTATCATTCGGGTCTCATCTGAAAAATAATCCCCTTGGAGAAAACTTCCCTGACTGCTAAGCCTGAACAGCCACCCAGTCTCATGCACTCTTACTTAATTCACAGTATGGCACGTGACATTTAAACTGTATTAGTCTGTCATACCACTAGAGTTAAAGCTCCATGAGCACAAAAACTTCCTTTACCATATTTTCAGAGTCTGTGATAATGCCGAAGCATATAACGTGGTAAAAGTTTTCTGTGGAATAAATGGATGCATAAAATGTCTATTACATGTAAAATCTTAGGTTATGCAGACCTTACCCTTCAATAGTTTCATTTTCTGCTTAAAACTCACAGGTGCCAAACAGGTGGAAAAGACTATAATTCATTGCTGTCTACAATGTCCATCTCAAATTATTTTTCAAAGAATAAAGTCACCTGGGGTGCCTGGGTGGCTCAGTCGATTAAGCTTCCATCTATTACCATTTAAGTTATGCTTCTATGTGGGATGTGGCCAGTGTCTTCCTCTGAGTCACAAAGTCAGCCCTCAGTCCGGACCACATTTCAACTGTGTACTCTGCTCTAACAATTACCCAAATTAATACCACCACATATCATTCCTCAGTAGTAACCAAAGAGTCAAGTCTCTCAGATCATACATTATCACCACCATTCATCCCTGTAATATTCTGTACAGCCACTCATCTACCCCACTGTTCAGTGGCTTTCAAACTTTTTTGATCCATCCCACACCCAATCTTCACATCATACACTCTTGAATGATGGACCAGGCTTTCCTATATCCTCAATATTTTCTCCAAATGTTTTCTCCAGTCCCTGCACTCAGTGACCTGGTCATCCTTTGATGGCTTCAAGTCCTCTCAAATGAAGCTTTTCTCTTTCCCTCCCTCTCTTCCCACCCTTCCGACCTCTTCCCTCTACTACATATCCAAGGGCCAAGAGGTGCATTTCTTTTCCCCCATTTTTCTCAAATAATTTCTCCATTGTTGATCTTTCAAAAACACCAGTTCCTTTGAAGCTCATAGATCTGGCTATACTACCCTGCCTCCCTTTCTCCTTCATTCACTAGACTTTAGTTTCCATTTCAGTCTTCTCCATCCCAACTCTTGTCCTCATTCTGGGAGACCTCAATACCCATGTGGGTAACTCCCCAATATCCTGAGTCCTTTGACCTATTCCTCTGCCCAATCTCACTCCCCTAATATTATAACCACAGGCTTATCAACACTAGTAACTACACCATCTCCAGTATCTCAATCAAGCACCCAAGTCTCCCAATTCCTACTTCCTATCCTTGTAGCTTCCTTTCTCAGAACTGCCCTCTGCTTTCTTTTACCCCATCAATATCCCCTACCCACTGACTGTCTTGTTTTCTCATTGTTCCTTAACCCCTCTCATATTCCTCCCCACCCAGTACAGGTTTCATGGTCCTCCATCATCATCATCACCACCACCACCGCATCACCACTGCCTGACCTCTGTGGTTTTTCCACTTGTGCTTCAGACCCTATTCTTCTTAAGCTTTTCAAAGTCTTTCAGTTGGGAGTTTAACCAAATCAGCATCTCTTTCATCTACCATCTAGTGATTCTCGACCCAAAAAAAATTACTTAAAGATCTGCCCATTTTATCTCTCACTCACTTTTAAGTCCATCCAATCTGGCTTCTGTTGCCACTGAAAATCAAGGTTATTAATTTACCTTCATGTTGCCAAGTTCAATGGAAACTTCTCAGTTTCCCTCCACTCAATCTTCAGCGACATCAGTATAACTGACCACTCACTCTTCTTTTTGAAACATTCTCCTCTCCCATGTCTCTCCTACCTTACTAGCCATTCTTTCTCAACCCACTTTGCTGATTCCTTCTGCTCTAACCAAGTTCTAGTTACTGGCTTTGCTCAGAGCTTGGTTCTGGATCTTTGTGTCTTGGTAATCTCTTTAGTCCCATTACCTGGAATACTACCTAAACGCTAATGACTTTCCAAGGTGAGACCTCACAATTTGACATACCAACTGCATATGTGACATACCAACATCCATCTCCATTTGGATGTTTAATAAGCACCTCAAACTGCATGTTCAAAATTTATTTTATTGACCCATATAATTTTTTCCTAAGGTGATCTCAGTGAATGGTAACCCAATCCACTCTAAAAACTCATCTAAAAACTGAGGTCTCCCACTTGAGTCTTCTCTTTCTGTCATCTTCCATACCAAATAATTGGCAAATCCTGTAAACTTTACATTAAAAACAGATCTAGAAACTGTCTACTTCTCTTTACTACCACGTGTCTATGCCATCATCATTTATCAACAGGCTACTAGAACTACTTGCTCCCCACTTCCACTTTTATCCATTTCATTTCAAATTAACAGAAACTAGACCCAACGGTGGCCCACACTTAAAGGAGATGCCAGTAATCCCTTAAGGACTTCAAGGTCTAGAAATGCTCATTTATCACCTGTGAGCTGCTCACTTCCCCTCTCCACTCTCACTAGCGAGATACCAGAAGACACTCCATTCAACAAGCGTTTAATACATTGACAAAGAGGACACCAGCATCTTTGGAAAAGATTTTAGTCACTTTCTCTATAAGGTCAGGAATATTGGTGGAAAGAATGAGGTCTCTGTTTTCAGTGTGGACAGAAAAGACTCTACAAAGAATCCAAGAGGCAGTTCTTACTACACAGTATGCTCTATCAGGAGCTGGTAATCAGAATGATCCTACCACGGGGGGATTGAGGACATAAATAAGTCAGTCCACAAAGGTACCAATTTCAATAACTGAAAATCCCCAATCTGTTCAACAAAGGCCTAACTTGAGATACAGCAAGTGAGCTGGTCCCTCATATCTTTTGCCAAGGCCCTGCTTCCTCTCCTGCTTCTAAAACAGTGGTTATTAGCTTTATTGGCTACATTTTCCTTTAGAACTTGATAGACTCTCTCCTCGCAAAAATGCATAACAGAATATACTGCACTTAGTTCAAAGGTTCCTGGAGGCCTGAAGCATGGACTCTCAGACTGGACACCTGCCTGACTCCGTTGGTTCTCTCTTGGCCTCTTCTATCCACCAAAGGAAAAAGAACAATAATGATAATGTTCTTTGGTCATGCATTCTCTTCTGAATATTTTTCTCTCTCCTCTACCTCTCATTCAATCTCCATAAAAGTAGTCTAATCATTTTTATGGGGAGAGGGGTAAAAACACACATATACTGTACATACACGTTTGTAAATGCACAGAAGCTCTGGAAGGACACACACACAAAACCAGTAGTGTCCTCTCAGGAAGAGGACTGCACACGAGAGGTGGAGGAGGAGGAGGCTTTTTTACTGACTATCCTGTCACCCTGTATACAAACTGCCCATCAAATAATAATAAATCAAAAATTTTAAACTTTTAAAATAGCAGGATACATTTTGCTTCTAATTTCTCATTTCCCAGAAACCTTCTGGCATTCTAGGAAACACTTTTCTGGTTCCTCATAACTGGTCACCAGATGCCTTCTAACTTGGAAATCCAATGGATATTACAAAGTAAATTTTCTTTCCTAGGCTTTTATAATACCACAATTTTTGAATTCTCCTACTACCTTTCTAGAAGTTCCTTCTTATTCTCCACAAGACTAATTTATTCCTTTATTCACTACCAACAGTGTGACAAGATAATTTTCTTCTATTTGCCCCTTTGTTAGGTGATCCTAGTGAGTTATGACAAACCACAAAGACAGGAGTTCTCAAGCATGACCCGGGAGTTCCTGGGGCGCACCAGATCCTTCCAGAAGTCCAAAGAACAAAACTATTGCAACTCAGTCTTCCGCATCCCATCCCCAGACTTGCTCTTCTTCCCCTATTCTTTATCGACCTCCAAGCCAGGACTGCAGGATGCACCAACAGTTCTCTCTACTGTCATCAGTACTTACATGTACTTATTTCTCTTGATTGACTCTAAGCCTTTCCATACCTCCTGCTACAGCGTTTCCAGCCATCATTACTTTTCTAGCCTATAACAGCCCAAAACCACTATCCCTACTTCCAGCTTCACCTTTTCCCAAATCCATTCTCCCACTGCACCCTTTCTATCCAGTACCCAATCTGATTCCCGCCATCACCACCTGTTCACTAGTGTTTCTCAAATTGCATCCCCCAAGATGCATTAGCTCTCTACAAAAATTTTTATTATTTTGTTGAGGATAAGTAAAACAAGCACATTCTAGATCATCTGGTGACGTACCTAGGACACAGTCATACAGAATCCAAGACATGTTGATAAAATCACACTAGCACACTACCATAAACCAACATAAGTCATGAAAAATGCATATGGCAGGCTTACACATGATTGATTCCACCCAAGACAATATAATGTTGTTTATTTCCAAATTATCAAATTTGTGTGACTAGAGAAATGTGATGAAAGAACGGAATTTTTCCGAGGTATTCGTAGCACTGACTGGCCAACCTAAAAAGTAACTTGTTCCATACCATATTCACATTGTGAACATTTTACAAAATATATCATGTTGCATTAATGTTGGGGAACTCGGATTTTATTAGTTTTGTCACTAGAAACACAACGAATTCAGTTGAATGTTTACACAACTGAAACACTGAAATAAAAGGAATTTCTATCAACGAAACCAAATTATTGAAGTTCCCATAACATATATTGCACCCAGAATCACTATACTTTTTTAATTCAATCCTAGTTTTTCCAATTACTTTTTTAAAGAAACTTACCTTTTCAAGAAACTAGCTTCCATTTTAAAATGTTATGGGTCATCTCTCTGAAACTTTAAAATGTCTCCCCTCTTTAAAAGACCAAAGCCTGCCTGAATGCCTAAATATTTAGCTTTCAAAGCAAAGGTTTTGTTGTCTTATTCACGTATTACACATGCTATGCTGTCCAATATGGTAGCCACCAGAAAAACGTGGCTATTTAATCTTAAATTAGACAAAAATCAGTTATTCAGTCTCACTAGCCATATTCCATCTACACACTAGCCACCCACATGTGGCTGGTGGCTACAACATTTTCATCATTACCTAACTGTAACTTCTCCTTTGAGTAAGTGTTGAGAAAGCTGTTCATCACTTCAAAGTCTACGTTGAGGACTTCCAAATCTTCATCTAGTCTTTTTCTATTAACTTAATGGTAGCTCTACTCTATCAGCTAGAAAGATAAAGGTAGTGACTGGAAATAATTATGGTAGTAGCAAATCAGTAAGGAACATACAATGTAATCAAGAATGGGAAAGATTTTCAGGGTAAAGTTAAGATTGTGACATAGAAAAGTAAGAATAGGTACTGTAAAAACAGCAGTAAATATGAATCAAAAGACAATGCCCACTCCAATGTACCCACTCATCCTAAAATGATCACCGCTTTGCAAAGATCTTCAAAAGATATCTTCTCAACCATACCTGAAGTATTATGCACCCAGTAAACACACTTTTGATATGGAAAATATGGTAAGATCTCAGTATATAATAAGTCACTATGAACTACAATTTAACCTGTTTCAAAATTTTGTTAATAACATTTTAAATTCTTTCAAGGGTTTTTAAAAGCCTCAAAACAAAACAATGAATAATGTACTTCAGCCAAGTTTACAACTAGATAGCAAAACTATATACATTCCTGTTTGCTCATTTAAATTTCCCAGCATTCTCTATACTATATTATTTTTTAAAAAGACATAATACATAATTAGCCACAAATATGTTTTCTGCTTTATAGAGACATTCAGTGTTGGCATGACTCCAAAAGAAAGCTTATTTTAAAAGTGCAAAAGTCCCATTTTCTGTCTGCTTAATTAAGAGAAAATCGGGTGCAAAACTAAGACTATGCCCCGCCCCCATTCAAACAGAAACTTCAGAAAACAATGACAATGAAAGGCACTTCCAAAATAATGTATGGTATATTAATTTATTCAATATTTATGACCACTATAAACTTCTGGAATGAGGTGGATATTAAATCAAATAAACATGAAGCAAACATTTATTAAGTACTTACCATGTGCTAGGCTTTGGACCACCTACACACACACACACAAAAAAAAAAGAAGAAAGAAAGAGAAAAAAGAAAGAAAGAAAGAAGGAAGGAAGGAGAGAAAGAAAGAAAGAAAGAAAGAAAAGAAAGAAAAGAAAGAAAAGAAAGAAAAGAAAGAAAGAAAGAAAGAGAGAGAGAGAGAAGGAAGAAAAAGAGAGAGACAGTCCCTGCCCTCATGGAGCTCACAGTCTAGCGGAAGCAGACAAACCGTCACAAATACAATGGCAAGGCACCGGGGAGGCACTATGGAAGAAGGGACCGGTTCTGCCTGATGAATGCAGGGTGGGCTTCACAGAGGTGGAGACAATGGAGCTGGGCCTTGGATGAGCAGGAGTTCACCAGATGGAGGGGTAGGGGGGAAGCACATTCCAAGCAGAGGAGACAGCACATGCGCAAGCACAGTCTCGAAAGCACCTGCCGTGCGTGGTGCAGGAGGATGAGCAGTCCAGCGCAGCTAGAGCATAAAGGTGCACACAAACTAAAGAGATGAATTAGTTTTTGGTTTTTAGTGAGTCATAACTATCAGGAATAAATCTTCAGATCATACTTAGTGTAGCTTAACTGTGATTCTGATAACAAGAGGGCAGTCTGAAAACATTCCATTCATTTCATAAATATTTGAACCCTTTTGATAGGTACCCAGCAATCCAGCAATGTGGCTAGAGTTTTTTTTAAGCTGTTCTAGAAAAATAAATCTTAATATTCCTCTGTACATTTAAGAAGCAAAATAAATCCAGAATAAAGGTTTTCTTAAACTGAATCACAGAGTGTCACCTATACACATTACAGGTCCTCACTTCTGGTCATTTGAGCTCCCTGTACTACCACTATCTTTTGTACCCTTAACACTTTCATAACTATCAACCCAAAGTAACCCCACAATTAAGCAACAGGGAGAGCAATGTCAGCTTTCCCTTCCCATCCCGCCTATCTAAACAAGGTACCTGACAGTGCCCCTATGGAAATCAATGCATGGCGAGCAATGCAACAGATGAGGAAACAATGCACTCTGACCCCCATACCAGTTTTTGGAAGTTAAACTATTGTAAACAAATTATTAGGCCGAATTCTGAATAAAGAGAGCTATGAAGCAGAGACCCATAGCCTTCAGGAAAAGTAAAGAGATACAGAGGACGAGATCTTCGGTCAGTTTCCCACACTGGCCACCAAGCAACACTGCTCGCCAAGGAAGCTTGGAGCTCAGGAAGGTGCAGTGGGAAAAAGAAAGGAACTCACATAGGTCAAAGGCTTTAGTAGATGTTTTCATATTAATTCCTACTTACTCCTCCCAGGAATGCTTAGTTTTACAAATGAGAAATCTGAGGCCGTGCGAGGTTAAAAGAGTTACTGGTGACGGCCTGAGCTAGTAAGTGGCAGAGCCTGCCTGCTTCCAAGGCCCGTCCCATTCTACAAACTGCCCCAGGGTTCGTACAGTGAACGCCAGACTCCCAAGCGAGCTTGTGTCAAGGTTATATATACCCGGGAAGAAAAGCCCTCATTTTCCCCTCCACTATTTCCACACAGTCAGTGCAAGACGATAGTGGTGGCAATACACATATATCTCTGAAATTTAGAGGAAGAAAAACTGAGACAAAATGGTTACATGAGATTAGTTGCCCCTGGGGTGGGGGCGGGGAGGGAAGCGTTCTTAGTAAAGATATTGGGTGCTCTAACACAATTAAATTAGCATAATAATTCAAATGCTACATGTTTAAATTCCTACACAATAAGCCATGAACAAGGCAGCTCAATAAAAATAAGAGTTAATGGAAAAACCCCCAATCACAGAATTAGGATGAGAATATTATTGCTAAAAGTCATTATCCTCAACATCATCAAAAGTCAAAATAAAAACTGCCCTTTCTCAAATCCTAATCCTGAAAATTGGTAGGTAAGCATCAACTATGTGGTAAGAATACTTGCCACATTAATATTTTGCCTCTTTTTGGGCAACAGTAACGATTTTATGGGAAAAAATGAGACCACTAACCAACACAGAAATCTTTTGTAAAAAGTCCCAATGGGCCAAAAATGTGATTTTGAGAGATATTAAAATACTGCTTTCAACTGTGCACATATTACTTATGCAAAGTACTGCCAACTACCATAAATTAATCAGATTTATAAGTCAAAATGCTTTGCCGGGGCAGGGTAGACTAGGACATTCAGACACAGCCAAAATTCTAGTGACATAATTACAGTGTAAGATATTTTGTGGAGAGCTTTTGAAATAGTATACCTATGCTCTAAGTAAATGAACCAACCTTATTTTGATTGAGAGGATCATTCCGCAGTCTCTGTTTGTTCTTCTGTAATTTACTAGGCATCATCTTTCCAGTTCTGAAGTCAAAACTGCTGAGGTCAACAGTATTTCCCAGGTACCTTGCCAACTGAGGTTTGCTTCTGAACTTCTTACCACTTGGACTAGAAGAAACATAACATCAATTGTACAAAAGATAACAATATTTAGATCTCTACACGTCTTTTCTTTCCCAATTGTTACTCCATAACAATTTTACATATGTTTATTTTTTTCAAATAAATGGTAAGGGTCTAAAGGAACTTCGCAACTTCCCTGTAAGAAAAGATAATGTTTCACCTAGTATTATGCTCCGCTGGGTACACCACTGGAGTACGTAACAGATGTTACTGCAGATTATCCCACTAGTCACTCAGCAGCCACTGACAGAATCTGGGTACAAACTGCATGCAGAGCACTGTACACATGTTGCAAACATCTTCCAGGTTACAAGCTGACTTCAAAAATGACTTTTGAAATGCTTTCTCTTGTAAGTATTACATATACACGATGTCAGCGGTAATCAGAACTTGAGAACACATTCTTCTGAAGTCAACATCCTTGTTAAAAACACATACCAAAAAAACCCCAAAAACAAACAAAAAAAAACCCACACGGAATCCTTATACTCTTTGAGCTATCAATTTGAACTCACAACATCACAATAGAAAAAAAAATTATTACATTCTGACAATATTTAAATTCTCCCTAAAAGGAGGAAACTGAGGCAAACATTTGCAAATGTGTTTGAACATTGCTGACATGAGCTTTTTTTAGCCAAACTCCTACCTTGGGGAAGCTTATCAAGAATAGCTTCTCAGAGTTCCTGGGTGGCTTAGTTGGTTAAGCATCCAACTCTTGATTTTAGCTCAGGCCATGATTTCACAGTTGGGGAGTTCAAGTCCCATATCAGGATTCTCTCTCTTCTTCTCCCTCTATCCCTACCTCTCTCCCTCTCATTCTTTCTCTCTCTCAAAATAAATAAACTTTAAAAAAAAAAAACAGGATAATTTCTCATAAGAAATACTGTCAAAGCTGGAAAATTATAAAAGTGCCAGAATTATATAAAAAGCTAAGCTAATCTTCCCTAAAAAAGTTGTTTGCTATGTGGCAATGATCTACAAGAAAATTTTTATAGGAAGAATGCCCCAGTCTTACCTAATAAATTTTCTGAACCAAATGTGCTAAAATCAACTATTAAAGTCAGCATAGATAGGTTACCAGAAGAGAACTGTTAAGAANAATATGGCCTATTTAGAACTAAACCTTGCACCAACTGACTACAACTAAAGAAAAATAATTGAAAAGGAAGACAAAAGAGAATTTTGCATGGGAAACCAAGCGATAAAAAACTGCCCTGGAAGAGCAAAACTTCTCTCTGGGTCAAATCCAAAGCAACACACCACACTTTGTCACAAACTCTGTGGTATTCAGCCATCACTGACTTCAAGACAAATGAAGATCATATCAGCATTTTTTTTTTTTGACAATCATAGAATGTAAGTATTCTTGAAACACAGTTCAAGTTATAAAATTCAGTCTACAGATGAAAGTAACACCCAGTAACAACCAGGACATAACAGAATAGAACAAAGCAGACAACTGCTAGAACATGTGCGAGGAAGGGATACAGGATTAGGCAGAAGTAAACCTCAACTCCCATTCTAACGAGATTACCAAATATGCTCAGTATCACAAAAAAAATCGTACATAACCCTCAACATCGTTCAAAACTTGAACCATCTCTGCCCACCACAGCTTCCGCCCTCAAACCCGATCACATAGCGCCCTCTGTCGTGGCACCACTGCTGTCCACCTAGCACCTGATCCGCCAAACTAGAAAGCCACTTCACAATGCTTCAGCGCCCCACCCCTGAGCCGCACATCCGACACCAAGCGCTAAATGTTCAGATTCCTCAGTGCTGACGAAAATAGCTTCACCTCCCCAGTAACAATCAAAAATCTTCAATTTGTTTATCATTTCTTTTCAAACCTGTTTCTCCACCAGTCTTGGCACCCCATGTTCCAAACTCAATGTCACCAAAAATATGCCATGTACCTTTGACTTTTAGCCACATCTTTCCAGATGGAAGGAAGACCATATGCAATATCCTGCCTGTCATAAGATTATTAAATACTCCAAGCCCAAGTAAAATGTCACCTCTTCTGTGAAGCTGTGATTCTCCAAACCCAGTTAGAAATAAATCTACTATATTTGCAATTCTAATTCATTACAAAAATTTCTATGTATCTCCTCGATGATTCGAACAACCTGAAATTGCAATGCCACTTTTTAAAACCCTCAAACATGATGGGGCGCCTGGGTGGCTTGGTCGGTTAAGCGTCCGACTTTCGCTTAGGTCATGATCTCGCGGTTCGTGGGTTCGAGCCCCGCGTCGGGCTCTGTGCTGACTGCCAGCTCAGAGCCTGGAGCCTGNCGACTTTCGCTTAGGTCATGATCTTGCGGTTCGTGGGTTCGAGCCCCACGTCGGGCTCTGTGCTGACTGCCAGCTCAGAGCCTGGAGCCTATTTCAGTCTGTGACTCCCTCTCTCTCTGACCCTCCCCTGCTCACGCTGTCTCTCTCTCTCTCTCTCCTAGAAATAAATAAAACATTTAAAAAATAAATAAAAATATATTGAAAAAAAATAAAATAAAACCCTCAAACATGAATTAACATATACAAATAGTGAACAAAGTAACTTTCTCAGAACAAAATACTTTATTAGTTTAACAGTAAAGAATAAAAGTTTCATTTGTAGACACAATAAAATGGTAAGTTCTATGCTTATTTACGTTATATAGCAGAGACTTTTAAAATTGAACCAGAAAATCTTTTCATGATTAATCTATTACATTCCATAAGAAAATAAAGAATGACTTAAAGACCCAAATTAATTTGAAAAATTGGTAAAGATTATTCCATTATGGCACTTATATAATTACAATTAATTTTTAGTAAGCTGTAATAGCCATGTAGTCCTTATAATCAGATATTCCAGTTACTGGTCAACAAGATTCTGATAACCTATGTGACATACTGTGAATATGAATAAAAACCTCTCTACAAAATAAAATGACAATTCTCAGATATCCCTCTGATAAGACATCTCATTAGTACAATAAAAGCCGATCTTAAGAGTGGATTTAGTTTCAACAGACTAATGTTCCAGAAAATGAAAATACTAAGGTAACAACTTCTACCAGAAAGAAGCACTATTATTTTTAAGGATACAGCTTACAGACAACTAGAAAGTCATTTTTTAAGAAATCAATTGACTAAGTTCACAAATTAGCCCTGCAATGAGTAGTTTCTTATGAAAGTTGAAATGCCAGCTACCTACTGCAGGGGAACATATACTAGAATCTCACTATAACATCACTCTATAGAACAACACTCATTAGATATTAGTTTTATTTTTTAAAAAATTTTTTTAATGTTTTATTGATTTCTGAGAGAGAGAGAGAGACAGTGTGAGCAGGGAAGGGTCAGAGAGAGAGGGAGATACAGAATCTGAAGTAGGCTCCAGGCTCTGAGCTAGCTGTCAGCACAGAGCCCGACGTGGGTCTCAAACCCACAAACCATGAGATCATGACCTGAGCCGAAGTAGGACGCTTAACCGACTGAACCACCCAGGCACCCCTAGAGATTAGTTTCAGACATTCCTCCCCAAATTAAGGAAATTTAACTACTTAAGAACTCAATTAATGTGACTGCATAGTTTATAATCTAGATTAGCAATTTAACATGGTTTAAATAGGTTCCTACGTCTATGGATTTTAAAAATCAAATGGGAACTGTGAGAAAGGCCTGACATATTCTTCCGACAAAGTAAATTAGCAACGAAGAAAGGAAAGTCAAGTTTTAACTATTCACATATCCCAAAAAAGGTGGACTATCAACTGGTACCCAGTCAGTTATTCATACAAATTACTGTCCCTGGTCACAACGATGGAATTCTATGCAGGATTTATCGGGATAGCTACAAGTACTGGTCATCACGGCTGCCTTCAGAACAGTGGTACGAGCCGTTCTCTTCCCTGTAACTGCTGTCGCTTGTGCTTAGTGCTTTAAGGAAGTCAACCTGACTGCCCCAGGAGATTCTGAACCAGACACCTTCCTCTGCACAAGATGAAGGCAAGCATAAAGAAAGGCAAAACCCAAGGGAATGGTTAAGTAGGAATTCTGCCCATCAGATACAGAATATGTGGATGGCACCGACATGGCCCTGAAAGTGGTGGAAGAAATAATGCTGGATGAACAAAAAGACTACCCCGAATGACTAAGTCATCACCAGTCTGCCCTCTAAGATGGCTGCAGTAGGTCGCAATCTCACACACACCAGGGATTAGCATGACTAAGCTTTTATTCTAAAAACAGCAAACTATAACCGAGGAAAATTCTAGTACACTAAGCGAAGGATATTAGTCATTTTCAGCTTTCTCTAACCAAAGTGATTACTTCTAATCCCAGTAATGAAATACTAGTATTTCACTTTCAACCACACAAAAAAATTCCCTACCAACTGCCCCCTACATATGCCAACCCGGAACCAACTTGTGGTCTCACCTTTAACTTCTCCTACCCTCCAAGTACCCTAAAGTAATGGTTAAATAAAAATCAAAGATATGAGTTTTAATTTCATAGAACATTTCATCTATGTCTTTGCTAGCTTTCATTTTAATTAAACTGATTAAGGCACCTAAGCATAACTCTGCCTTAGACGTTTCTCACTACAGATTATCAAAAAGAGAGAAATTTTATTTGGTGTATGACTTTCCACTCTAAAAAAGTTTCACTGAGATACTAGAAACTACTTTAATTCTGGTCACCTTAGTTTAGTGGTATTCACATTTTGTTTATCACTCATACACCCCCCTGGGAGCATCATTCCCTGAGCTGTAACACACCCTGCCCGTTTCCATATAAAGATGGCCTCTTCTGAAGACCTGCTGCTCGCCTGCGCAACTGCACCGTAGAAACACTCCTTTTTATAGAGCAGAACATTTTTTTTTCATTCACATTACTTCGGTAACATGGATCATCATGATGGTTAGTCGAACAGTATGAGAAGACCAGAGTCTGAGCAAACATCAGTATACCCTCAAACCAGTTTCTAACAGGATGAACCCTGGAGGTGGCAGTAATCAGAGCGCAATAAGGGGAGCTGGCCTATGAGTGACAAGGAGCACCGTCCACAGATGGTCAACTACAAGGCGAAGAGCACGTTCACGGGGGCATCACTCTCCAACAGTACTGTGTGAGGCATAATAAAAAGCTCCACACTAAAAAATCTCTAAGCTATGGCCCTGGAAAAGTCTGAGATCAAAGAAACATCAACTTTCTATTGTCTTCTACCTCTTTAAATGTTAAAGCTATTTGTTAGTTACAGAGTAAGTACTGAAAGAGAAAGACTCCTCTGACTTTAACAATTGTCTCCACAAGTCAAGTTTCAGCTGAGGCTAAGATCTGAAATTAAAATTATCTTGTTGTACTTTGGCACAAAATATATAATCAGAAAACTGCCAAATCAACTAATCAAACAGTAAATACGATTGCTTCAAAGCTATATGACATACACACGGAGAAATCTACCTAGAAGTCAGCTCCCAATCCCCCTTCTTTAATTCCTTTCCTCCCACCTTTACATGTGGGCCTTTCCTAGAGTGAACCATCTTCAGCCCTTGTCTGCAGTTTGTCCCCACGAGATTTTACCTTCTCTTGTCTTACTTATATCTCCCATCAGGTACTACTAAATCCAGTTCCTTCCTTTCCATTGGCACTGCCCAAATCTTTTTTTTTTTTTAATGTTTATTTATTCATGAGAGATAGAGACAGCATGAGCAAGGGAGGGACAGAGAGGGAAACACAATCTGAGGCAGACTCCAGGCTCCAAGCTGTCAGCACAGAGCCTGACACGCGACTCGAACTCACAAGCCCTGAGATCATGACCTGAACCGAAGTCGGATGCTTAACCAACTGACCCACCCAGACGCCCAAATGAAGTCTAAATCACCAGGACAGAGTAACTGACTTTCTACTTGCTGGTCTTTGCATTCTAAACTATCCAAATTACTCTTCCTAAACACCTCTCTGACCACAGTTCCAGCTGAAAAGACTTCAATGACTTTAAACCACTGAAGCAAAAGGGAACCAAATATCTTAGCTCTGTATTTAAGATCCTTTCTCATCTAACCTGCTCTGAACCTTTCAACCCTACTTTCCACTCCTCTTAATCAATGACGTCTGCTCCAACCATATTAGTTTATTCACTATTCTGAACAGGCTGAATGGTTTCCCTCTTAGGCCTTTTGCAAATCATACCTGTTACTCAATCCATAATGTAGGATTCCAACCCCAATCCCCCATGACCCAGAAATACCAATCCACATTATATTTCTTCCATAAAAAGCCTTCCCAGAATGAAGCAATAGAAGGTTTCCTTCCTCTGAGCCATATAGCAGTTACTGCCAGTATCAAGTAAATAATCATGAACTGCCTGTTGGCATCTCTTGTATTCTAACTTTGAAATACTGAGTTCTACATGGTTATAAAACTTCTACAAGTTTAAATCTTATCTTCACAAGCATCATACTCAAGTAGTTATTTATGAATGAAATGATACGATGTCAGATTTGCTTCCAAATAATGAAAGTTGAGTCAGGGGTAGTGGATTGAGGTATGGAAGAAATAAGATTACAACTGCTGAGGGGCGCCTGGGTGGCTTAGTCGGTTAAGCGTCCGACTTTCGCTTAGGTCATGATCTCGTGGTTCGTGGGTTCGAGCCCCGCGTCGGGCTCTGTGCTGACTGCCAGCTCAGAGCCTGGAGCCTGTTTCAGAGTCTGTCACTCCCTCACTCTGACCCTTCCCTGCTCACGCTGTCTCTCTCTCTCTCTCTCCTAGAAATAAATAAAACATTAAAAAAAAAAAAAAAGATTACAACTGCTGAATTGGGTACTTGGTAATTTTTTTATAGAATTATCTCTACTTTTACATATATTAGAAAGTTTTTATAATAAAATGCTTAAAAGAAACATTAAAGTATACAAGCTGAATATATCCCCTGAAAATTACAAACTAAGTTTTTAAAAATATGAAGTTTGGGTAAGTAAATGTGAGCATTAAAGAACTTCGTTAGTAGTTAGGGGAGAGGTAGAGAACTATTTTTAGAGTACCATTAGGGAAAAAAAAATTTTTTTTTTAACAGTTTGGCTGTCGGTAAAATGTGCCAACACTGCACCTTTCCCCTTGGCATAAATATTTCAGGAATCACCAACATAATTTTAAATGGTATATAAGACCTTATATATAATTCAATTTCTGTACCAATCATTCTCATTCCATAAACTAGCATTTATATAACAAACAACATGCAAACAGTATGTTACTGATAACAAATTCTATTATCTCTATATCAAAGTTAAGATAAATAAAAGCCAGGGTGATCCACTAAAAAAATAAAGAATGAATGTAGAATTCTATCTATCTCATCCCACTGCCTAAAGGCACTCACTTTTTGAGAAAGAAAAAAGGAAAACACTGGTTATTTTGGTTGAATGGGGGCTGGACACTGTTACAGAAATGTAAGAAATTAAATATATCTGGGAATTATTTCAAAATATAATGGGAAAAGGGAGCTGAATATTGATGAAACAAGCCTGACCAGGAGTTGATAATTATTTAAACTGGTTGATGAGCACATAGGAGATTCGTTACACTTTCCTAACGATTTTTGCTCTTGCGTGTTTGAATTTTCCCATAATAAAAAAATTAGGTAAGTATACCCCAAAAACAGACTATATTTTGAAAAGAGATAGGGGCCCTTAGAATAGGTCTTTTTAAAGAGATGCATACATCACTGCATTCATGTTAAAAATAATTTTAAGACATTCACCCTTGCTTTAATCTATGGATTCTTCCAGTATAAAAAGAACAATAAAAGAACATACACACGGGCACTTGGATGGCTCAGTCGTTTGAGCAACTGACTTCAGCTCAGGACATGATCTCATGGTTCATAGATTTGAGTCCTGAGTAGAGCATTGTGCTGACAGCTTGGAGCCTGAAGCCTGCTTCAGATCCTGTGTCTCCCTCTCTCTCTGCCCCTTCCCTGCTCATGCGCTGCCTTTCTCTCTCTCTCTCTCTCTCTCACACACACAAAAATAAGTAAACATTAAAAAAATTTAAAAAAGAACACACACACATACACACACACAGAATGGACGGCAATATGTCAAAATATTAACACTGATGCTCTTTAGGACTATAATGCTGATCATCACTGCACTCTCTACACTCTTCTATATTTTCCCAATTTTCCACGCTGAGCATGGGTTACTTTTCTAATCAGGGGAAAAATATTTCTAAAAACCTTGAAGAACATGTACACCTAAGATCTGCACTAATCACATTTTAGAATTAAAATATTGTGAATCTCCAAATAATTAACAATAACTTTATATTTGCTAATTAAGTGAAGGGAAACAAACTACCATTTTATTGATCTGCTGACCATCTACTACATGCCAAATGCCTTATGTGTACTTTCATTTAACCTCAAAAAATTCCATGAGGTAAACTTCTTATCTTTGATTTACAGTTGAGGAATCAGAGGTTTATATTATGGAAGCTTGTAAATCTGTCCAAGTTAAAACAGTAAAGCAAGACTCAAGACTCAAGTCTCAATTTTCTGACTCAAAAGTCTCCATTCTTATTCTAACCCAGTGTAACACAAGTGTGGTCCACTGACAGACTTACTGGTCTTCAAATAAGTAAAGAAGGGGAGAGAAAGCATTTGGGAACTGCTATAGTAATCTGACAAGTTTATGACTGTGGGACCTAAGAGTAAAAGTTGCAACATGTATTTTGTGTATCCACTTTTACATTATGTTTATTTTTTATCATAAACTACTTCCTACCAGATACTAAAACAAACACCTTTGCAGTTATGGCACAAAGAAGTAATATATTAGTTAAAAGTAGGTCGAAATGTATTATCAAAAGCAACTTTTGATGGTAGATGTTTAAAAAGCAAAGGATAAAAGGATTTTTTTAATATGAAAAGGCAAATCAGAAGTCCTACTACAGACTTCTTCAGGTCTAAAAATCTGTATACAATACATATACAAACACTAAACACACACAATTCTAAAGAAAAATAAGAATATTTACTTCAGCTATTTGATATTTGCATAGCTGGTATCGTACAAGATGGGATGCTGGCTACAGCAGGAGACACAAGACCGCCTCTATAGTGCAAGCCTCTTTACGGCCAGCACTAACTAGTTTTTTGAATCATTTAATAGAAATGTATTAACTATTTGCTTCATTCAACAAGCAATTCTTAAGAGCTTTCTGTACAGCCAGGGACTGTGGTGGATACTGGAGATTCAGAAATGAATCAGACTCAGCCACTCACCTTGAGGAGGTTCAGAATCTGGTGTTCAACAAGACTGCCAACTATTACAGCAGATGTGGTCAAGGTTAGCAGAATTAGGCTCAAAATGCCATAGGATTTGCCCATTTCTGCTACAGGCCTCCAGGGAAGGCTTTTTTTTTAAAGAGATGCATACATCACTGCATCGTGTTAAAAATAATTTTATAACATTCATACTTGTTTTAATCTATGAATTCTTCCAGTATAAGAACACCAGGAGAGATTTCAAAAATCTTGAGAAAAGGAGAATGTTCTTCTTCCACATATTTGTAAATGACTCATTATCGCTCCCGACACATAGTGTTCAATTTCAAAATTTTAAATTTAAGGTAGATTTACCATTATTTACATTCTCATACAGCTTATGTAATCAAGTTCCCAAACAAATGAGTTTGAATTTATAAGACAAGGCAAAATCATAAGATCCACAGACATTACTCAAACTTCATTCTACTCCATACTTTTATTCTTCTTCGCGAAGTTTTAGTTTCTAGAAGCTGATAAAGTTAGGCAAAACTTCATTTTACAATTTGCCTAGTCATTCTTTAGTGGGTAGCAAATAGCCGTAAAGGACCACTAAACCGGGACTGCAAAGGGTATTCATACTCCAAGCCCTAAAGCCAATCATGAAATAAGAGCTGGTGATTTATTTCTAATTCATTATGCAGGTCTGAAAAGATCTCAAACACAGGTTAAAAAGTTACGAATTTCTATTAGTCCCACTATGAAATCTAACAAAACACACACGCGCACACACACCCACACACACAAGTATCGCTTCTTTTGCAAATCACCAGCTTCTGCTTAACTAAAACTGCACTATGAAAATTATGACTCTACACCTCACAAATGAAATTCTAAACGCAATTTGAAAAAATTTCTCAACCTCTGTTGGAGAGTATTTTTAGAAGGCATGTGCACTGGTCCCTTTCGAGCTCTGTGTCTCCTCTGCTACAGGTCTTGTGGGTGCTCTGGCAGGTGAGAGTCTGCACGTCAGATTTAAAAAATCAGATGTAGGACAGATGGCAATATTGCACCCTGACAAAAATTCCCCTAGCACATCACAAAGCTGGGATGGCACAAGTGAGAGAGAATTATTGGAGCACATTTTCCACCACAGCTATGTGTCTTTTATTTCCAGATCCAGGCTTCAATCTGGCTCTTTCAAGAGAAAAGACTAAAAGCAAGTCAAACTTGCAATTATGCAATAAGCACTTAGTAACAAACCTTGAATTTCATTCCTTTCTCCAACTAAAGGGTTTATTTTTTTTAATGTTTTATTTATTTTTAGGAGAGAGAGAGAGAGAGAGAGAGAGACAGCGTGAGCAGGGGAGGGTCAGAGAGAGAGGGAGTCACAGCCTGAAGGCTCCAGGCTCTGAGCTGGCAGTCAGCACAGAGCCCGACGCGGGGCTCGAACCCACGAACCCCGAGATCATGACCCAAGCGAAAGTCGGATGCTTAACCGACTAAGCCACCCAGGCGCCCCTAAAGGGTTTTTTTTCTTTTTTTCCTAATTAGTCTGTAGGACACATTTCAATTGTACCTCAACTCAAAGAAGCACACGAGCTTTTTGCAGGAAACACATAAAACTATCTCATAAGCTACATTTAGACTGCTAGTTACAATTTGATTTCTTCTAGTTTTTTTCAGTGTTTATTTATTTATTTTGAGAGACAGACAGAGACTACCAGGAAGGCTCCGTGCTGTCAGAACAGAGCCCTGATGTGGCACCAATCCCATGAACCATGAGATCATGACCAGACCCAAGAAAAAAATCATGACCTGGGTGGCTTAACTGACTGAGCCACCCAGGTGCCCCTGATTTCTTCTAATTTAAGTGAAAGTTTTAAAAATGAAGATGACCTATAGCTTGCTCCGTAGGAAACATGCTGCCTATCTGAAGATCTGAGAAACAACAGGGTCAATCCTGAATTAAACATATACCAAGAGAACGAGCAAGAAAGGGGAAACGTTTCTGAACAAAATGATCACTTCTATTATCCAGTATAAAACCGCTTTAATTATGTTAACTTACCACAATTTTTCAATTTTTTTCTCTCCAATATTACATAGAGCTGGAAGATCATCTTTTGATACAATGATTTCACTACCAAATAGGATTTAAAATTTACCCTTTGTCAAAAAAATAAAATTTACCCTTTGTCGACTTAAAGGTGCAAATATAATAGCAACTAACTACATCGCTTTAGCAGCCACCATGCTCCATAAAGCAAATTAGGTATGAGATGTTGCAATATTTGAGAATTACAAGTAGGGATTTTCTATGGGAGGCCCCAGAGCAGGGTGGTTAAAAGTTCAGGGGTTAAATCCCCTGCATCAGGATTCTAACTCTGTCCTTACCAGCAGTACAACCTTGGGCATATTACTTAACTTGCCTGGCCCAAGTCCCCATCTGTAAAGTGCAGATAATTGTACCTATAGCAAATACGGTTATAAGGACCCAATAAGATTATACATGAAATGCATTTAGCAAATTAATAATAATAGCGGACAAAGCTTTGAAAGCTGTGACCTAGAACACACACAGAATTAAGACACACAAGACCCTCTACTAAAAAACAAAAAACAAAAACAAAAGCAAAAAACCCTACGGACTCCATGAAATTCAAATGTTGATTTCTCACTTGTGTCTCTGCACTATGAGCATTTTACTCTATATCTCTAAATCTATATCTCTATATCTCTAAACTACTTTCTACCCTTCTATAATATACTCAACATTAATGATGAAAATAAGAAACTGGAAACTGTTTGGACTTAATAAAATATCCCAACCAATTTCATCCCAGCACACCACCAGCTGTGGCAATGGCAAGGAGGTCATTTAAGACTTGTTTCACAAAACTTTAAGCATCACACCAACTGGTAAACACCTATTCAGCATCTAGGTGTACCTAGGGAAAAGAAGTCAGTTATGTGAGAAAGCCACAGGTTCTATGGAAATGAACATGAGAGTAACACAGGGGACACCAGGTTTAACTACATGGGGAGGGGCCAAAAAGAAGTTATTATGGGAAAAGACAATTTACTGAAAGCCAAAGAGACTTAAATATTTAAGAACTATAAAACAATGGATCTCTCCCCTGGTCCATTCAGCAAGTTTTTTCCAACACACTACATGGCAGAGTTGTTTTTTGTTTGCTTTTTTTTTTTTAAGACGAGAGAGACAGAGAGAGAGAAGGAAAGACCTGATTGAACTCTGACACGCTCAATGATTCAGAAATCATGCCCTCAAAGCATCATACCAGCCTTTGGTAACAAATCAGATATACCTATACATTTTTTAAAATCTATTTTTATCTTCAGTCCATATAACTGGAGTTAATGAACTATTTTTTTCTTAATTAGTTCTTAAACATATCTATTTATTTTTAGTGTACTGAAATTAAATCCTTGTATCACTAGGAGTACAAGTAAAATCATATATGCACTTTACAAACAGACAAACCACAGGACCAGGAAGTGTAAGTGACAGGCTCAAGGTTGCACCAAATGGTTAAAAGTGCAGACTTAGAATACCAACTCCAGACCTCTTTACCCCTGTGCTCTGCTGCCTTCCCTAGAGACTTCTACTTTTATCCTATCACTCATGATTTTAGAGACCTCAATTATATTGCCTCTGAGTCCTCTTCTTTCCAGATCAAAGTGAAATAAATTCAGTCTCTCTTCATGCACCTGCTCCCTATTATTATTTTAATTGTTCTCTGGCTCCACTGTATCCTTTTTTCAGAGAAGTGATCAGGTACGAATGCAACATCACTTTGATACAAGAATCAAAAAATATTTACTATTTTGTTTCCAATATCCAACCACATGATATTTATGGCAGCAGCTGTAACAGTTTACCTCCACTCCCAAGTCTTTAACCCTAATCATAACCAAAAGTCTAGAAACTAACAAGTTTAGGCTAGATAAAAATGGCATGAGTTGGCTACTAAAGGGTCCTATATAAGGAAAATAATATTTTAAAAATACCAGTCAGCAAGTGCAAGGAGCCAAAAACTAGAAATGACAGGCGCCAAGTAGACCAGTGAGAAAATTATCATTCACATAATGGGTTCATATGATGGTAACAAACTTTTCAGCAACTATTACCAATAGATCCAGCTCTTTATCTCACCACACCTTTTTTAAAAACATGCTTTGTATGATAATATATGAACTGCCACACACTATCAGTAATCCTGACAGAAAGCATAATTATATTGCTTAACTGGCAACTCAAGGCACGCCTTCCTCTTAGAACTTGGCAGTCTCAGGAACCGGCCAAAACACCATTCTACCAAAATTTGAGGCTTTCTCAATGAGCTTAATTTCAGCCCAATTAATAAGTATAAGCCACACCCTACGTTAACAGGCACAGATTTGTTTAAATTAATCTCCCCAGAGGCAAGCTAATTCGGGAGTTAGCATTATTAGAATCTATGTGAACAAATGGGTGCAGGTGTTCACATTACCAATGGGAGCGTTAACTCTTAACCCACCTATTAACCCAGATGGCTGGTGTTTTGTGAGCTACTGGTTTTTAACAGGTGGGGTATATATGGGGATGCTAATATGCAAAGCTGTGACACTTTGATTGAAAAAGAATGTGTTCACCTTCACTATGAGCAGGTGCCCTCCATCATTCATGACTGAAAGCGGAAGTCACAGAAAAACTGCTCTATTACAAAAACCACATCATGCTACCTGTTTCCTACTGCCTCAGAATGTAACCTCTCGGCAGGGAATCAAGACTGACTGTTACAATCCCGTAAAATAACTAACATTTTGTAGGTAGTCAATAAACAATTAGACAACATTCCTTCCAACCTGAACTAAACATATGTGGCACAAATCTGTTCAATGTGTCTTTTTATTTTGTATAAACAAGAAAAAACCAAATCATGATGCACTGTCAAATAAAGACTTCAATTTTAGAAAGTAGTTGTCACTATACTGGTTTTTTATGCTTTGCTGTAAGATTTGTTTAGGGGGCACCTGGGTGGCTCAGTCAGTTGAGTGTCCGACTTCGTCTCAGGTCATGATCTCACGGTTCGTGAGTTCGAGCCCCATGTCTGCTTCAGGTCCTCCCTCCCTCCCCTTCTCTCTCTCTCTCCCCCTCCCCAACTGGCTCACTCGCTCAAGTTCTCTCTCAGAATAAATAAACTTAAAAAAATAAAAAAATAAAAATGAACTTGTTTGGAAAATTCCTTTTAAATTGTTAATATCAGCTTTTCTACCATAAAATATTGAGTTTGTATAAAAAAGTTAATTATTTAGGGGCGCCTGGGTGATTCAGTTGGTTAAGCATCCGACTTCAGCTCAGGTCAAGACCTCGCAGCTGGGGGAATTGCTGACAGCTTAGAGCCTGGATCCTGATTCGGATTCTGCGTCTCCCTCTCTCTCTGCTCCTTCTCTGCTCATGCTCTGTCTCTCTTTCTCTCTCAAAAATAGATAAACATTAAAAATCTTTTTTAAAAGTTAACATTTAAAATTTTACAACACACTTAAAAAAATACTAAGTGACCGCAAATCAAAATAAGCACTACAGCAATCTGGCTTTTTGAAAGAACTTTTCCAGCTACTGCAAGGAAAACAATAAAAAAACTCCTTGCAATAACCCAAAGTTAGTTTGAACAAATACGTCATCCCAAAAGCAAACAAACCGTATCCCAGGAGAAATGCCATAGAGAGTGAAATTCAAAGTTTAAGATGCTCTACTGAGAATAGACTCGTCACCTATCCCTCAAGGAGTTCAATTCCAGACACAGAACATACTTGTAAAATATAACTGGCTACAAAACATCAATACATAGTTCACCTCAAGAAGGTAGCGTACTACGTGCTTAAAAAGAAAACAGAAGTTGTTAATGAAAGAATATGCAAGAGTGAACAACCGTGAATAGCACTAAATGAAACAAGTGAACCTGAAAGGAATTATTGATCCACAGTAACTTATTTTTTTTTATTTTTTTTATTTTATTTTTTTGATCCACAGTAACTTTTTAATATTACTGAAGTAAATTTAACGATGGGGAAATACAAGATTATCACTTTTGAGTGTTTAAAAAATTAGCTTGCCATTTTATCATTTAAGATTCCAAAATAAATGGTCTCAGATAAAATGACAAGTTCTTTTTTTTTTTAAAATTTTTTAATGTCTTACTTATTTCTGAGAGAGAGAGAAAGGCAGCGTGAGCAGTGGAGGGTCAGAGAGAGAGGGAGACACAGAATCTGAAGCAGGCTCCAGGCTCTGAGCTAGCTGTCAGCACAGAGCCCGACGCGGGGCTCGAACCCACGATCCGTGAGATCATGACCTGAGCCGAAGTCGGACGCTCAACCAACTGAACCACGCAGGTGCCCCACAAGTGACAAGTTCTAATGCAACACCACTTTCATTTTTTTTTTTTACTTGAACGGGTGAAATAAACTATTGTTCCATATATTTGAGCAGCCATCAGGAATAAGTTCATATTTACATGTTATACCATTGGTGATCACATTCCTGTGTGTATGTACACATACGCACAAATGTTTGTATATTTTTTAACCTTTCAAGTCTATTTAAGAGTACTGTCAATTCATAAACATTGGAGAGAGAGAGAAACAGAGTGAGAGAGAAAGAGAGACAGAGACTGCACACGCGGGTGTATATTCTTCCCTCCCCAACCAGGGGCAATGTATTAACCTACTTGATGATGAAAGTAAACTCTTCATGACATTATTCCAATGGCTAAATGGCTGACAATAACTGGCTCCAACACCCAAATATATTCCCTGGAAAATGAGTCAAAAGCAGCCCACAAAAACAGCCCTCCACACCAATGAATACAGTATGTTTATATTCTCTTCTATAAATGGGATGATTTATTTTTAAAAGCAAATTTGTTGATAAGAAAATTCCACTGACATCAATAGCCACAGGCACTTTCCTGAGCTCACTGGATCATCCAAAGTAATGACATGGACAGCAGGACCACAGAATTGCAAGATCACATGAGGGCGAAAACCTGAATCATTTAGACCAAGATTTCTCAACCTGATTTCTCAAACTGGTGACATTTTGGGTCAGATAATTCTTTGTTGTGGGAGCCATTCTGCGTATTACAGATTATCTTGCAGCATCCCTGGTCTTTACCCACTACATACATGCCGGTAGCACACCCTTCCAGGGTACCACAACCAAAAATGTCCCCAGACATTGGCAAACATCCTCTGGAGGACAAATTTTGGTCTAGGAGTCTAACAACATACACAGTGTTTCAGTTTTCAAAAGTGAGTAAGCTCTGCAACACCATGAGAGTTCCAAGAAACTTCAGGCATTCCGAGTGGCTACTTTATACCAAACTTTCCTGGATCTCACAAAGTAACTGAAGACTTATTACTGTAGATAGCTAATTCTTCCACATGTGCATGATTAAACACTCTTGTGATGATGAATCTGGGAAAGGCTGGGACAGGAGCCAACAGTGACTGGGTTTTATAGTTTCGATGAATTACACCTTCTTTTAACCCTTCTATGGACTAACCGTCCTTGCGAGAGTA